>NW_026652282.1:19378717-19460947 GCF_009828535.3 Hylobates moloch
AAAAAAAAAAAAAAAAAAAAAAAAAAGAAATCCTAACTCTGGAGAGACTCAAAGATTGAATCTACCCAATCTTACAATGAGGAAAAATAAAGCTTTTCTAACAGATTTAAAAAAACATTGTCTATGATATATGCAGCCAGGGACTCGATGCATTATCTAAAGCTACAAACAACAATGTCTGAGGTAAATAACTTTATTTGCAAAGCCCTATTATTCAACCGGTTGTGGCCTATGGTACTGAAGCTAGTGCTCTTCTAGGAGCAACTCTGGGCTCATCTTGAAACTCTGGTCCTGTATGTCTGACTCTGCTTCTTGAACTCCCTTATTCTGTGTATAGTACGTTTGTCCTCGATGGTAGAAACCTGGTTCATATTTTTATCTCCCTTTGTCATCTTGGATTCTGTGCTACCTATATTGTATGTTAACTTGATCCTGGAAAATAAAATGTCACTGCTTAAAGGAACCAGAATGTTAGCACAAAAATTCTAAAGTCCCATGTAGTTCAAAGTATTTTTTTCACAGATGAAGAAACTCTAGCCCAGAAAAATGTGTCTTCTCCAAGGTCACACAGTTAGAAATAGTTTGTTACAATAAAATTTCACCGATTGGTGTCCCAATTTCATATTTAGACCTCCTCCTGTTAATGAATTTTTGTCATCCAGATGAATTAACCCCACTTCAGCTGTTTAAAGAGAATGGTGAGAGTTTCTCTCCACATATTTCTTTATCCTCCTTACACACATACCCATTCTAAACTATATCCTGCAGACCTCTAAAGCATACCCAACTGACAGGGTTAAATGAAGACAGGCTGAATATGCGGCAGTATCAGAGAAATATTCCCCTATATAAGCACCCATGGGTGTTATTCATACTGTATCAAGTGATTATAAATTTCAGGGAGCACTTAAAGAGCCAGTGTGGTGGTAAGCAGAACACAAATTTTAACCCAGAGACAGCGCAACCTGGAGGCTGGTTGTAACATTTAGCAAGTTCTACTAAGGAAGCATTCATGAACAGATTAAAATATCAGCAAACTTCTCCATAAAAATACCACTGGAAAAAAATACCTAAACACTAAGTTGATGATGACAAAATAGGTTTTCTTTTCTAATAAGTTCTAGTTTAGGGAACTTACTGTATTTTACCCATTTTCATTGAAGATGAGAAAAACTGTAACTTACCTTCTCACTGACTGAAAAAGTCATGAAAAATTTGGCAGATGGTTTATAGATAGGCCCTGAGTCATAGATGACACCTATAACTGCCAAGGAACTGCAGTTCCCAGGTTTCTCAAAACTCCTAACTACCAACTATGCTGCTTCCTCTAGTATTCCATGTTACCTTTGCACTGAAAAATTAATAATTGTGGTAGTTTATTTTTCAGTAAATATTCACTCCTCCTCCCCTCCCTTATATATAGGAGGGGTATATTTCCATGCCTCACTGATGTTGGACTTGGCCATGTCATTTACTGTAGCCAGTGTTATGTCGGTGCATGTGACTGTGTGCTACGTCAAGATTATGCCTTAAGCAGCGTTACTTGTTTTGTTCTCTTCTCTGGGAGCTTTTGACCACTGACACCATGAGAAGAACATGTAGGCAGTCCCCTGGCTTAAGCAAGGGGACTGTCAAAAGACAAGTGGAACAGGCCTGAATCAACCCCATGGCTTGGAGCCAGGCCCAGCTGAGCTCAGCCAATGTCAGCTAAACTCCAGCTGAATCACACATAAGAAATTCTTCTTACTGTATTCCACTGAGATTTTTTGGTTGTTAGTAGCAGTAGCTGACTGATACAATAGTTGTCCTATATGTTATTTCATTTGTTACTTTGTAAATCTTTGCTGATTTTCCATTTCTCTGTATTTTACCTTCCCAATCAGACTGAAAGACACCTGTGCAGCTTGATGCATGTTTTAACTTATTTGGACCCCAAAGTACACACCACTATAACCACTCAATATATTCTAGTTGCAGTCACCAATGTTTTCCTTGTACCGTGCATTGGAATAAGTCTTTACTGTACCATTGATAGCTCTCAATGACAAATGCTGCATTTCAGTAGCAATCTCAGAATATGTTTTAGAAGCATAGAGGCTAAGTAACTCAACAGAATAATCAGTGAAATTGAGCAAGTGGAGAATTCTTCATTTGGGGACATTGCTGGCATTTTAAGACACTTTTCCATTCATGGTAGAACAGTTATTGCACATAACTGAAAAGGCCATTTTTCTCAAGGTAAAATTGCTGATTTCAGGAGCACACGGTCTGAAAAAGCTTTTATGAAGAGAGCACTATTTTCCCATTGGATTTCTCCATGAATCTGATATTTAGAACTGCCCAAAGGCTAAGGGCTGATATATTTGCTATTATGTTTCACAAAAGGGCACAGATCAAGCAGGACAGGGAGCAAGGTGACCTTCACCTTCATTTATTACATATATACATGTTGTACATCACATATATTACATACAATTACATAATTATGTTGTATGTAATACATATATGTACTTACATATACCATGTAATTATATGTAATACATACATGTAATATATGTCATACACTGTTCATGTTGGGAAAAACAATCCAGTTAGCTTTTTGAGGTGAATTTTCTTTATTCATCTGAGAAATGGGTTAACATTACCAAGTAATACCAATTCTGCTATAGGATGACAGGCGTTTAGGGCATTAAAGATTTTTTTTTAAATGTATTAAGGGAGAGAGTAAAGAAATCCTAGAAACCCCCAAACTGTATCTATCAGTGGCAGCAGATGAGTTCTTAGCCAGTTTATTGAAAAGATTTAATTACATCTCTTTCTTACCTTGAATGTCTGCGTCAATTTGACATACCGCTTAAAGGAATGATATTGACATACCGCTTAAAGCAATGATTGTCTAAAGAACAAACTCTTCCTACAGCTAGTGAAATGAGTCCTCTTAACAGTAATACTTATTAATAGCAAATTACTGATTGTCAAATCTAGGGCTCAACAATGACAAAGCTTTTTGGAACTTTCCATATACTTTCTGTGTGACATTTTCAGCTTTAAATCTTTGCCCATTCTGCTCTTTGAAATCTTGATATGTAAAATCTGGATATGTATGTCATCATGGAAGCACTCCTAGTTAAGATCTCTGCAATCTGATTAAACGGGAGAAAAGTGAGGAAATAAACAACTTGTTTTTTTAAATGTGCTATTCCTAACGTTTCCAGTGTTAGGGAGATCCTTTTCCTCTGCAGAAGAGCTGAACAGACTAGCAAAGATTCCCCAGGGCTTAAAACAAAAATGAGAGCAAATCCTAAGGAATTTAGGTAACAGAAAGGTAAGGTTTTAATTAAAATAGATATTAAAACCTCTGGTATTCTACAATATTTTAACTCTTAGCTTTTCACTGCCATTATTGGTTTTTGCCTTGAGATACTGCTAAGAGTGGGAATGTTTCAGGATATTTTGTAGGCTATGGGAAATCTTTGCTTGTTAACAGGTTATTGCAGTTTGTACAAAATTATTTGAGAACCTCTATGACTCTTCAATAATCCTATTATTTTAAAAACAAACTCCTTTTCTTGTCATTTGTCCCACAGGCACTTGGAATCAGAATCTCTTGAAGAGAGAGAAAACACAGCTTCTTTACCATTCAAGTTTTTTTTTTTTTGAGCTCAGGAATGAGGTAATGAGAGCAAGCAAGTCGGAAAAATGTTTGTGGCTAGGCTGGAAATCAATGGAAAACAGGTTATGGTTTTACAACAAATCAAGTGTCACAGATTTGCTTTGTGTTTGGGAGTTAATCTACACTCTCTAAAAATTCTCCAAAAGCCAGTTAAAGCAAATGAAGCAAGACTTTGCAGGAACCCCCTAGAGAGAACACACTGCTATGTCACACAGCTCTCACAAACGAGTGGGAGAGATTGTCTTAAATGTGTGTTTTACAACAGATGCCAATTGCTCTGATTCTTGCCATTAACAACTTCAGAATTAGCTTACAAATGGTAATCTTCACAGAACAGTGACTTCTGTGTGGGAAACCCAGGAAGAAAAGTAGCTTTTCAAATTTTTTTTTTCTTTTGCAGCTGAACACAAATGAGCCTGGGAGCCTCTCTGCACTGTGTAGAAAATACAACTACGGTCATGTAAGTGTATGTGTGGCATTAATAATTCAGAGAAAGTGATAGTCAAGGATTGGAGAGAGGCTGGAAATCAACTTTGAAAGCATAAAAGTTGAAAGATAAAGTGTTGAAAATTTCCTTGGCTATTTAAAAACTCATATAAACCAGTAGTTGGAAATCAATATTTTGGTGTTCAAATTCTTAACACCTCCATTTTTCTGCTTAATTCCAAATAACAGTCCTGGATATAAAATTGGAATAGGGCTGAAATATTAGAATTTGAGACAGAAAAAATGCTTTAGTGGTATATTTTAAAGCTGAGGCCATAAGTAATCATGAAAATACTAGTCACTGGTTTTTACATTACTAACAACAACAACAAAAACAAATCTTGACAGCAAGTCTACTGTATTTCTTCCCATTTGTTTAAATGGTGTGGTGTATTACAGCATGATGTGACTCTGCTCAGAAATGAGAGAGAAGGGAAGATTGCAAAGAAGACTAAGGCAGAAAGAAATACCTTGTCACTCTTCAATGGTGGAAGAGATGTGGGGTAGATAATGCCACTAGAGACAGATCTCCAAGTCATTTTTATTTGCTTAGAAGTACATTGCAGGCTCTTTACAGTTTTGTATTTCCTTCTCAGTGGTACCTCTTTCGGACTGATATTAGCATGAGGGATTATTCAATTATACGGAGGGGGACAAATTTGAGGGTGATGTTGGAGGGAACCAAACAGCTCAGGGAGCAGGAAAATGGCCAACAGTACTTAAGTATCTGCCATCATTACTCCCAGTGGCACATATCCATGTACACATATTTGGAGGTCAACTCGTTGATGATATATATTCCAGTAGCACCCATTAAATGAGTAAGCCTCCTCCCCAAATGTGAAGGCATTCAGCTTTCTGTGACTAAGAAAACTAATTTTGGGAAAGATTTTCATCATCATAATGGATGAGAAGCACAGACAGAGCATGAATGACAGGTTCACATCTTATCTCAGAAAAACCCAGCGCTTCAAATTACAGTGCTTAAAATTCAGGTACCTTAAGCCTAACATAAGAAATTTCCTTGGAAAGAGTCTTTCCCTGACAACTAAAAAAAAAATAAAATAAAATAAGCACATTTCACCTATCTTCTCAAATAAAGGGGTCTCTAGGCTTATATTTAAATTGATTTCACTCCTTTCTAATTCCTGGACAGGCACAGGACTCTTGTCATTACTGAAGAGCAATCTAATTTTAAAATCTCTAAACCTGAAATCACCTCTTACTAGAAAGTTTTCTTGCTGTTTTCACTTCTTCTGATCCTGTTCCTTTATTCTTCTCCTGACTCTTATTCTATCTTTCCCCAGCTCACTCTCCTCCATTCTGATTTCATTCATCATTCTATCACAGATTTCAGTGACTACTCTGTGTGCTGAATGTCTTTCAAATACCTCCATAAATCCATGTCTCACCCTTTTCCACCCTGCTCTGTTGCCACTGAAGGCTGATCTGAATTTTCTGCCTTCTGGTTGGGTACGGTCAATGAGAAGCATTGGCAAGAAGCTAGAAGGGAGGAGGAGTGAGAATGGGGTATTTATTCTCTCACTTCCATTTTTGTCAGGTCACCACAGTTAGCTATGTTCTTTCAGCACATCTCCTAACAGGTGCCCCACAAGTATCCTCTGTGGATTCCAGCAACCATGCTCTCCCCCCTCTGGTTATTCCTTAATAAGGGCAGCAGCTGCTCCCCAGTATTGGGAGCCCTGGTATACTGTACTGTCTTTTATGATTTCCTTAAACTCTGCTTACAACCTTGTAAATCGTTTATTAAACTCTAAATTACAGGGTTTCAGGGTCCCATCTGTTTCCCGCTGGCAATATGATTGACAAACTCCATATAGCACTAAATCCTTTGCTCCTTTAATGCCATTATCAATTCCTGTGGTAGACAGACCCTAATGTAACCCTCAATGACCCCTGCCTTCTGGTATTCATGTCTTTGTATTATCCCTTTTCTTTTCGTGTGGGCAGAACCTGTGACTTGCTACTAATTAACAAAATATGTCAAAGGTGATGGGAATGTGAATCTGGTAATTATGTTATTGATATGGTTTGGGTCTGTGTCCCTTCCCAAATCTCATGTTGAATTTTAATCCCCAATGTTGGAGGTGGGGCACGGTAGGAAGTGATTGGATGATGGGGGCAGATTTCCCCTTTGGTGCTGATCTTAAGATAGAGAGTGAGTTATCATGAGATCTGGTTGCTTAAAAGTGTGTAGTGCCATTCCCCCCCTCTCTTCTTCCTGCTCTGGCCATGTGAAGATGTACCTGCTTCCCCTTTGCCTTCCACCATGATTGTAAGTTTCCTGAGGCCTCCAAGCCATGCGTCCTGTTCAGCCTATGGAACCATGAGCCAATTAAACCTCTTTTCTATATAAATTACCCAGTTTCAGGTATTCTTTATAGTAATGCAAGAATGGACTAATACAGTTATTTTATATAAGACTCTGTCTTGCTAGTCTCTTTCTCCTTCTCCTCCCCCTTCTCTATTTCTCTCTCTCTCCCTTGTTTTGAAGAGATGAGCAGCCAGGTTGTAAACTGCTATGTGAACTATGAACTGGTCCACAGAGCAAGTAATTGTGAGCAGTCTGTAGGAGCAGAGGGCCTGCATCCTACAGCTATGAGGAATTGAATTCTGCCAAAAATGTGAGTGGCCTTGGGAGCAGACCTTTCCTCAGTTGAGGCTTCAGATGAGAATTTGAGCCTGGCAGACATCTTGATTGAAACCCAGTGAGGCACTGAAGCAGCAATCTCAGTTAAGCCATGCCTGGAATCCTGATCCACAGAAACATTGATAAAGCATACGTTGTTTTAAGGTGAAATATTTTTGTTACACAGCAATAGAAAACTAACGCAATCTGAATCATTGGAGTAGCCTCTGGTAGGCAGTATACTTTCCTAGTTCCTACTAATAGGCAACTGAATATTTCTAGAGAAAAATCATGAAAGAATGCTGACTGAAACTGGAAATTATGTATGTCCCACGGTTTTAGCTAAAACACTCTCAGTAACCCTTTCTTCATATGTTCTTGATTCTCGAGTCTTGAGCACCACCCCCCACCAATTTTATCCTTGAATTCGCTTTTATTTCCTGCTTACTGAGTAGCCTATAATAACATTCCATGAGGGGAAAAGCCAGGAATGAGAATGTTCATCTTGGCCAAATCAAGTGAAGGAGAAAAGGTTTAGGCTTGAGGTTTGTCATCCATGGGTTCATCAGTGTACAGAAACTACTGTCTCAAAGTTCATCAGTAACCTCACAGGTGCCAAATTCATTGACCAAAAGTTGTAGGCCTTCCTCTGAAGTCCTCGCAGCATTTTGCCAATAGTCTCTTTCTTTTTGTGATTCCCTCTTTCTCGGCAGTCTTGAGCCCACACTCTTCTGCCGCTATACTATCCTCTCCCATTTTTCTTGATCTTATTCTAATTTATTAAATGGATGTATTAGACATTATCACTTCTCACTCATGTTCAGATTTCAACTTCATCTCAGGTTTCTGAAGGATTATATGTGTGAACTTCTTGCCAATGCTTAGCTTTGGCCAAATCCAACCAGCAGGCAGAAAGTTTGGTTAGGCAAGGCCATATGATGAGTTCTACCCAAAACACTGTGAGGGGAACTGATGGCTGTCACTTACAGGCTGAAGAAGTTAAAAGTCACTGTGAGACCCTCTAACTCTCCCTTCTCCTTTCTTGGTGAGATGTTGCAGCCACAAGATGGAAGCACATTCTGGTTCTCTGAGGCCTCTAAGGAGGAAACATACCCTGGAGAATTTTTGAGGCTCTATGGAACATCGCACAAGTGAGAAATAAATTTTGTTGTATTAAATCATTGAAACTTCATAGCTTTTTTGTTAAAGCAACCTGGTGTATCTTGACTGATTTGGGGATCGTTACTCAAACTTCCTCCTCGTATTCTTTCTTTCACAATATATTCATATACTGGTCAATGCCATTCATCCTTAGAGCTTCATTATCACTTCCATGTCAAGCATATCTAAATTAATAAATTCAGGCAGACTCTTTTCAGCGACTTCTAATTCTGCATGTCCAATTGCTCATTGGGCATCCCTTTGCTGATGTCCTTCTGAAACATTAAAATTCCAGTGTACAAAACCAAACTCATGTTCTTTCCCTCACATCCAGGCCTACCTTGTGATATATCTGTTTCTATTAAATGCCTGTGTTCTGAAAAATAAAATTACTCCTCAGCATATGCAATCACCTAGTACTACCTGTTACTCCGTCTCCTGGATAACTCGCCCTCTGCCATTTCTGATTCCTTTGCTTGGTCCCTCACTGGATCTCAGTCATCTGGAGCTAGAGAGATTAAGACATCCACTGTCATCACTCCACTGATACCTTCTTCCTAAAGACACCAGGAACCCATACAATGGACTTATTTTAAACCTTATAATGCTAGATTTTTTTTCTGTATTAACACTAGTTACCATTTTTATCCTTTAAAAACTTGATTCTCTTCATCTCTGTGATGACCCCTTTTACATTTCAGTTATAGGCTTCTCTTCTGACCAGGTCTTAAATGTCACTGCTTCCCAAGCATCTATCCTTACAACTTTCCTCTCCATGGGTTTCTCTGAATGCTTTAGTCTTTTCCCATGGCTTTAAATATTTCTGCACACAGGGGACTTGTTTATCTCAGGCTGTATTCTTGACCCTTCTCTCAAATTCCACCCGTTCACTGGATCCTTACACCTACTTGAATATCCCTCACATACTTTAAACTCAAGATTTTCAACGGTGAACTCATTGTCTTATGTCTAAACCTCTTTCTTCCACTGTATTTACTTTGGCAGTTGGTAGACACCCAAGATAGAACCATCAGATTTAGATCATTACCTCCATTTACTTCCCCACATTGTTTAATCACCACATCCTGCTGGTTTTGCCTCATAAAAATTTCGTCAGCCTCTTCCTTCAACTCCACCATTGCCCACTACCTACTGCCCCCATTTAGGTCTTCATCTTCATTTTCTTTGACTATTGCAATAGTGTCTGAGTAGCCCTCCTGCCTCCAACCTTATTCCCTTCAAATATCTCTTCCCACTTCAGATGGCCTGGCTATAAGTATGTCCCTAATTTGAGTTCCTTAGCTCTTTCCCATGGCCCATGGGATAAAGTACAAACTCCTTAATAAAAGGCAAGCAAGGCTTGTCGCTGATGTGGCCCCACCAACCTCTCTGTTCTCATCTCTAACCTCTTATTAAGTTATATTACTCAAAGACTAATTTATGCTAAATGCTCTTGCTAATCTTCCCAAAGCATAGCTCACTCTTTACAGTAATATGCTCGAAAGCATCATCTTCTTATTGCCTATAGAATGGAGACTGACCTTTTAGCCTTGGAATTCAAGGTTCTCCATCTCAACTCCGGGATTTTACCACTCATGATGGAAGTTTCATAAATAGTTCCAAATAAAGAATACGTGGGGCCAGAATTGCTTCATTGACTCATAACTCTGGGCTTGGTAATGAAGGACAGGAATGAGACTACAAGTAGGGATCAAGCGACCCCAGTTGTGAGAAGAAAAATGAGGGCTGCCAAGCCTACATTGTGACAGACATTTTTACACTGAGTAAACCAAGGCTGGGAAAGTTTAAGTCTCCCAGAGTTACAAACTTGACAGTGTAAGAGGCAGGTTTTAATACCTGTTCTCTTTCAATCTAGAGCCCCATTTATTGCTGATGCACAAAACGCCTTCCAGTATTTCCACATTGAATGTTTATTCTATCACAATCCTACTCGTATTTCCAGGTGCAGCCAGAATCCACAAAGACTTTCTTGAATCACTCAGTATATGGCCATTTATTCATTAGAGAACTATCTGTGAAAAATGGAAATATTCTATATCTTTGTTTTCTAGCCTGGCAGCTACTAGCCACATGCGGTTATTGAGTATTTGAAACGTGGTTAGTAGGACTGAGGAACTGAATTTTAAATTTTATTTAAATTTAGTTACTTAAATTTAAAGGTAATTAGCTGCATGGGTCTAGTGGATCTGTAGCTCTAGATTTCTGCTATTCAAAAATGGTCACTCCGCATTGGCATCACCTGGGAAGTTAGTAGATATGTTGAATCTCAGGCCCTCCCTCAGACCTGCTAAATCAGAATTTGTAACAAGTTCTCCAGGTGATTCATCTGCCCATTGAAGTATGAGAAACACTTCTCTAGAGCATTTGTTAGCAGTAGTTTATGGCTTTTCAAAAACCATATTTCATATCAAGTTTTATAATACAGGCACCTAGAGGGAAGGAAACATTCAGAGAGCTAAGTAACTATTTGTTGAATTAAACATAGCCTGTATACTTAAAGAATCTATTATATATGTGGACAATAGGTGGCCATTTCTAAGAGAAGAGTTCTGAGCAGACAAAGAATACAACATATATAATTATAAAGATTTCCCCTTGAGACCTGGCCCCAGTTGATTCAATAAATGCATACTGATAACTGTGATGTGCCAGGAATCTTCTAGGGACAGGAAATATAGTAGTGAATATGACATAATCCTTGCCCATATGGAGCTCACAGATGAGGAAAGGAGAGCAAGTGTTCAAGTCTAAATAATCTGTATTATAAAAAAGCAAAGTTTCTATTGGTCCACAATCACTGATTTCAGTATCATTTTAATTCTTCATATTACTAAGTTTTGGCCGGGCACAGTGGCTCACGCCTGTAATCCCAGCACATTGGGAGGCTGAGACAGGTGGATCATGAGGTCAGGAGTTCAAGACCAACTTGGCCAGTATGGTGAAACCCCATCTCTACTAAAAATATAAAAATTAGCTGGGCATGGTGGCGCACACCTGTAGTCTCAGCTGCTTGGGAAGTTGAGGCAGGAGAATCGCTTGAACCAGGGAGGTGGAGGTTGCAGTGAGCTGAGGTCGTGCCACTGCACTCCAACCTGGGTGACAGAGTGAGACTCTCTCTCAAAAAAAAAAAAAAAAAAATTACTAAGCTTTGCCTCAGGAAAAACAAACAAAAAAAAAGATAAGCATTTAAACTGAAGAACTATATTTTCATTCCAGTAGTTCTCAGGAGGGGGGGTGATCTTGGATCCCAGGGGATATTTGGCAACATCTGGATGCATTTTTGGTTGTCACATTGTGGAGAAGTGCTACAGGCACTGAATGCATACAAATCAGGATGCTATTAAACATCCTACAATGCACAGGATGCCCCCACTCCCCACCCCCAACAAATAATTATCTGACCCAACATTTCAGTAGCGTCCAGGTTGAGAAACCCTGCTCCACTCCTTTTGAATGGATTCAGAGTAAAACAATTCAATGAGAAAAACGTCTCTATTTTTGACGGAAGAAACTTGAAGAAAATGGACCAGTGGAATAGAGATCTGAGTCACCACCTTGGCTTCTTCCATGAATCTGCAATGGGAGCTCCAGTCTAAGAAGAATCAACACCAACTACAGTAGCTCCCAAAAGAATGCTCGAGAGAGGACCTTTTGGGGGAACTGCATTGTGGATGTACTTCTTCCTTCTTTGATACCTCTACTTGAATAGGTGGCTTAGTTTCCTTTTTTGAGATCCTGGAGTTCTCTGCTTAATTTATGTGGAAGAGTAGCAGAAAGTGGAATACACTTTTCGCCACACCTTTTGACTCCTTTTAATCCAGTTCTCAAACCCAGGCTGCATGTCAGAATTCTCTGGCAGGCTTTCTTAAAAACACTGACATGGGTGACATTAGTGAAAATGTTGCAGTAAGGAACTCTACAAAACAGCCTTTTGGGGAACCAAGGGCCCCTTTGGCTACCAGCGAGACTCTGCTCAAGGACACCAATCCCTTGTTTCCATCATGTTGAGGACCTACGACCTTTGGGCCACCTTAAGTATTTGTGATGGAGACCCAGAGGCCCTTTCAGTCACCTGCCAGACCAAGCACAGAGAGCTGAGGTCCCTCTGAGCCACTAGCCTCCCCTCCCGCTAAGGTAAGGGTGGACCTTCTGGCCATCAGTCAGTTCTCTGGTCACTGGTTGAATGGCAGAATGAGAAATCGGGAACCTTTCAGGCCACAGGTTGGGAAATTTGGCTCCCTTTAGTCACCATCAGTGCCTGCAGATGGTGCTCTGAAGGTCCTTCCGGGCACCACTCTGCCTGTGCACCCTAGGGTTCCAGACTTCCCACTTACTGAGGAACTGACAGCACTTTAGGTCACCTGTCCTCCCACGCACTGCGGCCCTGGAATCCTTTTCTGGCTGCCTGCTGGGATTCTGGGGACCCTCTGGGCCACAAGCCTGCCCAAGCGCTAGAGAACTGTGACTCCTTTTGTCCACCATTACAGCCTCATATTGGGTGCTCCCGGAAACATTCCAGGAATTGACCTGCCCATGTGCTAAGGTCTTCGTATTCCTTCTGACCACATGCCATCCTGCTTGTTGGGGAGCCAAGGGCATTTTTGGCTACCTTCCCTCCAATGAGGGGGTACCCAGAGGCCTTTGAGTAACTTGCCTGTCTGCACACTAGGTTATGGACTCCTTCAGACCACCAACAGCCTCTATCTAAGCTGGGGAAACAAAAGTCATTTTGGCTACCGTATGACCCTCATGGTGCAGCCCAGTGGAACCTTCTGCTCACACACCAACTGCCCTTTCAAGGTCTCGAGGGCCTTCTGGCCACCATCCCTCTACTTGCCAGCTATCAGGGCCACATGCAGGACTCTATATTCATGGGCACACAGGAAATGGGAGTGTGTGCACCGGCCTGATTTTAGTGTGGGGAATCCCTGCCCCCTTCAGCCACCATCAGTGTCTTGAAGTTCCTCCTGGCCACTAGACTTCCCTAGCACTTGGGTTCCAGGCTCCTGCTGCCCACTAGCCTTCCAACTTGCTGTGGAACTGAAACCATTTTGGCTACCTTTCCTTCACTGTGCTGAAGCACTTGGGGCCCACTGAATCAATAGAATACCCATCTCCTGGAGTTGGGAGGATCCTTACAGCCACAGATTGGTCCGGGTTTCTGGTGAACTGAGATTCCTCTCAGCCTTTGTCATTTATATACGATTGGTCCTTGGGGGCATTCCCAGCACCAATTTGCTCTAGGACTAGGGTTCTGGTCTTCTTAAGGCTACTAACCTTTCCGCTTACTGAGGAACCAACTGAAGTTTCAGCCACCTCATCTCTGTGGTACTGTTGACACTGGCATCCATCCAGTCCCTAACCTGCTCTCCCCATGCGGTTTTGGGTTTCTTTGGGGCCACGAGCTGGCCTGCGCGCTGGGAAATGGTGGCTCCTTTTACCCACCACCTTATCCTTCCCCCAGCCACCTGGAGAAACTTCTGGGCAGCAACCTGAACAACTGCTATGGTTCTGGGTGTTTTTCTGGCCATCAGGCTTCCCCTTTGCTGCTGAATAGGAGAGCATTTTAGGCCACTTTCCCGCATAGCGCTGCTGTCTGGGGAGCCCATCTTGTCACTAGTCTGGCTGCTGGGATTCCTGTCACTTTGTTCCACAAGCCTGCCCATGTGCTGGGAAACTATGACTCTTTCTGCTCATCATAGTTCCCTCAAGGTAGTGCCCGGGAGGTACCTTCTGGTTTCCGGTGGTCCTTCAGGCCATAAGCTTCCCTTGAGCTGAGGAAATGGAAACTTTTCAGATACCCTTCTTCCAGTGATCTGATGCCACGTGGGCCATCCAGTCACCAGCCTACCGGTATGCTTAGGTTGTGGGAGATACTTTAGGCCATAACCATGCTGGTGTTTTTGGGAAACATGGCTCTTCTTGGCCACCATAATACCTTATTGAGGGTGCCCTGGGTAATTTTTCCAGCATAAGCCTTCCCTGCTGCTAAGGTTCCTGTCAGCTTCACAGCATCAGCCTTCTCCCTTGTTGGGGAAGGGGACTTTCGATCACCTTCATGGCAGTGTGCTGATTTGGAGGGGAGAAAGGTGGTGTGGGGTGCCCATCTGGTCTATAGCCTATCCACTTGCAGAGGATGCTGTGATCCTTTGCCACAAACTTGACCATGTGATGGAAAATCTTAATTTCTTTCAGCCACCATCACATCTTCCTGTAACCAAGTATCTCACCCTTGAAATGCATTTTGAAACCTTTTTCTTTCCTTTCCTTCCTAATTGCATCATGTAGCCTCGTACTTTAAAACTCTTTGTTTCTCTCACTCTCCCACCAGGCACATCCATGCACAGTGCTCATTTAACTAATGATGCACTTGCTTAGAAGTTTCGGGGACTGGCAGGTGGGGTTGCTCACGCCTGTAATCCCAGCCCTTTGGGAGTCTGAGACCGGCAGATCACCTGAGGCCAGGAGTTGGAGACCACTCTGGCCAATGTGGTGAAACCCCGTCTCTACTGAAAATACAAAAATTAGCTGGGTGTGGCGGCACATGCCTGTGATCCCAGCTACTCGGGAGGCTGAGGCAGGAGAACTGCTTGAACCCAGGAGGCGGAGGTTGCGGAGAGCTGAGATCGTGCCACTGCACTCCAGCCTAGGTGACAGAGCGAGACCCTGTCTCAAAAGAAAAGAGAGATTTCGGAGGCTAATTTTGAAACAAACCAGGCATGGAGACCCAGCTGTGAAATCCTCCCACTTAGGGAGGAGTTATGAACAGTTAGTCCACCACCACCAAACCAGACCTCCAGATGGATGGGCGATTACTCAAGATAGCCATTGGCATCACTCGTGCATGCTTCCTAGACCACGTTTTCCTTCTTAAACCCCTTCACTCAGACCAGAAATCCAGAATGATCTTTTAAAGGCATGAACCTGGCCATTCCCCAACTCCTAACAATTGAATAAAGTTGCTTTCCTTTTTACCACACCTGGCTTCTTGTGTTTTCAGCCTCTAAGTGGCAAGCACGTGGACTTGAGCCAGTTACACTCCAATTAGTGCCTCCAGAGAACTTTCCAGGTATCAGCCTACCTGCATGCCTGGATTTCTTTTGTTCTTAAGCTCACTGACCTTCCCCCTTGCTGGGGAAATGGGTGAAGTTTTGACCACCTCACCTGCAGTGTGCTGCTGCTCTGGGACCCATCTGGTCACTAGCCTGCCTTCCCTCAGCAATTTCTTGGGGCACAAACCTGCAGACATGCTGAGGAACTGTGACTCCTTTTGGCCAGAGTCTTATCTTTGCCCTGTCCCCCTAGAGAACCTTCTGACCATCAGCCTGCCTATGTGCTATGTCTCCAGTTGTCCTTCCAGCCGTCAGCCTTCCCCATTACTGGCAAACTTCTGTCACTTTTGGCTTCCGTCTCTGAAGTTTACTGATTCCATGAGTGCCTGTCTGGCCGCTAATCTGTCAGCCCACTGAGTTTTGGGGGATATTTTAGGTCACAAGCCATCCCGTGTGCTGCAAAGCTGTGGTTCATTTCTCCCTTAGTCATATTCTTGCACTGGTGCCCTTGGGGAAATTTCTAGGTACCAGCCTGCCAACATGGTACAGTTCTGCTTGTTCTTCTAGCCTTCTCCTTTGCTGTGGAACAGACAGCACTTTAGGTCACGTTTCCTGCATAGTGCTGATGCTGGAAAAAGCTTTGTGGGTGATTTTGATGATGTTTCATAGACTAGTGATTAAAAATCAGAGTGAAAATCCATGGATCCTAGGATAATGGCTTCAAACGTTGTTACTTAATAACAGCCAAAAAGTTACTCTTTCAAAGATGTGGGTGAAACAGTGATTTCCACACGATTGTTCTCGAATTCCTCTTAAGATTACTTCATAGGATTGAACTCCATATGGTATGAGGGATCCTTGTAGAAGAGTGTGCAGTGCAGTCCACTGCTCTTCTACCCATGAGCATCTAGAAAAGCAATATTGGCTGAGTGCTGTTGGCATGTACACCTAAAATAAATCCCACTGTAGTTTCTAGTCCAGTGAGAAACTAAATGAAGCACTAATGGTAAAGCAGGAGAAAGCCAACAGCAAAATAACAGTGTCAATGAACATCACTGCAAATCCTCTTCTATAATCCTGGGCTTGGCCTGTAAGCAACAGATCCTCCCAAAGTGCACATTCTGCTATCAGGCTATGAAAAGATACGGAGAAAACTTACTCCATACTACTGCGTGAAAGAAGCCAGTCTGAAAAGGCTACCTACTGTACAATTCCAACTATGACACTCTGGAAACGGCAAAACTGTGGAAACAGTAAAATGATCAGTGGTTGCCAGAGATTATGGGGAAGGGAGAAATGAACAGATAGATCAACAGAGAATTTTTAGGGCAGTGAAGCTATTCCATATGATACCATAATGCTAGATACTTGTCATTATACATCGAAACCCATTGAATGTACAACATCCAGAGTGAATCCCAATGTAAACTATGGACTTGGGTGATAATGATGTATCAATGCAGGTTCGTCAATTGTAAGAAATGTACTTTCTGGTGGGGGATGTTGATAATGGTGGAGTCTGCAAGTGTGGGGGCAGGAGGTATATGGGAAATCTCTGTACTTTCCTCTCCATTTTGCTGTGGACCTAAAACTGCTCTAAAAAAATAAAGTCTATTAGCAAAAAGAGGTACTCATTCTGAGAGATTACTTCCAAGTCACAGCTGTAATCAGATAATGAGATCATGCAACTGAAGTTCCCATGGTTTATGTCAACAAAAGAGATGTTATCCCTGCAATTTCAATTGCCAAAGGAATGTTTGCATTATAAAAAACATTCCTGAATTATCAATATAAGAAAATGGACACAAGTGTTGGCTAAATCTAACTGTTTGAAGTTATGGTACAGAAAATTGTATTTCTCCCTATTTAATTTTATTTGATAGGACAAAAAATTACTTGCCAATCGCTTCCCCTGCTGTCATGCTGTGTTTTGAGCCTCATTATGCTGAACTCTAGTACACATCTATTATTCTTCAATTTTTCTCTTAATTTATTCAGGTGTTTCTACGATTCTTAATTTTTACTTGGCCCTGGAGATATGAAGCAAAAAAAAAAAAACACAACCCCCTCATTTCTTGTTTCCAAGAAAAATGGCACAGAGTGATAGGAAAGCATGGACAAAAAGGTGCACTTTACCAATTAGGAGGAGGGATTGTTTAGAGTTTTTCACTTCTAGAGAAACGTCTCAATAAAGTCATTTTACGAACCTTACTTCTGAGATAGTACAGTTGGAAATGTATATTGTAAAGCCTTAAAACAAGTTCTTGCCACTGCTTTCTACTCTATCCAGACTGTATCGATAGGTCGATGTGGGTAGGGCGGAGAGGAGCCTGTTGCAGTCCTAAAAATGGATTTAATGTTCTTTTATTAATATTTTACCTAATTTTCCAATTTTTAAGTTGGACTTTGTATTTGCCAGTCATCATGCTAATAATCATGATTTTAAGGAATGCAGCCTCTAAGGCCTTATGGTAAGAAAAATACTGGAAAGAATATCTTTTCCTTTGCTGTTTAATGAGGCCATCACCCTTTTTATTCTTATGGATTTTCTCACTCATTACTAGTTGTGGAGTAGCAGGAGATTCTCTGCTTCTTTGCTACCTTAAAACCAATAATGCACATTAACTAACACCTTAAAGAAGATACTAACACAGAGATTATAACAATTTAACACAAGAATAACCTGTTACAGTAAAGCAGGGCTTATCTCAGGAATGCAGGAATGATAAAATATAAGGACACGCAGTAATATAATTATGTTGATAATACTCTAACAGCAGAAAGGCATTTGCTAAAATTGAACATTCAAAGGCATTTTTAAAAAGGGATTGAAGATTTGTCCATATATATGTATATATATATATATATATATTTTGATAGCTCTTACCAAAAATCTGTCATAATTACTGTCAACAGCAGATTGCTAGAGAATAAGCTCGGGAACAAAAATAACAAATATCTATGTTTACTGTTTTTATATAGTAGCATTTTGGAAACGTTTATTAATACAGCAAGTCATGTAAAAGAAAATAATACATATTATTATTTTGAAATGGCAAGATTATACACCTAGACATCCAAGGCATTCAGCTAAAAATAACAATCTTTAGTCTTAATGAAAGTTTAATTAGGGGAGCAGTAAAAGATACACAGAAGTCAATAGTATTCTGTACATTCACAGAAAAGAAATAAAACAATTTCAAAAAGGTCAATTCAATAGAAATATAATACTCTTAAAAACTATAAAGAATAAACATAACAAAAGATGTATAGAAGCTAAATAAAGACAATTGCAAAATTGTATTGGTGTATTGAAAAGAGGACCTGCACAAGTGGAAAATTGTGACATATTATGGGATGGAAAGACTGAATATTTTCTAGTTGTTCTAAGTTATGTTGTAGACGACCTGGAATTAAATCCTTAATCCCAAATAATTTTTTTCTGGAAGTTGATGATTTTATTCTAAAGTTCAACTGTTAGAACAAATAGTTAACCTTTACACATGTACATTTGGAAATAAGGATTTTCACAAAACAATGCAGAGATCCAGAAATGTGAACTCCATGGGCAAACAGAGAAGATCTTCAATTCAAATCACCATTTAAATCACAATTTAAATTTGTATCTAAATCTTTTCAAAAGATCATTAACTGTTTTTCATAAAATTACTATAAACTCCAGCAATTCTACTTCTAGATATCTACTCAAAAGTGTTGACAGCAGGAACTTGAGCAGATATTTGTGCACCAGTGTTCACAGCAGCATTATTCTCAATAGCCAAAAGGTAGAAATAACCCAACTGAACACTGATGGATGAGTAAATGAACAACATGTGGCATGGGTATGTACATACAGTGGAATATTACTCAGCTTTAAAAATGAATGAAATTTTGATACATGCTAAAACATAAATGAATCTTGAAAACAGTGCGCTAAGTGAAATAAGTCAGACGCGAAAGAACAAATATTGTATGCTTCTGCTTATATGAGGTACCTCGAGTGGTCAAATTCATAGAGACAGAAGTAAAATAGTGCTTGCCAGGGGCTGGAGGGTGAGAGGAATGGGGAGTTATTGTTTAATGGGTATAGCATTTCAGTTTGGGGTGTGATAAAGTTTTGGAGATGGATGGTGGTGGTGGTTGCACAACAATGCGAATGTACTTAATGCCACTGAATTGTACACTTAGAGATGGTTAAAATGGTAATTTTACATTATGTCTATTTTCCCACAATAAAAGAGATACTTAAATATATTAAAAGTCATAACAATGTATTGTGGCAGCATGTGCACACATGTGCACACACACACAGACTAGGAGGGGAAAAATATAAATAAACTATAGGACGGTGTTTATACTACATGTGAGGTGGTATATACATTTATATTTGATGTGATATACAGTTGAAGGTAAGTAGATATAAGTTAAAGATGTATAACATGAACCCTAAAGCAATCACTAAAATAAGAAAACAGTTATAAGTTAGTAAGTCCAAAAAAGGAGATAACAAGGAATAAAAAAATTCAGTTAAATAAAAAGACAGCAAAGAAAAGGAAAAAGAACAAGAACACATGAGGCAAATAAAGAAGAAATAGCAAGATAATAGGCTTAAACCTAACATAATAATTATATTAAATATAAATATTCTAATTGCCTCAATTAAAATGTAGAGTTGTTAGAATAGATAAAAATTGAAGATCCTATAGGAAACATACTGTAAGTACAAAGACAAAAATAGGTTAACAGTCAAAGAATGGAAAAATATACCATGATAACACTAATCAAATAAAGTCTAGTAGCTATATTAAGATAAAATATTTCAGAGAAAAGAATATTACTAGAAAAAGATGATTCTTTCATAATGATAACAGGGTCAATTCATCAAGAGAACATAATTATTCTAAACTTTTAGACACAGATGGCAAATAAGCAGATGAAAAGACGCTCAACATCATTAGCTATTAGGAGAAACGCAAACTGAAGCCACAACAAGATACCATTACGCATTCATTAGAATATGGAAAAAATCAAAAAGACTGAGCATACCAAGTGTTAGTGAAGATGTGGAAGAACTAAAACTCTCCTTCACCGCTGGTAGGAATGTAAAATGAGACAACCATTGTGGGAAACAATTTGACAGTTTCTTAAAAAGTCAAATACCAACTGACAATACAATTCAGCCATGCCACTTTTAGATATTTACCTAAGAGAAAAGACAGCATACATTCATAGAAAGACATGTGCCTGGATATTCCCAACAGCTTAATTTGTAGTAGCCAACGACTTTAAATAAATCAAATGTCCATCAATAATTGAATGGATAAACAAATGGGTATAATCATCCAAGGGAATGCTGCTGAGCAATACAATAAACGAACTACTGATATGTACCACATGATGGATAAATCGCAAAATAATTATGCTGAGTAACATAAGCCCCACCAAAAAGGAAAATTCTGTATGATTCCATTTATACAGAACTCTAACAAAATGCCATCTAATCTAGAGTGTCTTGTGGTTGGCTGGGGATAGGAGAAAGAGGCTGGGAAGGGAAGAGAGACAAGAAGGAGAGAATTAAAGAAGGTACAGGGCAACTTTGGGGGAGTGGTGCATATATTTATTCAATATATATTCATTTTGATTATGATGGTGGTACATTTAAAGTATGCTTGATTTCTTGTATGTCAGTTATACCTCAATAAAACTATTAAAATGTGTATAACATATAGTATATAAATTTAAATATAAACGAAAACTCATTTTACCTTAAGATGGGAAAAGTAGGACAGATAATAATAATAGCGATAATTCGTTAGTAAATGGACAATAAAATGAACATTTCACACTATGAATGAAGAGTTTAGCATAAATAAAGTTCTAATATAAAGGAACAAAATCTAACAAATAAAGGGAAGAAATTGAATTGTGTTGATCATTTATCAAAACCTTCACAGAAGATGCTGCCTTTCAAGCATTGGAGACAGAGAAATAGTCATTAAAAAAGATACATAATTTTGTATATTCTCTATAAGAGGAAAAAATGCCAAAAAGCCACCTGGGAAAATATTTGTAGCAAAAATGTGTACGGGTATCTCTATAAAGTGTCCAAACAAATGGACCAATTCTAAGATCAATAAATAAACAAGAAAAAAATTAATTCAAGATGGATTAAAGACTTACATGTAACCATAAAAACCCTAGAAGAAAACCTAGGCAATACCATTCAGGACATAGGCATGGGCAAGGACTTCATGTCTAAAACACCAAAAGCAATGGCAACAAAAGCCAAAATTGACAAATGGGATCTAATTAAACTAAAGAGCTTCTGCACAGCAAAAGAAACGACCATCAGAGTGAACAGGCAACCTACAGAATGGGAGAAAATTTTTGCAACCTACTCATCTGACAAAGGGCTAATATTCAGAATCCACAATGAACTCAAACAAATTTACAAGAAAAAAACAAACAACCTCATCGAAAAGTGGGCAGAGGACATGAACAGATACTTCTCAAAAGAAGACATTTATGCAGCCAAAAAACACATGAAGAAATGCTCATCATCACTGGCCATCAGAGAAATGCAAATCAAAACCACAGTGAGATACCATCTCACACCAGTTAGAATGGCCATCATTAAAAAGTCAGGAAACAACAGGTGCTGGAGAGGATGTGGAGAAATAGGAACACTTTTACACTGTTGGTGGGACTGTAAACTAGTTCAACCATTGTGGAAGTCAGTGTGGCGATTCCTCAGGGATCTAGAACTAGAAATACCATTTGACCCAGCCATCCCATGACTGGGTATATACCCAAAGGACTATAAATCATGCTGCTATAAAGACACATGCACACGTATGTTTATTGCGGCACTATTCACAATAGCAAAGACTTGGAACCAACCCAAATGTCCAACAAGGATAGACTGGATTAAGAAAATGTGGCACATATACACCATGGAATACTATGCAGCCATAAAAAATGATGAGTTCGTGTCCTTTGTAGGGACATGGATGAAACTGGAAACCATCATTCTCAGTAAACTATCGCAAGGACAAAAAACCAAACACCGCATGTTCTCACTCATAGGTGGGAAATGAACAATGAGAACACATGGACACAGGAAGGGGAACATCACACTCTGGGGACTGTTGTGGGGTAGGGGGAGGGGGGAGGGACAGCATTAGGAGATATACCTAATGCTAAACGACGAGATAATGGGTGCAGCACACCAACATGGCACATGGATACATATGTAACGAACCTGCACATGGTGCACATGTACCCTAAAACTTAAAGTATAATAATAAAAAAAAAGAAAGGGGACAAAGACTACACAAAAGCCTCAAAAAGAAAAAATAAATAAGAAATAGATGTGAACAGACAATTCACAAAACAGGAAATTCAACAAGTAAATTTATTCTTAAAAAGTGGTAACGTTTTTCACCCCCTTAATAAAGCCTTAAAAGCAAGGCTATTGAATGGTGATAAGAATACTTTGAATCTGATACTCTCTTTTTTATTACTGCTACTTTGAATATTAGCAAAAACTTTACAGAAAGTAACAGCGTTAGTTTTTAAGAACTGTAAAACTATTCACATACTTTGCTGTAGCAATTTTCCTTCTGGGACTTTAGCCTAAGGAAGTAATCCAAATTCTGAAACAGTCTTATGCATTTACATATTTTTCAAATAACAATGAAAATTAAAAACAGTTCAAATAGCTAAAATGGGAGAATAGCTAATTAAATTGGGGTATAACTGCTCAATGGAATATTTTAAAACCATTAAATATAACAAAGACACTATATAGCAATATGGGAAAGGCATAAAATATAATGCTAGGTTTCAAAGCAATATATTACATTTTATGAATTCTATGGTTACAAAAATGTAAGTAGTTTTATGCACCAAACGTGAAAGGTAAACAGAGATGCTCCTTGACTTAGGACAGTGTTACATTCTGATAAACCCATCATTAATCTAAAATATCATTAAGTCAAAAATGGGCATTTTTGGTATTTGAGATGCGAAAATACAAAACACAATATCCAAAAATGCTGTCAACACAGTACACTGTAGAGTATTGGTTGTTTATCCTGATCACGTGGCTGACTGGCTGTGGCTTGTTGCCACTCCCCAACATGGAAAAAGAGTATCGTACTATGTATTGCTGGCCTGAGAAAAGATGAAAATTCAAAATATGGTTTCCACTGAATGCATATCAATTTTGCACCAATATAAAGCTGAATAATCTTATGTTGAACCATCATTAAGTCAGGGACCATTTGTAAATATGGGGGGTGATTTATATGCATATTTTTAATGTTCTCATATTATTTTTCATATATAAAAAATTAAGAACAGTTCATGACAAACCGTCTTACAGTAAGTGAAATATCAATGCCAAGGATCTTTGAAAAACCTTTATAAGTGAGCAGCAAAATCCACATGAGAGCGTTCAGTGTGCAAGGTGTGCTTTTTTGGGTTAATTCTGCCGAACTTGTTTTCTTCTTGGACACACTGATCTCTAAAGGCCCTTCTATTAATAAATCTCAGATTTTATTATTCTTGGTGCTCCATCAGTACTAACAAGTGAAGCTTGGTTTTGAATGATTTTCTTTGTCTATTTGTGGACTACAAAAGGCTAAACCAGTCAGTTTACACAAACTGATCCAACTGATCAGTTCAATTGAAAAAGTCAAAGTGCCAATTGTGCATTATATTGCTTCAAGATAGCTAAATGGATCTAGGTTCTTTAAGGGATTCTTTCACATTTTGATTGGCCATGAGGTGAGGTATGGACACTGATGACAATCTGGCTGTTCCTAAAAGGTTAAAAATGAACTTGTAGAGACCTCAGAGCCATCCTTCATTGCAAATCACACTGATTACTAATTCTATTAAAACTCTGGAAGTCTCAGTGGAAAGCATTGTAAGATCTTAGCTTAGTATACCTCTTATTATCCTTCTAAGTGGCTTTTCTTGATCATCCTTTCCAAAACAGCCAATTCCTTGCTGTAATTCCCCTTTTTTTCCATTTTTTATCATTTTTTTTCACAGTACTTATTATGATCTGAAATTATCTGATTAATTTGTTCATTCTTTTACTCATCTTTACTCACAAGATCTTGTATGCCTTTTTGACTGAAATATCACCTGGGTTTACAACACTGTATGATACACAGAAAATGTTTAATAGTTGTTGAATGAATAAATGATTCAATGAATGAATCTGATACCAATAATGGTAAGGAACTAGCCATAACAGTGCCAAAGCTATCACGCAGTACAAGATTAAGGTTAGGGAAGACTCACTCAAGAACAGAGTTGGGACCAAAGAGGTCAGCCCAATGAGATGAAAGAATATCAGTTGTCATTGAAGAAAATGGTTGGCACCAGAGCATTCAACATGATAGTCTCATGTATAACGGAAAATCTGTACTATTCTGTGATTAGGGAGTAGGGGGAGATGGTGTAAGGCAATTTGATCATCACAACTCATAGGCTCATTCTGAAAGATCTCAGAAACCACCAAATATGTAGAGGTAGGCGAGGGTTGGCATGTCCCCTGCAACTTGGTAATAAAAACAAGTCTCAGATCAAATTTTACTATACACACAGGCAGGCAAGAAGAGCCATGTGATTGCAAACCAAAGAAATCCTAGAATTCTGTCTTTTCTGGTGCTTCACAAGGAATTTTCATAAAATGTTTATCTGAGGCAAATGTATTATTGTAGTGATGGGATTTCACAAACCATCCACTATAGAGGTGATCAAAAATATTTGAGAACAGCTGGGCTCTGGGTTTAGGGTTAAACATAATGTGCCAAAACTTATGGTAAATATAGACAACTTGCTTGATTTTCATACTCTGCTTATTCAAAGATGGGTGATCTCTTGAAAAGATTTTAGCCAATAAATACATCTTGAACATAACTAATTTCACCTATGCAAGCTCATTTCTGACATCTTACCCTAATTGGCAAGCTATAAATTTTGTCAATGAAACTTTATTTCTACTATTAATTATGCTAATTAGAGAAATATCTAGTGTTGATGGGAGAGAAAGAAAGTAGAGACATTTTTAACAGTCGTCTCTGGAGTGTCTTTTCTTTCCTTTCTTTTTTTTTTTTTTTTTTTTTTTTTTGAGACAGAGTTTGGCTCTGCTGTCCAGGCTGGAGCACAGTGGTGTGATCTTGGCTCACTGCAACCCATGTCTCCCAGGCTCAAGCCATCCTACCTCCCAAGTAGTTGGGGCTATATGTGTGTACCACCATACCTGTTTGTTTTGTTTTGTTTTTTTGGAGAGACAGGGTTTGGCAATGTTGGCCAGGCTGGTCTCAAATCCTGAGCTCACTCAATCCACCTGCCTCAGCCTCCCAAAGGACAGGGATCACAAGTGTGAGTCACCATGCCCAGCTATGTCTTTTTTTTGTTGTTACCTCCTCATTCCTGGGATATGGATTCCTGATTAGGATCACTGATTGTTCCTTCTAGTAAAACTAATACTGTATTATACAGTCCATTCTGAAATATTTTAAAGATTACAGACGTCTGAACAGATACCTGCATTTCTACATTTATCACAGCACTATTCACAAACGCCAAGATATGTAAACAACCTAAGTGCCCATCATTGGATGAATGGATAAAGAAAATATGGCATATAGACACAGTGGAATACTATTCAGCCATAAAAAAAGAAAGAAATCCTATCATTTGCAACAACAGGGATGAGCCTTGAGGATATTATGTTAAATGAAATAAGCCAGACACAGAAAGACAAACACCACATGATCTCATTCATACATAGAATCTAAAAAAGTTGATCTTATAGAAGTAGAAAGCAGAACGGTGGTTAGGGGAGATGTTGGTCAAAGCATACAAAATTTCAGTCAAATAGTGGGAATAAATTCAAGAAATCTATCGTGCAACATGGTGACTGAAATTAACAATATATTATTTTCTCGAAAAATGCTAAGAGGGTGAATGTAAAGTGTACTTACCACAAAATAACTTCATGAAGTAATGCACACGCTAATTAGTTAGAGTCAATCATTTCACAATGTATATATACTTCAAAATGTCACATTGATATGGTAAATACACAATATTTTATCTGTCAATTAAAAATAAATTTAGAAAACAGAAAAAGTTACAGACAGTATCAATAATATCTCTGTTCATAACGAAGACGGTCTTAGCCAGTGAGCTAGAGGTATAATGAGGAGGCATGCTGGGCAAAATATTGAAAAATTTGAGGTCACCACAACCAAACAGAGATCCAAGGTAGGGAACAATCTCATGTCAGGGCAGAAAGCTAGCCAGGCAACTCAACAGTCCGTGGAAGAGGCACTAATGTGAGCAGGACCTCCTTTGGAAAGGTGGGAGAGAGACATTAAATTAGGGTCAGCATGGATAAGGACTTGTCCTCTGGAACCCCAAATCTTCACTCTGATCTTGGCAATGGGGAGCCTGAAGAGCTCTGGAAGTCAGCAACTGTGTGAAATCATGATTTGATTATCAGCCCCACTGCTTTATGGGCGAAGTGAGGAGAAGGGATAAGGGTTAAAGTTCCATGAGCTTTTATGTATGTATAACCACAAGGGGAAAAGCTATTACAAAAGGCTAACATCTATCAGAGGAGGTGTAGAGAAAAGGATGGACTGTATGTATCTGAATCTCATCTAGCAAAATAGCTCATCCTCTTCTTTTAAAGTCCACACCTCAACACTTTGCATCTTAAAAACAGACCCATAGCCATAGATTCAAGCGTGAGCCTTTTATTTAGGTTGTGGGCAAGTGAAAGAAGAAAGGGAATCCAGCCAATAAATTTTGTGTTGTTATTACTGTGGTCAACTGGAGCCTAATTCCACTGGGGACCCGAGGGACTCAGAGTAGGACAATAGTTATTCCACCTGAGGGACGAGGGCACTAAGGTATTTATACCAGCTTCCATCAGTCATCAGTCAAAGGCTGTTCTCATGGGGAGGCATTTATTTCCTGGCATTCCTGGCCTCTTGTTTGTGAGGGGAATAGAAGCAGTGAGGATCCTAAGGCTGAAGAAAGCCCAAAGGCAAAGAGAAGCAGATGCTGGAGTAGGTAGGGTACTGAAATAGTAAGGCCTCAGGGGATACGAATGGGGAGGAGGTGAGGGGATCTGCTATGCTTGATAAGTAACAGTTGCAATTAACTCTACATAATAGGGTGTCTGAAGTTAGATGAAGGGGGAATTCGGGTTTTGTGCACCCTTTCTTGTTTCAGCCGCCTTAACTATTACTGTGGTCTTTCTCCTCTGTGGCAAAGAATGAGGAGGTAGAGAGTCAAAATTTCCTTCTCCAAAATGATTTTTGTAGTTTCCAGAGTCTGAGCAATATATCCTTGGTTGTTACCAGAAGTAAACATTGAAACTGTACCCAAAGACTGCAGCACTATTTGTCTTCATTACTTGTGGGGGTATAGTGTGAGTGGAATTAATTCAAGTTGGAACATATGAGGCACTCAGAGAGTCACCTCCCACCAGCCAGAGGAGGGAGAGTCTTCTGTTCAGCTCAAAGCTCATACTGTTCTCCCCGCTCTTGGATGACTCAGGAGAATGAGTATTTTCAAAGGCAGTATAGGGGCTTATGGAAAGAAAAATGGTTTTAATAGCATAATTAAATTAAAAAACAAAACAAAACTCCCGGCATCCGTGTCCTCAGACATCCAACTTCTATGATAAACGCAGCAAGCACAGCCTTTCACATGTGAGTGAGTGTGGTTCTGGCATTCTTCCCTCCTTGAAACTAGAGAGAACCATATCTATGCCCAGGTCATTGAATAACTGATTTTGCCCTGACCACAAAAAGTGAGAAAGAGCCAGATGTCTGAGAGAAGCCACGAAGGCTTGAATTTCAGGTGAAGTCCTTTTTCCCCTTGAGTGATGCCTTATTATGATTCCTTAAACTGCTCATTTTCTGGACAAATGTATGAAGCCTAGAAAACACTTTCAAACTGTAATTATAGGGCACTAGTTCTTGCCAAATGGGATATGATAAGCCTTTTGCTGGGACTCCAAAAGTTTAATCTAGTTAGGAGAGAAGGAAGTAACCCTTGATGATTTGAAGCCTGAGTTTTTAAGTTGATTTTTTTGCCTTTTATAAAAGAAACTTTTGTCTTCAAGACTACCCAGTAAAATCTTTAGAAGTAAGGGCTCAGAAGTAAGGTTTCTTGTGAATGTGTTTGTCTACACATTTCCATTTACTCCTTTCCAGTTAAAAATCACTAGAGAGAAGAACATTCTAACTATAAATGGCAGTGATGATCCGTAAATACAAATGATGTGTTTTCTTATGTATTAATAACTGAAAATATTTTTACAGTTATCACTGAAATTCTTCTTTCAGATCTAGAGGTCAGAGTTTATCTGCTATTGTTCCTGATGTAATGCATTTCTGTAGAGAAGTAGCTGGTCTTTCAATAAGATCTTTGGTTTGAAATTATAACAAGAAGACTTGCTATTTTGAAGAATAGTCACTGATGAAGAAAAATTATTGGGGATTGGGTAGTTTCATCAACCTGGGTGGTAATGCTGAGATGGGGAAAGAATACAAGGTATATTTCACTCAAAATGGCCTCCGATAATGTTCAACAAAGGAGTATCTAGCTGTCTTTCTGATCAAGAAGCTGAGGATTTAACAATGTTTTAAGTTTTTATGTGGCCTTTGTTGGATGTGCTTATGAATATACAGACACAAATGGATTTGATTCAATTGAGAAGGTGGCTCAACCTGGCCTTGGAGAAGTTACTTGATAACTGAGGATAAGTTCGCTAATCTGTAAAATGATGGCTTCTCTTAAGTCTTTTCTTTAAATGCAGCCAATGTTCTGTCTATATAATGTACCTTTGTACATATCTCATGCTGAGTAAAGTAGTCCCAGGGGAAAGGGGGACTGACAGAAAGAAAAGGAAAGTGAAAGTCAGGAATATTTATTCCTTCTGCAAAGAGTTTTATTAGCTCAATTTTGACATACAGTTTAAAAAATAAAGAAGGCTGGTCTCCTTTATTATTTCTTTTACATCTAAGAAGGTTGTAGGAACACTGTTTCTCAGGCTCATAAAGGAAAACGAAGAGAAAAATGTCTCTAATGCTGTCCTATGTTCCTAAACTCCTGAAACATTTCCTCTAGGAATCCAGAGCAGCATAAGAATGGGAGGTGGAGAGGAAGATTTATTTGGAGTGGGACCAGTGTTGCTACAGGAACTAGGCTTGCAGGGACATGTATCTTCTTTCCATTATTTCTTCAAAAAAATGGTGCCCGACATTGAAGACAAATTACCAAAGCACTGCATCAGCATGGTTGATCCAGCTGATCAGACCAACACATCTTTCTTTTAACGGACTACGCAGGTAGTTTTGGTTTCAGGACTTCTCACTAAATGGTTTTCTTTCTTATAACTCTATGGCAGAAGGCTCTGTGCAGAGGATCTTAATCTTAATGTGTGTACCTCAGCACACATTTCTCTTTAGCATGGATTTCTTGTTTACAAGTCATATTTTGGTGCATAAAAGCTAATAGATTGTTTTGAAAAATCACATAAATGGAATTGGGCACAGTTGACAGTTACTACTTCAAGAACAAATTGACAGTCAAACTTATCCTATTTTCAGAACCCCCAGTGAAATGTAATTTAAAATATTGGGTCCTCAATGAAGACCAACTTATTTAATGTTAAAACTCATAATACAACTGAGTGTGGTGGCTCACGCCTGTAATCCCAGAGCTCTGGGAGGCTGAGGTGGAAGGATCACTTGAGGCTAGTAGTTTAAGACCACCTGGGCAACACAGCAAGACCCAGTCTCTGCAAAGAATAAAAACATTAGCCAGGCATGGCCTGTTGTCCCAGCTCCTTGGGAGGCTGAGGTGGAAGGATCGCTTCAGCAAAAGAATTCAAAGCTCCACTGAGCTATGATTGCACCACTGTACTCCAGCCAGAGAAACAGAGCAGGACCTCAACTCTTAAAACAAACAAACACAACAACCACAATTGAAAATAGCACCCCATTAAGGTTTTGAAACTGCCACCCTTCTTTTAAAATTGTTCTTTTTTCAGTATGTTAGCCATATAATATTCAAATAATCTCATCATTAATATTCACTCAATTTGATGCCCCCAATGTAGACAAATGCTAGCAAAGGAATGTAGAATCGAACCCTCTCTGAATTAAGAAAACTGTTCATAATGAGTCTAGATAGCTACATTGCAGATAAAATGTAATCTCACATGACCTTCGTATATACAGGAAAATTCATTGTATTAGCTCTAGAAAGGAAGGCAAAAGGGTACGTTTCTCTACATTGATGGAAATCATAGATTTTTTTAAACTGAGGCTCTAAGAGTCAGAGATGGATGGTATCCCACTTTCTAAATGTCTATACATTGGAGACAGGATTGATAGTCTTATTAGTCTGTCCTTTGTGTATTTAAAACATCTCAAGTCTCTGGTGCTAAAAGATTTATACAGCATTTTATATTTATAACTCATTTCTATTCATTACTCTTCAGGGTGGCTTCAAGAAGGCTGCTCTGATACTGGCCCCAGGTTTCAGAGAGGACAACAGACACTGAAAAATTATGTGATGGAATGGAAGCTGGGAAGTGGCAGTGGTAGGATTATAACTAAGTTTTTATTGTCTCTTGCACTATATGATCAGAAACGAAAGGGAGACTTTGGAAATTTAGAAGACTTCTCTCAGATTAGATAAATCCTGTTAAACCTTGGTAGTTAGCACCTTACCCACTATGGAAAGACCCTTAGAAGTCTACAGTTGCCCCTAGAGGTCTTCTGGGGGCTACTAATCTTATGTTGAGGCTACTAAATTGGGGGAGTAGGTAAAGGTAGATGGTTGCTTTTATCAGCCCTGAACCTTCTCTCCATGTCCTTATTCTCTGACACTATTTAAAATCGAAAGCAGAGGACAACAGAATAATACAATATTGATAGTTATTCATCAGGAAATAAAAGGTAAGTGGGTGATTTTTACCCACTCTCAAGTAAGAAGTAACACTGATTACTGCAATTTACTATGCTAGAAATTGCACAGAAAATAACCTAACCATCACTTTTTTTTAGTGAAGGAGTGACTTTACTCTTCCATGCATGTACTCTGGGAGCAACACACTGTGGAACCGTCTTGGCATTGTTTCTGTAAGTATTTTTTCTGAAGATACTGTTCTTTTTTTTTTTTAATTTTCAGCTGTGGTAAAATACACATAACATCAAATTTACTATTGTAAGCTTTTTTACATGTACAGTTCAATAGTGTTAAATATATTCACATCGTTGTGTATGTAACCAATCTCCAGAACTCCTCATCTTGTAAAACAAAAATCCTGTATACATTAAAGAACATCTCCCCATTTCCCCCTACCCTCCAGCCTCTGGCAACTATGTTCTATTTCCTGACTTCATGAATTTTACTACTCTAGATACTTTATATAAGTCGAATAATACAATACTAGCATTTTTGTGACTAGCTCATTTCACTTAGCGTCATGTCTTCAAGGTTTATCCATGCTACCATGATATAGAATGTCACAGAACTTCCTTCATTTTTAAGGCTGAATAATATTGCATTGAAGTGAAATTGCTCGATCATTTGGTAATTCTGTGTTTAATTTTTTTGAGGTACTTCCATACTGTTTTCCATAGCAGCTACACCATTTTGCATTCCTACCTACAGTATGCAACGATTCTAATTTATTTAATTTATTCACTTCTTTGCTATTTACTTTTTAATAGTAGCCATCCTAATGGGTGTGTTGTGGTATTCACTGTTGTATTTTTGTGATTAGTGATGTTAAGCATTTTCTTATTTGTTTGTTGGCCATGTGTTTATCTTTTTATTTTTTTGAGAAATGTCTATTCAAGTTCTTTGTCTATTAGAAAACTTGGGTTGTTGGGGGTGGGGGGGTTGTCATTGTTAACTTGAGTTTTGTGAAGTTTTGTGGTAAAAGAATCACATGGTCAAAGAGTTTGGGAAACCATGATTGTTCTATCACCTTCTTGAAGATCTGCAGTGCACCTATATCATATTAAATGCTCTGAGTACTACTACTGTAAAGCAAATTGCTAACTCTATAAAAAATGCGGGATATAAAAAATATGTAACTACTGTGAAACCATTTTGCACTGAACACTTATTCCCACCTTGAGCCAGTGGGCAACCATCGAATGCAATTTGTGAAAACCTCTTCTAAGTGTTTTTTTGTTTGTTTGTTTTGTTTTGTTTTTAAACAGTGTGGCGATTCCTCAAGGATCCAGAACCAGAAATACCATCTGACCCAGCAATCCCATTACTGGGTATATACCCAAAGGAGTATAAATCATTCTAGTATAAAGACACATGCACATGTATGTTTATTGCGGCACTATTCACGATGGCAAAGACTTGGAATCAACCCAAATGCCCATCCATGATAGACTGGATAAAGAAAATGTGGCACATATACACCATGGAATACTATGCAGCCATAAAAAAGGATGAGTTCATGCCCTTTGCAGTGACATGGATGAAGCTGGAAGCCATCATTCTCAGCAAACTAACACAAGAACAGAAAACCAAACAATGCATGTTCTAACTCATAAGTGGGAGTTGAACGATGAGAACACGTGGACACAGGGAGGGGAACATCACACACCGGGGCCTGTCGGGATGGGGCACTAGCGGAGGGATAGCATTAGGAGAAATGCCTAATGTAGGTAACGGGATGATGGGTGCAGCAAACCGCCATGGCACGTGTATACCTGTGTAACAAAACTGCACATTCTGCACATGTACCCCAGAACTTAAAGTATAGTAAAAACAAAACAATACTTCATAAAGAAACATTTCCACTTGAGAAGGAACGGCGGTTGTAGCAAGCTTTATCATGCTGTGTCTCCCACTCAGACAAGCTTTTCTCTTTCATTGCTTTGCAGTTAATTTATTTAGTGCTGACTCAATACTAGGGCTATGTAAAAAATTAAATTATAGTCACATCTTTTAATAATTTCTATGGGGAGGTAAATAATTATAGTAGAGTTTGGTGAATATGCTGTGATAATCATAAGGCATATTATCTTAGATTATTTTGGTTACAAGTAACAGAACCAAATCAAACCAGGTGTAAGCAAAATGGAGGAATATGTTTCAAGGGTACAGAGGTGTTTCCTGGAGCTCAAGGGTAGGAATGTAGTCAGCTTTGGAAAGACCTGGACAGAAGGCAGAGCTTCCTATTTCTCCTTTCCTTTCTCAGAAGGTCTGCCTCTATTTTCCATTCTGCAGAATATCATTTTCGATATGACTGCCACAAGGCTCTGTAGTTTATATATTATGGCTGTATATGCTGGCAGAGAATATTTTGCTGTTTGTTCCAATTCTAAATTCCCAAGAAAGAGAGTAACTGACTCAGCATTTGTAAAGTATCCATGCATGGTTTAGCCAACTGTGGCCAGGGAGATGGAGTCATGTATTAAAACATGGCAGCTATGGATCCAACATCCTGTCCAACTTCATCTCTTGTCACTTCCTCCATGCATTCCATGTTCCATTGACACCAATAATGATTGTCTATGGAGGAAACTAAGAATTAACATGAAAGTTTACTATTGATCAAAATAATTCTAGACATACATTTTAAATTCTACCTACATACCAGCAGTAAACAATTACAACAAGTAGTGGGAAAGCAGAGCTCATTCACATTAATAATAAAAAGACATAACTTAAATAAAGATTATTCTTTGTTTTTTGAGACGGAATTTCACTCTTGTTGCCCAGGCTGGAGTGCAATGGCGCGATCTCGGCTCACGGCAACCTCCACCTCCCAGGTTCCAGTGATTCTCCTGCCTCAGCCTCCCAAGTAGCTGGGATTACAGGCATGCGCCACCACGTCCGGCTAATTTTGTATTTTTAGTAGAGACAGGGTTTCTCCATGTTGGTCAGGCTGGTGTCAAACTCCTGATGTCACCTGCCCACCTTGGCCTCCCAAAGTGCTGGGATTACAGGCGTGAGCCACCACGTGTGGCCCATAAAGATTATTCTTAACAAGAATGTACAAAACTGAAAATTTCATAATTTAAATGACAAGCCATTGAAATAAAAGGGCAAAATATCTAATTTTGGTCTGCTAGACGATGAATTCTGGAACTCAGTTACTGCTATCCTGTGTGTCTCTATTACCCTAACTTGGATAAAAAGTGATAGTAGTCATTGAAGTGAACCACCCAGCCTCAATGAGGCAGACAGCAGATATTCATTTGCTGACTTACACTGTAGTCTGCCTTTATATAGGTTAGTAACTAGAACTAATTGTTGAGGTAATGAATAAGTAAGAGAGGATTAGGCAATCTCAGGAAAGACAGATTAGCTCCCAGAAGCCAGAGAACAATAAATCAAAGTGAGATCCAAGTCTAAGAAGCTGGAAGACAGCAAATTCATTGCATACATAAAATATTTTAGTTAAATACTATTCACCTGAGGAGATCAGTTCTGTCTGTTCCTAATTTGCAATTTGAGGAGAAATTTGTAGATTCAGAATGGGAAATATTTGGGAACACTGTTTTACATATTTCATGGGGCAGCATCTTCACCTTCTGGGTTTTTAGGAAATGTATTCTATGAATAATTTCCTGAAAATATTGCATTTTTACTCTAGGCATTAGACAGTTTTAACTTAGGTAATGAAAATTCTAACTTGGTTAACTCATTCTTTAAACCTGTTATGTTATTATAGTCGCTAAAATTTATGCTTTTCACTCCCATAACTCTTCTTCTTCAAACAGTTTAAATTCATGAGGTTAGATACTGCTGCTTTCTTCTTTTATCCTGTGAAGCTTTAATTCTTTAACACCGTGAAGGCCTCTTATTTTGTTAGGTGCTGATTTATGTAAGGATACACTTAGTTGAATCCCAAGTGCTTAAGATTTTATTACATTTCTTACTTCAGGCATTGGAAAATTATCATTTTTGAATTGTAATGAAGAGAACTAGCTCATTGTTTGCTTTGTATTATTTAGACCCAAATATTATTCTTTGGCAAAGTAGAGAATAAATGTAATTTCAAGAGAAAATGAAGTAAACGTTTTCCTCTTTCCATTTGAAATTGGGTACATATAGTAAATCTTGTGACTAAGGTTGTAACAGCAAAAGTGTATACAGTGATTGAAACTTTCTTATTTGATAGTTTTGAGAGAGAAGCATATTTGTAGCATCATCAAATCTCTTCAAGACATTTTTAACATGCAGACTGATTCATTTACTTATTGATCCATTCAACAAATTAGACTCAACTGATTTCTGGCTTTCAGGATTTTTCATCTATGCTTTAAACCAGAGGTCAGCAAAGTATGCCTTGCAGGCCAAATCCAGCCAATTCCCTGTTTTTGTCAATGAAGTTCTATTGGAACATCACCACCACAGTCATTTATTTACATATTATCTCTGGTTGCTTTGGCACTACAACAGAGTTGAGCAGGTGCAAAATAGACTATATGACTCTGAATACAAATCTGAAAAAGATTTACTATATGGCCATTTACAGAAAAACTATGTGGAGAATTCTAGTTTCAGATCTAAAATGTAAAAATTTTGGAAGTTGTCACACCTGTCCTTACAACTCCTGTCCCATTAGCTGAGTATACTGAAAGTCAACAATTTTTCATGAACCCGTCAGATAACTGAGGTCAAAATGCAAACTACCATTTCAAAATCTTGAGAGACAGGTGAATGGAAATAGTCACAGTCAAGATTTCTTTACCCAGAGCAGAAGCCGATGGGCCATTAACTAGTAGTAGAAACAGCTAAATGGTAATCTTGACTAATTGCGGGAGCCTTAGTATGAACTAGCATGACAGTAAGAAAATCCTTGGATTTTAGGGGACCCCCACATTTTCACGAATTTTACTTCCAGAAATTCTCCCAGTGTGAAGAGCTGAGAAACATGCCCTTGCGGCTCCGGCATGGGGAGAGGAAGAGTAACCTTAATTAAATATGCCCAGAGTGTTCTTCACAACAAAGATTTCCTGTGCAGGAGAAAAGACTGTACCAGAGCCCTGTCCCAAAGAGGGGAAGGCCATTCTCCCACTCCAGCTATCTCTAGCCTTCCTTTCTCACCCAAGACATGTAAGTTAAGAAATACTTTCGAAATTCACAACCTAGGGACAAAGGTTCAGTAAAAACTGAAATTTAATCATAAGGCAATAGAATGCTTCCCTTTCCCCACCCCTTACCACCACTCACAACAGGAATTCAGTGTAACAACAGTGGATCACAGCTGAAAGAGCTGCAAGGCACAGACTCGCTCTGAGAAGGAGTAGGTAGGGAGGCCCAAGGTCAACAGGAGAGACAAAAACAAGGACACATGAGGATTTTGAATTGTCAGGCATATACAGCTGCAGGAAACATTAAGCACAGCCTGACTCCTAGCCAGATTAACATAAAACATTGAACCAAAGACCTATTTCTCTCAGTTTCTATTATCCAATAGATTATATACAACTTCTAATAAAAAATTAGAAGGCATTCTAAAAAGCAAGAAAAAAATGATCTGAAGAATATAGGCAAATGCTAGAACTACATCCAGATATGACACAGATGTTGGAATTATCAGACAGGGGAATTAAAATAACTAGAATGTATGAAGTGCTTTAATGAAAAAAGTAGACAACATGCAAAAACATGTGTAACATGAGCAAAGAGCTGGAAACTCTAAGAAAGAATAAATGGAAAATAACAGAAATTAAAAAAAAAGAAAGAGGACTGTGCTGGGAATAAAGTCTTTCTTTGACATGGCTGAGTAGACAATCAATGAGCTTGAAGATAAGCCAATAGAAACTTCCGAAATGGAAATTCAAAGAGAAAACAAATGAAAAAACATAAAAGAATATTCAAGAATTGTGAGACAATTTAAGTATGCAGTATATGTGTAATTAAGAAACTAAGTTGACAAGATAGAACAGAGAAAAAGAAATATTTCAAGTAGTAAGGACAATAACTTTCCGAAATTAATGGCAGAAACCAAATCATGGATCCAGGGAGCTCAGAGAACACCAAGTAGGATGAATACCAAAAATATTACCTCATTATGTCACACTCAAACTGCAGAAAACCAAAGACATTTTTTAAAAAAATAAAACAAAGGGAAAATACACCTAATCTACAGAGGAAACAAAGATGAGAATTATAGCATACTTCTTGTCATAAACTGTGCAGTCGAGAAAAGAGTAGGGTAAAATGTTTAAAATGTTAAGAGAAAGAACATCAAACCAGTATTTAAATCCAGTAAAATTATCCTTCAAAGTGAAAGAGAAATAAAGACTTTCTTAGACAATGATTCAGAGGGTTCATCACCAGCAGACCTGTCTTGCAAGAAATCTTAAAACAAGTTCACCAGGGAGAAGGAAAATGATAGAGATCAGAAACTTGGGTCTTTGTAAGGAAAGGAAGAGAGTCAGGGAAGGAACAGATTAAAGCAAAATAAAATATTTTATTTTTCTTAGTCATTATTGAACTGGAATATAACTCTTTGTTAATGTAATAATAGTAACAATGTGTTAGGTGATTAAAGCACATATATAAGTCAACTGAATGACAGCAAGGTTATAAGAGATGGGAGGGAAGAATTGGGAAAACTCAGTTATAACATAATTGTACTACACCTGGAGCAGTATAGTGTTTTACGAAAGTGGATTCATGTTAACTATAATATATATATATTATTCACACACACACACATATATATAAAACTCTAGAGTGACCACTAAAAAATTATAAAAAATAAGTATAATTGATGTGTTAAGAATGTAGATAAAATGGAATTTTATCCTCACCTTATTACTTGAAATATTTCTTCTGCTCTGTTCTTTCTTCTCATGCTCAGTTAAAACCAGGGAAAGAAGAGTAAGAGGGGCAAAAAAGAAACAACAAAAGAACAAATGTAATCAACAGAAAGCAGTTACAAACATGGTAGATATTAATCTAACCATATCAATAATTGCTTTATCGTGTAATGATATAGCATTGATATATTATGCAAATGAGATACACAAATTAAAAGAAATTGTCAAAACATATCGTTAAAAGACTCAACTATATGTTGTCTACAAGAACCTCACTTTAAATGTAGACACAGATAGATTAAAAATAACGGGATGGAGAAAGATATATCATGCTAACACTCATTTTAACAAGCTGGAGTGGCTACATTCATTTCAGATAAAGCCAACTTCAGTATAAATAATTATCAGGAGTAAAGAGAACCACTAAAGGAGTAAATTCTCCCTGAAGATATAATACTAACACATGTGCATCTAACAAGAGACTGTAGAAATACATGTGGCAAACACTAAAAAAGAAATAGAGTAATCCAATTTATAGCTGGAGACTTCAACACCTTCCCCTGTCAGAAATTGCTAAGTCAAGCAGGTAGAAAATAGGTAAGGATAGGTTGATGTAAAGAACACGATCAATCAACTTGATCAAATTGGTATTTATAAAATACTCAACAACAGCAGAACACATATTTTTATAAAGCTCACATGGAACCCTTACCAAAACAGACCACATCTGAGACCATAAAACACACATTAACAAACTTAAAATAGAGATCACATTCTAGGTTGTATTACACAGACCATGAACTGAACTAGAAATCAATAGCAAAAAGATAGCTGTAAAATCTTCAACTATCAGAAAACTAAACAAGACATTTCTCAATACTACATAGGTGAAAGAAGAGAGAAATTAAAAACTACTTTGAACTAAAAAATGAAAATACATCTTACCAAAATTTGTGGGATGAAACAAAAGCAGTGCTCAGAGAGAAATTTATGGCACGAATTGAATACATTTAAAAAATGAATATTTAAAATCAACAATTTAAGTAAGCTTTTAAGAAACTGGAGAAAGAAGAGCAATTTAAGCCAGAAGCAAGCAGAGGAAAATAATAAAAATTAAAGCAGAAATAACTTAAATTGAAAAACAGGCAAACAATAGAGAGTATCAAGGAAACCAAAAGCTAATTCTTTGAAAAGATGAAAATGTTGATAAATCTCTTTAGGCTAACCAAGAAAAAAAGTGAGAACTCAATAAACTGGCAGTGTTATAAACGAATGAAGAATCATCATTACTGATACTATGGACAAGAAAGGGATAATAGAGGCAGCTGGGTGCGGTGGCTCACTCCTGCCAAGGCAAGGAGAGGAGGCTAGAATGATTTTCATGGTAATAGATTAGAGCTAGAAGAATACGTATAAACTCATGTTCAGGCTAATATAGATATATATGATTACATATACAAGTTATAGATATGTGTATGATCCCAGATTAGGATACACACATAATATTTCCTTACTCTTCCAGCTATGAGGGCATACAAGCAATGATACCTCAGTAGCACTAACATCCAGCTCTTGGTTTCTAATACATTCTCTAATAAAAGGAACCAGAGCTTCTTGGAGAAATGGCTGATTCTAGCTAGGACTGGGTTAGGAATTAACTATTATGAGACTGGAGCATCTTATAGCTCCAGAAAGAAAGCAAGTGTTCAAGAGAAAAAAAGCAACCCACAAGAATTGAATATATCAAAGGGACATAGGAGACTACTGAAAGAGCTTCCAATGGCCAAGACTGGAACAATTTCAGCAAATAAATAAAGTAGTATTAGATTATAAACCAAAATATAATATAAACATGCATGAGTCCATACTGATATAAATAAATAATGGAGTAAGTGGAGAAGAGACAAAGAGAAGTAACTAAGTGGAGACGAATTCCAAATAATTTATCTAGATATTATGCCCTCAATTTATGTAGCTTAACTCCCACTCCGTAAGTGTGGGCTGCAAATATTGACTTCCTTCCAAAAATCACATTATAGAAATGGGGGAAAAAGGGTAACTTTAGAGTGGATAAACCTAACAAACACTGCCTTAGCCAGGTAATAAAGAATCAATATTAAAAATGAGTCATATTCAGAGCGAGACTCTGTCTCAAAAAAAAAAAAAAATGAGTCATATTAATAGTATACACTCATGATATGACATGGTGAAAATGGTACTTTACCTCTGTGGTCTTCTTCCCCAAAACCTGCAACCCCAGCCAAATAATAAGAAAACATTAAACAAATTCAAATTGAGGGACATTATACAAAATACCTGGTCAGTAATTGTCAGTATTCTCAAGGTCATCAAAAACATGAGAATGTGAGAAACTGTCACAAATAAGAGAATCTTAAGGAGATAAATGCCAACTAAATGAATGTGGTATCCTGGAGCCAAAGAGAGACAGTAGCCACAAACTAAAAAAATTGAATGAATCTAGGCACAGTGGCTCACATCTATAATCCCAGCTTTTTGGGAGGACGAGATGGGAGGATCACTTGAGCCCAGGAGTTCAAGAACCAGCCTGGACAACATAGTGAGACTCTGTCTCTACAAAAAAATAAATAAATAAATAAAAACTAAAAAAAGATAAAAAATTGAATGAACTATGGACTTCAGTTTATAATAATGCATCAATATTGGTTCACAATTGTAACAAGTGTACCATAGTAACATAATATGTTAACAATAGGGGAAACTGGGTGCCTAATATATAGAAACTTTCTGTATTCTCGTCACAATTTCTCTGTAAATATATAAAGACTGTTCTAAAGTAGCCACCATGCCTGGCCTAAAATAAAAAGTTAAGAAAAATTTTGCTGATCCCACTCTAAGTGAAAGAAAAATGGAAGTGATTACTTTGCACATTTTTCTGTGGTATGATTTAAAAAATGAATTTGTTGAAGAAAGATAACAAGATGGTTTCAGATTATTCCCAACAACTGAAGAGTCAGTTTAAACCCCGATTCCTATCTGCGGAAAATTAACTCTATTTCTTTCAGTGTGGGAAGATAGCATATTGCATGACATAGGAAATTGGAAATAAATACACAAAATATTGGGATGTTCAATCCAAAACAGTTACTTGAAAATATTTGATAAGGATTCATTATGTATACTTTACTTTTAAAACTGCAATTTAAGTTCCCAATTTTTACTATATTTTAAAAAAGAAGTATTTGTTTCTAGAAATGAATTCTGATCAAGAAACGGAATTAAATGTGAATAAAATGCCCTTCTGATAAAGGGCAACAATTGAAAAAACGTATTATTGCATTAGGTAAACGTAATAGAAAATTCATTGCTTTTTTTGAAGCAACCCCACAGAGTTAATTCCTCCATGGTGCTGAAGGCTTTTGCTTTGAAATTCATTTTATTGACCTAAAGCTTAAACTGCAGGGTGGCTCCAGAATAACTGACAGGAGGAAGAGAACATCATGCTAGCATTGTCACATGTGCCCTCATTCAGTCCCTCGTTAAAAGATGCATTATGTAAATGTATCCCCCACTGAATTTTGCTGCATATTTTTTGTCCCTGGTAAAGTATTACCTATGTTTGTCAAGGAGGAGGGGGAAAACCCACTCTTTCAATGGTTCAGTGATTCTGCCCCCACACCTTAATTTCTGTGTGAAATTCAAGCCCACATAAAAGGTTTCAAAACCTAGTTTTACTTTGTTCCTGACTTATGTGTATAATGTGGGTTAAGGAAAAATAAAGCATATCTAGAAGCAGATAATAGACGTAATTAGACTCTGAAACAAGTTTCTTCAGTAAAATTATTTTCCAAAGTTACTTTGCAGTGCAGTGATATAGCTACAAAACCAATCTGCATTACATGAGCCAAAGAAGTGATCAATTATTCATCCAGTTATGTATATGTCAACCAAAAAACATACAGACACACCTTGTTTTACTGCACTTCACTTTATTGTACTTTGTAGATATTGCATGTTACACAAATTGAAGGTCTGTGACAACCCTGTGTCAAGCAAGTTTACTGGCACCATTTTTCCAATAACATGTACTCACTTCATGTCTCTGTGTAACATTTTGGTAATTCTCATAATATTTCAAACTTTTTCATTATATCTATTATGATGATCTGTAATAAGTGATGTTTGATATTACTATTGTAATTGTTTTGGGGTACCATGAACTGCACCCATATAAGATGGCAAACTTCATATCATATATGTTCTCTCTGCTCCACCGCTCCTTGTCTCTCTCCCTCTCAGGCCTCTCTATTCCCCGAGATAAAACAACATTGAAATTAGAGCAATTAATAACCCTACAACAGCCTCTAAATGTTCAAGTGAAAGGAAGAGTCACGTCTCTCACTTTAAATAAAAAACTAGAAATGATTAAGCTTCATGAGGAAGGCACGTTGAAAGCCGAGATAAGCTGAGAGCTGGGATTCTTGGGCCAAACAGTTAGCCAAGTTACGAATGCAAAGGAAAAGTTCTGGAAGGAAATTAAAAGTGCCACTTCAGAGAACACACCAGTGATAAGAAAGCAAAGCAGCCTAACTGCTAATGTAGAGAAATTTTGAGTGGTCTGGATACATCAAACCAGCCACAACACGTCCTTAAGCCAAAGCCTAATCCAGAGCAAGGCCCTAACTCTCTTCAATTCAATGAAGGCTCAGAGAGGTGAGGAGGCTGCAGGAGAAAAGTGGGAAGTCAGTACAGGTTTGTTCGCGACGTTTAAGGAAAGGAGTCCTCTCCATAACATAAAAGTGCAAGGTGAGGCAGCAAGTGCTGTTGTAGAAGCTGCAGCAAGTTATCCAGAAGATCTAGCTAAGATCACTGGTGAAGGTGGCTACACTAAACAATAGATTTTCAATGGAGATCAAACAGACTTATATAGGAAGATGCCATCTAAGACTTTCATAGTTAGAGAGAAGTTGAGAATGCCTGGTTTCAAAGCTTCAGAGGACAGGCTGACTCTTTTGTAAGAGGCCAAGGCAGCTGGTAACTTTAAGTTGAAGCCAATGCTCATTGACTATTCCAAAATTCCTACAGCCCTTAAGAATTATGCTAACTCCACTGTCTGTGCTCTGTAAATGGAAGAACAAAGCCCAGATGATAGCCTATCTGTTTACAGCATGATTTACTGAGTATTTGAAGCTCACTGTTGAGACTTACTGCTCTGGGGGAAAAAAAAAAAAAAAAAAGATTCCTTTCAAAATGTTACGGCTCACTGGCAATGCATTTGATCACCCAAGAGCTCTGATGGAGTTGTACAAGGAGATTAATGATGTTTTCATGTCTGCTAACGCAACATCTATTCTGCAGCACATGGATCAAGAAGTAACTTCGACTTTCAAGTCTTATTTAACAAATATATTTTGTAAAGCTATAGCTGCCATAAATAGTGATTTCTCTGATAGATCTGGGCAAAGCAAATTGAAAATCTTCTGGAAAAGATTCACCATTCCAGGTGCCATAAAGAACATTCACGATTCACGGGAGAAGGACAAAATATCAATATTAACAGGAGTTTGGAAGAAGTTGATTCCAGCCCTCATGGATGACTTTGAGGGGTTCAAGACTTCAGCGGAGGAAGTCACTGCAGATGTGATGGAAATAGCTATAGAACTAGAATTAGAGGTGGAGCCTGAAGATGTGACTGAAATGCTGCAACCTCATGACAAAAGTTGAACAGATGAGGAATTGCTTCTTATGGATGAGCAAAGAAAGTGATTTACTGAGAAAGAATCTACTCCTGGTGAAGATGCTGTGAATACTGTTGAAATGAAAACAAAGGATTTATAATATTACATAAACTTAGTTGATAAGGCAGCCATGAGGTTGGAGAGAACTATAATTTTGAAAGAAGTTCTACTGTGGGTAAAATGCTATCAAACAGCATCACATACAGAGAAATCTTTTATGAAAGAGTCAATCAATGTGACACAATTGCTGTCTTATTTTAAGAAATTCTCACAGCTTCCCCAACTTTCACAGCAACCACCGCCCTTATCAGTCAACAGTCATCAACACTGGGGCAGGATCCAGAACCGACTTGCTGAAGGCTCAGATGATTGTATTTCTTTTTTAGCAATAAAGTATTTTTAAATTAAGGTTTGTACATTTTTAAAGACATAATGCTATTGCACACTTAACACTGTAGTATACTGTAAACATAACTTTTATATGCACTGGAAAACCAGAAACTTTGTGTGACTTATTTGCTATATTTGTTTTACCGTAGTGGGGAACCCAACCTACAATATTTCCAAGATATGCCTGTACAAATGACAGATGCAGATATGTGAAGAGTTGAAAATACCAACTCTCAGAAATAGAAAATGTCAAGTTATTCATTAATGAGAAGCTAGATTACTGCTCAGTTAAACAGTGGAAATACAGGGAAGTGTGATGGTCTTGGATCATGGATGAAATGGTCAAGGTATTTCTCAATGAAATAACTTGTTCTTTTTAATAGTTCTTATAAACCATGTAAGAAAGTACTACTGCCGGAAAGAAACAAAAACAGTAGTGGATTTTTATTTATAAAACAGAATTATGAATAAATAATACATGCCTATGGTTTAATTTTGAGCTGATGTGTTACCCACACTTTAGTATCAGGTTGTACTAATGAGAGACTCTGAGAATTTGGTTGTTTTAAGGCCATAAGGAAAACCTGATTAATACAGAGCGACACATAAAACTAGTTGGAAAGAAAATGCACTATATCCTCAGGTTTCAGAGATGGACTATCTTATGGTTCTCTATTTGTGGTTTTTCTAGCATTAAGGAAAACAAAATAGAATCTTCTTTTATAGTCTTAAACTCTCTCATATTAGCTCTTTTAGTATTGATACGTTTGTAGAGAAAGTGACTTGAATAAAATAAACTTGATGGCCCTTGACCTCAAATCGACTTTTAACCTGTGTTCTTGGCCAGGTGTGGTGGCTCATGCCTATAATACCAGCACTTTGGGAGGCCAAGATGGAAGGATTGCTTGAGCTCAGGAGTTCGAGACCAGCCTGGGCAACATAGTGAGATCCGTCTGTTAAAAAATTTAAAAATAAGCCAGGTGTGGTGGTGCATGCCTGTAGTCCCAGCTACTCAGGAGGCTGAGGCGGGTGGGTCACTTGAGGCAGGGAGGTCGAGATTCCAGGGAGCCATGATTGCTCACTGCACTCCAGCCTGGGTGACAGAGCAAGACCTGTCTCAAAACAAACAAATAAACAAAATAACCTGTGTTCTCCAGACTCCTGAGCTATCCTGCAAGCCTTGTTCTTTCAAACTTGCACATGGTCCGTGTAAAAAAGGTAGGTTTATATAACTAAATCAGAATTGTGTTATTCTAGGACACACACATTTTTGGGGGGAATACTAGAAAATTCAGATCTGGATAAAGCTTTTTTCAGTTTCATTTCTATTTGAGCAGTAAAATAACTTGAAATGCTTTTTTATAGCAAAGGAGTGATTAAACCTCTTTATCTTTGCATTTAAAAAAGGGGATTTGATTAAACGTAGGTATATGTTTAGTGTCAAAACTTAGTCACACAAGAAGGGAAGCACTTATGAGCCAGAGGTAATCGATTCAGGTGTTAGTGTCACATAGCTGTGGAGCCGAGCTCATTAGTGTGCAGCTGGAAAATACCAGCACAGAGTATGCCAAGGCAGACAAAGAAATGACTCAAGGGAGATTTAAACTCCATGACTATACATATTCCCATAAAGTCTAAAAAACATAAGTACTCATAGCAGGGTAAAGCCCTACAGTTTTCTTTCAGTGAAACAATCCACATTATCCCTGTGGTTAGAATGATGAGAAAATGAATTTGAAAATAACTGCAGGACGGTGCTGATATCTTTGGTCAAGAAATAATAGCAGGAACCTCTTTCATTTTCCCAAACCTATAGCTTGTTCCTGATACAAAATGGCCCAGTGAGGTTGTGATTGTAACATCAGACTGGGGAAGTCTGGGTCCTCAGCTTCTATCCACGTTTCTTAATCACAACTGTTTCTCTACAGTAAAAGGAAAGCAGGAGATGGTGGTCATTATAGCAACATTTAAATTATCAAAACCAATTTTGCTTCATGTATCTGAATATTTTGGGAAAAATACTATCTTTAAAAAAAAAAAAAAAAGAAACTTCCTATCACTCACCATGACAGTTACTGTGTATTGAGTGTTACCATTTGCCAAGCTGTTTACTAACAGGCTTTATGTTCATTATTCACCTAACCATCACGAAACTCTAAAAGGAAGGTATCATGATGGGCATTTTAAAGATGAGGAAACAAAAGCTCACAGAGGTTAAGTTTCATTATCACATATTTTACAGATAAAAAGTGGCAGAATCTTACTAAATTCCCAGGTATGTGTGTCTTTCTCTGCATACAAAACATTCTTCATTTTATAGATTCACCTAGTCACCTAAATTCTTCACATTTTCTGAAGTATACAGGCATCTGTGCAATAATAGAAAGTGCTTTTTGTTCTGACTTGGTCAAGTTAAAATATGCAGGTCTGGACAACTTAATAGCTTGCAGTGATAGCAGCATGACTGACATTCAGAAATATTGATTGAAATGATTGGAAATAACCTCTGGCAAAGTGGTTCAATTGACTTTTGTGATACCATGGTCTCAGTTTTGAAGATCATTTTGCATTAATCTTTTACAATGTAACTTATGTTGCTTCAACTAAACAATGAGCACAACTCTAACTTGTCTTCTATTTTCCTTCTTTGAAACGTTTCTAAATTTGTTTATTTCTCTGGTTTACAAAGGGAAGGGGATCAATTGTTTTTATTAGGGGTCAACTCAGCATTTTAGGAATCAGTGGATGATACAAATATGAATCAATAAGGGATGAAGCCCTACTTGGATTAAGAGGCAAATAATTTCCAATTTAAAAGGAAAAAGATTTGGATTTAATTATACAAGTTTATGACTAAGTTATTTTGATCAAATTTACCAAATTTGTTCTTTATTCTGCCAGCAGCATTATTAGAGCAGCTATCAGCAGAAAACTTGAAACAACTACAAAAGTAGCACCGAGATATTACAAGTTAATGTAGTGAAATTCATTCATTCATTCATTCAACAAATATTGTTGAATGCCTTCTATGTGCCAGACACTGTTTTAATGTCTTTTAAAATGCACAACCTAGGCAAATGGTATGTTAGATAATATTAAGAGATTTGTAAAAAAAAAAAAAAAAAAAAGAAAAAAAACAAAGTCAGGAGAGAGAGATTATGAAGGTTGAGGGCAGGAGTAATTTTACATTGAGTCATGTGGTAGTTTTAAAACACATCTGCAAATTCTTTTTTTCTTCCTTTTATTATACTTTAAGTTCTAGGCTAAATGTGCACAACATGCAGGTTTGTTACATATGTATACATGTGACATGTTGGTGTGCTGCACCCATTAACTCGTCATTTAGCATTAGGTATTTCTCCTAACGCTCTTCCTCCCCCATCCCCCCACCCCACAACAGGCCCCGGTGTGTGAAGTTCCCCACCCTGTGTCCAAGTGTTCTCATTGTTCAATTCCCACCTATGAGAGACAACATGCAGTGTTTGGTTTTCTGTCCTTGTGATAGTTTGCTCAGAATGATGGTTTCCAGTTTCATCCATGTCCCTGCAAAGGACATGAACTACCATCACACACCAGTTAGAACGGCGATCATTAAAAAGTCAGGAAACAACAGGTGCTGGAGAGGATGTGGAGAAATAGAAACACTTTTACACTGTTGGTGGGACTGTAAACTAGTTCAACCATTGTGTAAGACAGTGTGGCGATTCCTCAAGGATCTAGAACCAAAAATACCATTTGACCCAGCAATCCCATTACTGGGTATATACCCACAGGATTTTAAATCATGCTACTATAAAGACACATGCACACATATGTTTACTGTGGCACCGTTCACAATAGCAAAGAGTTGGAACCAACCCAAATGTCCATCAACGATAGACTGGATTAAGAAAATGTGGCACCGTATACATCATGAAATACTATGCAGCCATAAAAAAGCATGAGTTCATGTCCTTTGTAGGGACATGGATGAAGCTGGAAACCATCATTCTCAGCAAACTATCACAAGGACAGAAAACCAAACACTGCACGTTCTTACTCATAGGTGGGAATTGAACAATGAGAACACATGGACACAGGAAGGGGAACATCACACACCGGGGCCTGTTGTGGGGTGGGGGGAGGGCGGAAGGATAGCATTAGGAGATATACCTAATGCTAAATGACGAGTTAATGGGTGCAGCACACCAACATGTCACATATATACATATGTAACAAACCTGCACGTTGTGCACATGTACCCTAAAACTTAAAGTATAATAAAAAATAAATAAATAAATAAAATGTGGCACATATACACCATGGGATACTATACAGCCACATCTACAAATTCTTTGACACACCTCCCATGGAGAGAAGGGCCTATGTCCCATCCTTGAATCTGCAACGGTCTTCATGACTCACTTGTAATCAATATAATTCAATAAATATGAAGCTGCATGATTCTTGGTGTAAGGTCACAAAAGGCAATGCTGCTTACAATAGCAACAAGGATTTTCCCAAAAGTATCCTAAGAGGTGGTAGAACCTACCCCGTCCTTGAGAATCACTGGTCTAGAAATTCTATTAGCTTGAAAATGTTGCAGGTCACTTCTTTACTTGAGAGACAAAAGTTGGTATTCACACACCTGTGGCAATAATATGATGGTCACATGTTCTTTTCTATTCATTTTTATGTAGTTGGAGATCTGAGGAGTAGAGGATGAGGAGAGCCTATGTAGAAGAGGCTGTGGTTAATTTGGGGGAAGACATAGGATCTATATTCTTTTAATTCTATTTTATTAAATATTCAGGACTTCCTCCACCTGCTCAGAGGGGTACTCCACTTCCTCGTGGTTTGGCTTATTTTCCAGACACACGTGTGCCTTGAAAGATGTCAAGTCCAACATCACTTTTCTTTCCACTTACAGCCAAGAAAACAGAGTTGCTCTGTCTATATCAAGTATGAAAGGTTTTAAAACAGGAAACTAGAAGCTTATAAAAACTTTGGACGTTCTGGGGGAGCATAGTTCAGGGAAGTGGCCAGCAAAAACTTCAGAATGAAGCACCCAAGCAGATGGTTCTTAAGAACAAACTTTTCTAAGATCAATTTATCAATTTATGCAGCCAACAAACATATGAAAAAAAGCTCATCATCACTGGTCATTAGAAAAATGCAAATCAAGACCACAATGAGATACCATCTCACCCCAGTTAGAATGGCAATCCTTAAAAAGTCAGGAAACAACTGATGCTGGAGAGGATATGGAGAAATAAGAATGCTTTTACACAGCTGGTGGGAGTGTAAATTAGTTCAACCATTGTGGAAGACACTGTGGCAATTCCTCAAGGATCTAGAACCAAAAATACCATTTGACCCAGCCATCCCATTACTGGGTATATACCCAAAGGATTATAAATCATTCTACTATAAAGACACATACACACGTATGTTTATTGGGGCACTATTCACAATAGCAAAGACTTGGAACCAACTCAAATGCCCATCAGTGACAGACTGGATTAAGAAAATGTGGCACATATACACCATGGAATACTATGCAGCCACAAGAAAGGATGAGTTCATGTCCTTTGCAGGGACATGGATGAAACTGGAAACCATCATTCTCAGCAAACTAACACAGGAACAAAAAACCAAACACCACATGTTCTCACTCATAAGCGGGAGTTGAACAATGAGAACACAAGGAGGGGAATATCTCACACTGGGGCCTGTCAGTGGGTTGGGGACAAGGGCAGGGATAGCATTAGGAGACATACCTAATGTAGATGACAGGTTGATGGGTGCAGCAAACCACCATGGCACGTGTATACCTATGTAACAAAGCTGCACGTTCTGCACACGTAACCCAGAACTTAAAGTATATATATACAAGAACAAACCTGTAAACTGCTGCAACTGAAAGAATCTTTGGAAGATGTCAACGACCACCTTAATCTACAGCAGTGAGAAGAGACGTTTTCAAGGACTCCCCTAGAAGCTCTGTGAATATAGTGTTTATTCATACATCTCCCCCAAATCTCTGAAATCTTACCTGGGTGCCACTTTTGGGCAGACTCGATTTAGCAACCCAAAACAGAGGCAGCATTTTGGGAAATGGAGTGTCAGTTTTCTCCTCTGCAATGCTCTTGAAGAACTTAGACGGGAGCGATGATGAAGACAGCTTAACAATAGATGATCCAGCCCACTTTCTTCATAGAGCATTCATGATGTTCAAATAAGATTATATATATAAAATGATGGAAGGAAGTGCAATGGAATAAATGTTATCTATTAATAGTACTAGTATATTATTATTGGCATTTGTGTTACTGAGGAGGAAGATTGTATGATCCTGTTACGTTGTGATTTCTACCTCTTTACTTGAAAGTAGAAATGTTGGCCCCAAACTCAGATTCATTCTCTTTTAGAATTACACATTTCTCTTTAGCCCATATTGAAGTTCTTTTCCAGAAGAGGATTATGAGGGGTGTGTGTGTGTGTGTGTGTGTGTGTGTGTGTGTGTATGAATTAAATGTAATTCTCACAGGAAATTAAAATACCATCATTCAAAACTCTAAGCTGATATAGCTTAGGACTTTGCATACTAATTCAAAGACATGAAAACCTTTCAAGTGTCTACAAAAAAGGGAACCAGTTGGAAAATTATAATTGGAAAATTGTAGTATCGCTTTACTGACATAGAAAATATTTTCTAGCATTACTTTCAAACTAGCAAATACGTATTTATTATGCACTATTTAAACTGTTTTATAAAATTTCATTTTTTTAATTTGGGGAAAGAAACACGAACAAGTTTTACTTTTTGGTTGTGGGGAGACTGTAATGATAAAACAAATCATTTATCTAAAACTAGACACCTTTTTATGCTTGAGAATATATTTTATATTTCTCCATTCATATAAGGTAAGCACTAATAGTGGCTTTAATTGGAGCTTTTAGAATGCCTTAGTGAATACTTTGTACATAATTTAGAAGTATTCACATCGTCCAGCTTTGCACCAGAACCGTTCCCTCTTGGTACTAACAAGGGCATGATCTGACACTTGGTTTGGAGAATACGACCAGAATGGTCAACACATTGTTGCCACTTTTGGTCTTTTGAATCACTGTGCTACTCTTTTTTAAGTATTCAAAACAACTATAAAATAAAATAAATGAGGACAGTTTGGGATTTAGAGAAAACTCTTCCACTTCAGTATTTGAAAGAAGAGTGGTATTTTTCCTTAAGGCAGTCTCTTGCAGAAATGTTCTATGTCTTTAATGGGTGAAAAACATGGACTAGATTTTGTCAGTCTTCGGGGATTAAAAAACTTCAACCTTCCTATCACTCCATCTGCACCAAAATAGTCTTAAAGATTATTCTGTAGGATGGCAAAAGAATCACTTTGATGTTTCTTTTCCAACTTGAAAAGAAATTTATATTTGATATATTATAAAGTAAAACGTAATGCAAAATGTGCATCTGCTAAAAAAAACTCTGAAAAGTATTTGAACTTAACATTCCTCATTCAAGTACAGAAACACTGCTTCAAAAGAACTATATTCTAAAGCTGCTTATGTTTAGTTCAACTGATCTCACAAATAATACCTCTTTCAGATTGATGGTTACTACTAGAGCTAAGGAAGGGAATGTCTGTGAAAAGAGATAGACAAGTAGGGAGCTTCACTTGTTTTGGTAATGATCAGTTTCTTAGGCTGGGTCATGGGTGCATGTGTGATGCCATTTACGTCTATACTCATTTTTTTTTTTTTTTTCATCCAGATATCTGATTTTTCCAGCACCATTTGTTGAAAAGGATCTTCTTCCTACATTGAATTTGGTTTTCCCATTGTGTAAAATAATTAGGCTTATCTGTGTGGCTCTATTTTAGGTTCTATTTCTATACCACTGATCTATGTTTCTACTCCTGTCAAAAAATACTGCAGCATTTTGCTTACTGCAGCTATATGGTAAGCCTTATAGGAAGGAAGAGCGATTCCTTCCACTTCATTCTTCTTTTTTAAGAGTTGTTTAGCCAATCTAGTGATTTTGTCTTTGTATATCAATTTTGGAATAAGCTTGTATATGTCCACAAAAAGCTTTGCTTGGATTTTAGTAAGAATTGCTTTAAACCTAGAGATCAATTTGGGGGAATTGACATCTCTGCTACATTGAGTCTTCTAATCCATGGATGCAGTATTTCTAACTTCAAATTTTTGAGAAAAAATATTTACAACCTAAGATTCTATGTCCAGTTATATAGTAGAACAAAAAGAAAATTTTATCACACAAAAAGTCTCAAGAAAATTTATCTACTATACCCCATTTCTCAGGAAGCTATTTAGGCTATGGTCCAACAACATGAGGCAAATGAGGAAACGGCTCTCACAAAATGGATTATTCAAAAGGAAGTAAAGGGAATCAGAATAATAATGAAGGGATATCCCAGGGTAATAGCTATGCCCCAGGAGTAGAGGGCAACCACTCCTGCTTGTTGTCAGAAGACAGACGTGACTTCTTTAAAATGATTTAATTCTTAGAATGGTATCATATGAATGTATTGAGGTATGATTTACATAACTGCTAGAGAGTTTTAGGTTGAATTACTAATAATATAGAAAAAAACCCAAAGCAAACAAAAAACTAGACCATCATTATCTCTAAGGGAAAAAAATGGGCAGGAAAAGCATGGCACAGTATCTTTTTATAATTATGTAATGAAAAAGCTTTTCATAGTTATGACAGTTCAAACATTGAATAGTGATCAAAAGAAAATTGAAACATTTTGGAAAGTAAAGGAGGGGACAAGAAGTATACATGTGCAGTTGATACAGAGCATGAGAATGACATACCATAAAATGGAAGAAATTAATAAGTTAAAAAAAGCAAACCCACATTATTTAGAAGTATGGAGGTAACCTTATATCAACGAGTCTATCCTGAAAGAATCAGGAAATGTGACGCTCCAGCTTTGTTCTTTTTGCTCAAAATTGTTTTGGCAATTCAGGGTATTTTGTTGTTCCCATATGAATTTTAGTATTTTTTTCTATATGTGTAAAAAAGGTCATTAGAATTTTGATAGTTATTGTATTGAAACTGTAAATTGTTTGGGGTAGTATGGATATTTTAACAATATTAATTCTTCCAATCCATTAATACAGTATGTCTTTCCATTTACTTGTATCTTCTGTTTGTTTTATCAATGTTTTATAGTTTTTGACATTTGTGACAACATAGATGAACCTGGAGGACATTATGCCAAATAAAATAAGCCAGAAACAGAAGGAGAAATACTACATGATTTCATTTATATGAGAAATCTAAAATTATCAAACCCATAGAAGCAGAGAGTAGAATGGTGGCTGCCAGGAGCTGGAGGAGGGGAAAATTGAGAGGTATTAGTCAAAGGGTAAAAAGTCTTGGTTATGCAAGATGAATAAATTCTAGAGATCTGTTGTACAATGTAACACCTACTTAACAATTCTGTATTCTATACTTAACAATTTGCTAGGAGGGTAGATCTTATGCTAAGTGCTCTTATCATAAAATAAATAAAGAGGGTAGGAGGAAACTTTTGGAGGTGATAGTTAAGTTTATGGTATTAAATGTGGTGATGGTTTCGCTGGTGTTCACTTATTTCCAAATTCATCAAGTTGCATACATTCAGTATGGACAGCTATTATTTTGTCAAGTGTACCTCAACAAAGTGTTTTTTTAAAAAAGAAATAAATAGATGCATATTGCTCTCCATCTCATTCTAGGGGGTAACAGCATTAAGAAGAAATGTAATAATACTCTTTACATTAAAGAGACTGAATTTTTCATTGCTACTCTTTCAGATTTACTTATAATTTTTATTTGTAAATAAATACTAAATAATACTCTCTTGCACCATCTACCTTCAAAACAAAACAAAACAAAACAAAACAACAACGACAACAAAACACTGAATCAGCCAGAAAGAGTTGCATGTTGCTTCTGGAAGGGGAAAGTAGGGTGATGGTAAGCAACTATGTTTCATAAAAATCAGAATACAAGCATTTGACTCTAACATATGTGAACTTATGATAAATTTGATAAAAATTTAAAAGTATAAAAAAGTATAACCTTTTTGTAATGTCTCTTTTCTTGATTGCTCATGTAGTTGAGCATTTATGGTAGTGCCCACCCACAGTGACCCTGGGCTAGGTCATGAAACTGGTTTTTGCTAATGGGACAATAATAAACTTGAAAAAGCATTTGTGTATTTCCACTTCTGCTTTTGGGCACCAGCTGATGTTTATTTCTTTCCTTCACAATGTTTTACTTTTGTGTAGGTTTTGTAATTTTTTTATTTTTTTGCAAGTTCATATGTGTATGAACTTTTTCTATGGGGATATTTTGAGAACTGGGTAGATGTTGTGATCTTCTAGGGATGATTTTTAAAATTTTTATTTTGTCAAGCACTCATGAGCATTACCATCCAAGACAATGCTAATATAATTCTTTGGCTTGAGGCTTTTTGGACCACCCCGAAAATATAAACTAAGGCCCCAAACACATGTTAGGGGAGATACAGATCCAAGGTTTAGAGACAGAAGAGTTTCCTTACTGTCTCCCTTTGTCAGGTATGTTTTAATAATCTTTCACTGGAGGTGTAACCCTTGGGGCCCTATGTTATTCAACAACATCAAATATGATTCTGTATTATTTTCTGAACCCTCAGCTTTACCTACACTCTCCATTTGGCTGAAGTTGTAGGGCAAGCACCTGTTAGGGAGCTTGCTTGCATCTCTGGAGTTATTACTTTATTTTTGACCTCTTAGGATTTCCCCTACTTTTCTGCTGACTCATTCACACATTTTCAAAAATTTTTAAAATATGTGTTATCTACATTTTTGGTTGTTTTATTGCTGAAGATTATGTTTCTGGGTATCTATTATGCCCCTGGCCTATTTTTCAAAAAAAAAAAAAAAAGAAAAAAATTCCAAAGGGATTAAGTGTAGACCTCAAAGTGATCTGGATCAATACCTTAAGACAAATTGAATAACATTAGCTCCTCCTTTTAAGCTTCCAATTCCTGGGAGAATAATTTCAGAAATATTTTGAAAATTTCCAAAGTCAGTTTTTTACAGCGGTAAAAATAAAACCACTCTGCTCTCAAGAGACTTCTGCACTAGTGCCTAGTTTTAGTGAGTGTGGAAGTTTCTTTGAGTCAAAAAGTATTACTGCATATTACCTACCTGGTTTTTAACTACATTACACAATTGTAATCTTGAAGATTATGTTGCACTCAAAAACTGTGGAAGTGAATCCTATAAAATACTTTTAAACAAAAAAGCCAATTGTGTACATAAAATGTCAGAATTAACTTTATTCTTACATGCCTATTGAGAATATTGGAACACTTTCCTTCAGCTCAGGATGAGAATTCCTGCTTCTCCACATATTTGGAAACACAGAACTTGTATCTTCTTATTGGATAAAACTAATAGGCCTTTGATGTAAAATGCTAATCTATGGAATTTAAAGCTCTGAATAACTTTGGGGTTGTAGGAAGTTCCCCTTTAGTAACCGAATAATTCCATAAAACAATTAATTGGCTTTATATGGAGTGAGTAAACATGTTATTATAGTCAGTATCTGTGCTCCTGCTGACTTCTGTTTTGCCTTTGTTTAAATCATATTTAAGTTCTGTCAACATATGAAATAAAATAAGAGGGTGACTGACAGACCAGGTAAAAGCCTGATTTCTGAAGTCCATTCACTTGAGTTTGAATCCCAGATTTGTCACTACTAGCTATATGAACATGCAACAATTATCTCTCTGAGGCTCAGGGATCTGGAATATTTATGAATTTCTTAAGTTTTCGACTTGAAAATAAAGTACAATTGAGAACTGGGTAGACGTTGTGATCTTCTAGGGATGCTTTCCTAATTTCCTTGATTCTAGTATGGCAACAGATAAATTTGTCTTGATATTTTTCTTCATACAGAGAAAATAAAGTCAGCAGAAGGAAGAACAACTTTTACTTTTGTCCCTAAAGATTAATTATCGTACAAAGACAAGTATATCTATATTGTTTCAAATGCCCTTAGACATTTGCACATTAATTATATGTAAGAATGTGTTTGTTTGTCAAATCTCTTCTACTTTGTCTATTTAGATTTGCCCTCAAACAGTCATTCATGAAGTATTTATATACCTTCTAAAAATGATTAATAGCCCAAGTGGTATGGTTCCCAATCGTGGGCAGGAATGCTATACAAATCTAAATAACGGGGTTCCCTTCCCAGTGAGAATCTTTCACAAGTCCGACAGCAAGCATTTTCAAAGTCTGCAAACTTCTTGTAACTAAACATAGGTTGCGTGACAGCTTCTATTATTTGCCCAATAACAGCTCTTATATGCCCCTCCTTCTTAGGAGCTATGCCAATGTTGGATCACAGCTGTGAGTAGTTTGAGTCAAAAAGGGAGATGATAAATTGGGGGAACCAACTCACGGAACACTGGGTGCCTGTCAGAGAACTGATGAAAGACTTGGATTAATACCTGGGAATCATAGCTTTATCTAATGCTTACAAAACTCAACACATAAAATACGTAAAATCTGACATGTTCCATGACTACAATGAGCCCTTCCAGCCAAAAAGGGGTATTAAGATCTGTTTAAGTAGGTTTTGCTCAGCATCACTGGCTCTTAATGTAGCAGGTGTGATGTCCCTCTGTGAGATAACTCCAGTGAAAATTGGATTTGGACCTTACTTTATAATACATACTAATTAACTTTTTATTTTTTAATGAGACGTACTTTTGAAAAACAATATACCCTTAAAACATATTAGAGTGAGGTGAACACTATCAAAAATTCACAAAATTGTTGAGCCATTTGGCAGGTGAAGTCCTTGTTTTGCAACTGCAGAGATTACTCCAGATCTCATTCTGTGCCCCAATAGTGGTCCCGTGTAACATCACCAAGTTAAACATTTTTCACCTTTTCTTAGTTCTCCATTTGAATTGCACTCTGCACATACTGGATAAATTTTACTACAATCCAGTTGTCAGCTATAGCTTAGGAAAGTTTAACCTTTAATTTCATGGCTTATAGGAAGTTCGATGCCATTTCCTAAATTTCTGCATATTCACAAAGAGGTCATAATGTCATGGACACCACTGGCTTTACCCTCCTGTTTATTTTGAATTAGTACATAGTAGAAAGTGTTTACAAAGTGTTTATCCAGTGTATTCTGCATGGCATCATTCATTCATTCATTTAACAATTATTTATTGAGACGCTGTTATTTGTTACGCTACATTATGTGTGAGGAACTGGGCTGGTTGTAGGGGAAACAATAGGTTAGTGTGGGGAAAAGACATTAATGATTGCACAATAAATAGAACATTATGAATAAGTGCTATGATGGGGCAGAGTATGGTGGTACAAAAACATAAAATAAGTAGATTTTATCTAGTGTAGGAGATTAGAGATGCATCCCTGAAAAAAATTACTATTATGTGATCCAAAAAAATAGAATTTAAGCTGAAGGTGATGGTAAAGAGTTGTTCCAGCAACTTGTTCAAGAAGCTAAGTGGTAGAGAAGAGAAAAGGGACAGGGTAGTAGACGTAGTGGCATGTAGGACAGAGAAGGGTATTTTTTTATAGTAATAACATAAGTCCCGATGTGAAGGATTCAGTTCCATGAGAGAGTGTGGAATATGACAGTGATGGGGGATAACAAATCGTGTATAGTTCATGAGGTGGCATGAACTTATATAGGGGAAGAGCCAGCCTTCTCTTTTCACAGAAGAGGAGGATACTGCAAGGGTAGAGATTTGATTGGTAGGTGAGGGAAAGATAAAAGAGTTATTGACTGATGCCTTCTCCTTTCTTTTAAAATGTCAGGTTAAGTCTGATAAACTGGAGAGAAGGAGGAGAAAGCTTGACGCTTGGAGCAAAGAAAGTTTGAAATAGCTGTTGCAAAGGGTAGGAGAGTCTATAGGCACTGTTGAGGGCCCCTTTGAGGTTGGAGAGATTTTTCTATTTATGACTGGACCAATACGCTCTATTAAAAGGACTTTCTCTGGCAATGTTTACAGGAATAGCAAAAACAGATGGTTGTGCTATAGAAGGTTGGGATTTAATTAAATGCCACACACATAAAAGAATTGGCCCAGACAAGACACTCAGCTTCCTTAATTCTTCCTACTCCCACACATACATCCTCAAAAACCCATTCATAAAAGCTTTTTGATTTGTGCATCAATTTACTTAATTTTGAAGGACAATAGGAGGTCTGCATTGTGGCAATTCAGTCAATTAAAATTGATTACACATCTTTTGCTTAAAATGCCTTTGCTCACTCTGTTCTGTTGATTGGCTCTTCACTCTTTCCCTTTCTCTACTTTGTCTGTTCTTGTCTACTCCCTCCTTTTCTCTTAATTTCCTATCATTTCTAATGAAGAGCCATTGAGCTATCCCTTCTGTTTTATTGCTTCCTGCTAAACCAGGCCCTCAGGGTACCACCTTCTCCCAGAAATAACTTATCCACTTGTTTTCCTAAACAAAGACTGTTCCCTCTTTAAAATAAATTCAGGTGCCACGGTTCAGTGGGTAATTTTTTTCACCCCTGACATATTCTTTTTTATTTAATCCTGTTTTTTATTTGTGATAACTTGCTCTAAAGATGCCTTTGCTGTTTTCAGTGACAAAAGAAACATGTTTGTCATCTCTTCTGTCATCAGCCATCAAATGTGTGACCCTGAGAAAGTCATTTCATTGTTTTAGATCAGGGCTATACAAGCTGTAGAGCCTGAAAGACAATCTTACCAACTGCCTGTGTGCATAAATAAAGTTGTATTAGAACATAGTGACATTTTGTTTATGTATTATCTCTGTGCTCCAACAGCAGGACTGGTTAGTTATGAAAGACACTGTCCAGCCTGCAAAACTAAAAATATTTACTAACTGGCCCTTTAAAGAGTTTGCCAACCCCTGTTCTAGATAACACTTTATCCATCTGTAAAATGAAAGAATCTAAGAATATGCTCTCTCATTATCTTTTCCATTTTGATATTTAAAATGTTAAAGTTACAAATTTTGGTATCTGCAAAAAAGTCACCTGTTCTGAGAGAATGTATCTGACAAAGCAGCATTTCTGGACTCTATCATTCTGTACACCTTTATTCTGCTTTATTTTTAATATATCACTCTCTTGAGTAGTGTAATATTTTATATATATATACACACACATTTCTCTCCATTAAAATATAAATTAAACGAAAGATAAAAAATGTTTTGTTCATTGCTATACCCCAGTATCTAGAATAATCTAGCACATGATAGATGCTCAATAGATGTACTAAATAAGTGAATAAATGAATTAATAGAATACTTCTCATTGGAATTTCCTTCCAGTTGCATGTACAGAGACAGGATATACTGGACAATAGATGGGAACAAGTCTTTATTATTAAAATGTCCTAAATTGCTCATAGTTCCTAGGAGATTGTTATAGACTGAATGTTTGTGTCCCCAATCCCCACTGCCTGCCAGACTCATACATTGAAGCCCTAACCCTCCGTGTGAATGTATTTGGAGATAGGGTCTGTGAGGAGATGATAAATAAGGTCATAAGAGTAGGGCCCAAATCCGATATGGCTGGTGCCCTTATAAGAAGAGGAAGAGACACCCACACACACACACTCTCTCTGCCATGTGAGAACATAGCAAGAAGGTGACTGTCTGCAGGCCAGGAAGAGAGCCCTTACCAGGAACCAAACTGACAAGTGCCTTGATCTTGAACTCCTTATCTCCAGAACTGTGCAAAAATACATCTCTGTTATTTAAGCTACTCAGTCTGATATGGCAGCCCAAATAGACTAATACCAGAATATTTGCAAAAGACCCCTAGAAATATGTGTTGATGATCTCTCCATACTCTTTTCTTCCCTGAGGGCAACAACATTCAGCCATATACTATTGATGGAACGAGTAGTGGGCTTTATGCATGTGTGATTTGTAAATATTAAAAGTATATCAAGCATAAGTGAATTAAAAGTAATAATCACCTCTCTATGCTCAGAAATTAAGTAAAGGGCTCTACACCATATTAGTGGACAATCTTGTTCAAAATAAAGTGTATTACCATAGCTATATAAAATAGTGGTTACAATGTGAGCTGTGGAGTCAGACTGCTTGGATTGCATCCTGGTTCTACTTAACTAATGGTGTCATCACTGACAAACCACTTATCTTCATTTTTTTCCTCTTTAAAGAAAATAGAAATAATAATTACATGTACCAGTCAGAATGAAGTAGGCTTTGTTGCAGTAACAAATAATCCAAAGTTTATTCTTCACTTCCTCTACATTCATATTGCAAGGCAACTAAGAACTGTGCTCCAGTGGGTCTCACTCTAAGACACAGGCTAACAGAGCACACTTTCTGGAACATCGCTAGTAGCACTAGCAGAGGACAGAGAGATCCTGATGAATTGCATATTGGTTCTTAAAGATGCCACATAGATATGACAATCACGACTTTCACCTACATGTCATTGGCTAAAAGCAATACATATGACCATACTTAACTCCAAGGGAGGGGAAGGAGAACACTCTTACCATTGCCCAGAAGAACAAGAAATATTCGTGATCAGCTCTAATGACTACCACATTATCTCACAGAATTTTTGTGAAAATCAAGTAAGCAAAACCAAAGCATGACTTACAGCTCTAGAAACAAAGAGCTTACTAAATACTAGCTACTGTTATTATCCCGTATTGAATTACACACACACAAAAAACACACTCCTGTTGGGAAAAATGGAAAACTATTTTTAGACTTCCAAGGAAACTCTGACCCCAGCAAATGTAAGAGAATACAGATGGGGTTCACAGAAAACCTTTCTTTCTCTAACTACCTTTATAACTCCGCAGATGAGAACTCAATCATCTGACTGCAACAAATATTTTCATTGTCCTCCCCTCAAATAGATTTCTTGGAGAACACAATATAGAGGAAATACAACAAAGCGTCTTTTACACTGTTATCTGATTTTGATTAGCTATCTTGTCGTTTTTCTTTTAAGTCCAACATTTTGTTTATTTCTAGCTAGGTGGATTACTGATTATTTGTAGTAATTGGCTACATTAATATGCATATGCAGGTCCCTTACCTTACACCTCTCATACATTAGCATCATTTAGAAATTGTGGCTGATCTGCAATTTTTATTCCTATCAGTTTTTTGATGTAGTATATAAAGTAGCAAGTGAAATAGCGATGTGACCCTAATTTACAGAAAAATGTAAAACTAGTAGATTGCGTATTGATGCAAGAGTTAAGCCAGTTTGCTTCCAGTTCTTGATTTAACTAACTAGTTATAGTACTGTCTCTTGATCAAATCGCTAAATCTCCTCTAAGATAAAGTTCTTTATCTAAAGAATTAAAGGAGTTAATTTAAACCTCATTTACTTCCACCATGCATGATCTGGGGTGACAGAAGATGATCTCTAAACTCTTTTCTAACTTCAAATATTAGTCTGTGATGCAAAATGCTTGGTCCGTGGTTACATTAGCACACAATATGTAAGAATTAAATTAGATTCCTCAATGTCATTTCAAGCTGATTTTCCAGAAGCTCAGTTTATTGGAAGGAATTTAATCGCTCAATTGTTTGACTTTTCTTATCCAAGTGAAACCAAATTTCACAATCCCGTGCAATTCACTCATCAATAATTATTATCAACATCATCTGAAATATATTCAGTCTGCAATTAAAAAAGAGAATGCCCCATGTAACAAAGTCAAAGAATGATAATGATTCATCCAACTGTTGAAGCTTAACTGTTTGTCACAGGCATCCACATTAGAAATCTAATGATTATAAAGTCCAATGACATTTAATTTTTCAAATCTCTGTTTACCACATTGTTTTTCAAATAATGACATTTAGTCATTTTTTTTACTTAAAACTTTTGATAGAGTTTATGCAGCTAATTTTTTAAATTAAAAAAATTCCAATAATTTTTTCACATTATCATTCTTTGTATCTTTAATAAAATGACTGACATTTGTAATCTCACTTTTAATTTACAGCAACTTTTCCCTTAGCAACCAACCCAAGGATTTATATACAGAAAGAATAGTTTATCATGATAAGGAATTGTACAGGAAGTTTTCTGTCATAATACCTATTTATCTGCAAGAGTCACATACTTATGGTGCATGAAACGAAGATTCATAAAATCCAATGAATTTAGTTTGTGTGGCAGATACTCCTGGTTGTCTGGCCCAATGGTCATCCCAACCCTTCACATCCCTTTCTTTCTTCTCATTATAAAGGATAATAATAGCCCTCAATCAGCTTACCAACCTTCCTGAATCTAGAAGTCGACATATGAGCCAAGTCCAAGTAATGAGATGTAAGGGGTTGTATGACAGTGCCCTTCTAGGAAAATTTTTCTTTTCTAATAAATCAGACAAGTGTGGCAGTACCAGCCCTTTCCCTTCTTCATGGACTTCATTACTGCAGCTACAGAACTCTCCTCGATATAGTGATGCCAAAACATGAAGACCAAAGGCCAATACACCCAAGACAGTGGAGCACAAAAAGATCAAGAATCTGGATCTTTAGTGCCGTTAAGGGGCATGTGCCCCAACACTACTTACCATCATCTCCTCTGATCATCTTCTTGGGTAAAATTTGCACTTCTTTCAGCCAAAAGCATCTCTTGCCAATATAGCTGGCATGTTAGTTTGCCTATATTTGCATACTTAAAAATTGTATGCTTTATCTTCCACACACTAAAACTATCATTATTTCTATTGTAATATTTTAATTAAAAATATTTTTGTGTAACTGATAAAACAAAAAATCCTTAAGAGATTACTTAGGTATTTGTGCCTTCACGTAGAACCCAAACGGTCCCTCAGACACCATTATTTCACCCTAGGTTTAAAAGAAAAAAATTCTACAACCTTTCTCATTAACTTCTTTCAATGGCTTTTAAGAACATTAAGAATATGGAAGAGGAGGTGGAGCATAGCCTGGAAAAACTTCAATTGGCTTCTGGCAGTTGCTGTAAATCCTAAGAGAATGCCATGAAGTCAGGCAGTGTGAATTTAATAGCATCTTTGGGCAACTTGGGAATCTCCCACAGTGTCTCAATATGGCAAGTAGTTATTTGTTGCTAGTGCCTTTTATGCTTCCATTTATTTTGACTCTGGGCCCTCCTTGTATTTTATTTTTCTCTGAAGTTGTTTCTCTCACCCTCCATGAGACACTTCCTCTGTTGGGGAAGTAGATCAATATAATTAGATGGATGAGATACGAAAAAAATCACAATGAATAAACGAGAGAGAAACAGGAAAAGGGAGACTATTCAAGGTCACCCATGTCTGGCACTTAGTTTCACACATAATCTGGTCAGGCATGCATATATCTAATGTAACAAATGGTATAAAAAAGCAGAATCTTCTGGTTCAAAACATATAAAAGAGAAAACCTATAGGAGATCATTACATTATTCTGAATTAGCTGTCTTAGAATCTTCTGTAATTTTTTCCCCTCAGAATGAATAGGGCTACCTGATAATAAAGTCTGGGACTATATGGAGAAGACTAACTTGCACTGAAAACAAGGTGACAATCATCACAAAAGCAGGGACAGAGTTCCCAAGACAATAAATGTGTACAATCATATTTTCTAAATGTAGAAAGGAGATATAGATGTGTATTCACAATGTTTCATTGATGTGGCAGATTTTAAAAGAGCACGAATTATGGTTTTTTGGATAATTTTCCCCTTTTATTTTGTGAAACTTAAGCCCTGTCAAGGAAAATATGTTTCAACATTAATAGTTATATGCTTCCTTAGAGTTAGTACAGTGATTTTCTTCTATATTTATATTATACTAAACCAAAATCTTTCACATTGAAGAAAATATACATATTTACATATATATATATATAATTATTTTTGACACAGTGCTTCTCTCTGTAGCCCAGGCTGGAGTGTGGCGAGATCTTGGCTCACTGCAACCTCTGCCTCCTGAGTTCAAGTGATTCTTGTGCCTCAGCCTCCCAAGCAGTTGAGATTACAGGCATGCACCACCATGCCTGGCTACTTTTTGTATTTTCAGTAGAGAAACGGTTTTGCCATGTTGGCCAGGCTGGTCTCAAACTCCTGACTTCAAGTGATCTGCCTGCCTGGGCCTCCCAAAGTGCTGGGATTACAGGCACGAGCCACCATGCCTGGCCCATATATTTACATAATCTAAACATGCTATTCAAAGATAAGGTGGGTATGAATAGAAAGACATATCAAATATACAGACGGAAGTGGATGAGGCACAACATTCTTCCTTTTCCAAGGAGGTTATCAGGTCATTCTCTTCGTGTGCCACAATAAAGATAATGGTGGTCACAAAATTCATTGAAGGCTAGGCAAAACATAAGCCATATAGTAGATGCTAAAAGCAATTTTTGAATAGTTGAATGGAGGAATGAATGAAGTGGCAATTACAGTTGAATGAACATATGAATGAAGTGACATTAAAACAAACTAGCCTTATAGTTTTGGGGAATTAAGGAAATTTTATTTTAAACAGTTTGGTTTGCTTTCAGAACAGAAACCAAAAACATTATGAATTGTGCTCTACTATTAAAACACAGATGCAGACATTTAGTAAAATATGAATTTATTTTGCTGATAAAAGAAATCATTAGCCAAGCACAGTGGCTCATGACTGTAATTCCAGCACTTTGGGAGGCTGAGGCAGGTGGATCACCTGAGGTTGGGAGTTTGAGAACAGCCTGACCAACACAGAGATACCCCGTCTCTATTAAAAATACAAAATTAGCCAGGCATGGTGGTGCATGCCTGAAATCCCAGCTACTGGGGAGGCTGAGGCAGGAGAACTGCTTGAACCCAGGAGGCGGAGGTTGTAGTGAGCCAAGATCGTGCCACTGCACTCCAGCCTGGGCAACAAGAGCAAAACTCCGTCTCACAAAAACAAACAAACAAACAAACAAAAAAACCACGAAACAATTGTATTCACCTAGAGAGCAATGTGATAGAAGAAATGTTAGCCTTCACATTCAGCAGTCCAAATATAATATAGGAGGCTTCCAAGTTTCATAGAGATACCAACAGCCTTTAAAACAAGTGGGTTTCACCAGGTTAGCTATCAGCACGTTTCTCTGAGATTTATCTTTCCAGGGTTGTGTGCAGAACAGATTTCTCACCCAAGTCTGGAGGCATCATTCCTACCAGTCATTTTTCTGCTATCGAGAAAATTATATTCCTTCCCATTGTTTCTAGACAGAAAGATCTCAGAAAAGTCATCCTCTGGGCACCTCCCCTGCATGACACTCCCTTATAAGAACATAAAGTGGCATAATATTAGGTTTGGAGTATACAGAAGGCAGGGGCTATGGTGACATTCTTTCCAATATTATCAAGCTCTGTGGCTATGTTTTGTAGAAGTTTGTAATAAATCTGTAATAAATTAATAATGTAATCTACAGCTGCAATAGCAAGAATTGGGCCTCACTATGCAAATCTTGTAGAAACATACACAGTCTCAGAGAAAATTCAGTATCTTTTGCCATTAATTGCTTCCAGTGACTTTTGGGAACATTAAAAATGTGGCCCAGCAAGAATGAGTATCCTGACAGAAAGTTCACTTGGCTCACCATACAGGCGTTCTCTAATTAACATGCTTAATTAAAGTAATATTTTAACTATGTCGCCTTTAGGCCACTTTTCATTGGTAAAAGGAAAATTATTTCTCACTAAATTTTAAAAAATAGACTTTATTTTTTACGGAATTTTAGGATCTCAGAAAAATTGAGCTGAAAGTACAGAGAGTTTTCATATATACTTAACTCCCCTCTCATCCAGCAGCAAACACAGACTGCTCTACTATCAATACCCCACCCCAGAGTGGTACATTTATTCCAATTGGTGAAATTACATTGATGCATCATTATCACCCAAGTCCATAGTTTACATGAGGGGTCATGCTTGATGTTGTACATCCTATGGGTTTTGACATAATTACACAGGCATGTATTAAATATTATAGTGTCATACAGAATAGTTTCACTGCCCAAAAAATCCTCTGTGCTTTGCCTATTCATCTATCCTGCCCTCCCCTGCAACCACTGATCCTTTTACTGTCTCCATAGTTTTGCCTTTTTTCAGAAACTTATGTAGTATTCAGTAGTGCGCATTTAAGTTTCCTCCATGTCTTTTCATACTTGATAACTAATTTCTTATCAGTGCTGATTAATATTCCATTGTATGGATGTACCACAGTGCTATGGTCTAAATGCTTGTGTTTCCCCCTTTATATACTGAAATTCTAACCCCCAAGGTGATAACATTAGGAGGTAAAACCTTTTGGGTGGTGGTTAGGCCATGAGGGTAGAGCCCTCCTAATTGGGATCAGTGCACATACAAAAGGGGTACCAGAGAGCTGCCTTGTCCCTTCCACCATGTGAAGGTACAGCAAGAAGGCAACAACTATGAACCAGGACATAGACTCTCACCACACACTGAATCTTTGGACACCATAGTCTTCGACTTCCCAGCCTCTAGAACTGTGAGAAATAAATTTCTGTTGTTTATGAGCCATTCAGTTTATGGTAGTTTGCTACAGCAGCCTGAATGAAATAAGACATATATTTCATACATTCATCTACTGGTGGCTTCCAAGTTTTGGCAATTATTAACAAAGTTGCCATAAACATCCATATGTAGGTTTTTGTGTGGCTGTTTTCAACTCTTTTGGGGAAATACCAAGGAGCATGATTGCCGGATTGTATGGCAAGACTATATTTAGCTTTGTAAGAAACTGTCAAATTGTCTTCCAAAGTAGCAGTACCTTTTTCTGTTCTCATCAGCAATGAATCAAAGTTCCTGTTGCTCCATATCCTTGTCAACTTTTGGTGCTGTCAATGTTTTGGATTTTTACCATTCTAATAGGGGGGCAGCGGTATCTCGTTTTAATTTGCATTTCCCTAATGACATAAGATTTTGATCATCATCTCATAGGCTTATTTGCCATCTGTGTCTTCTTTGGTGAGGTGTCTGTTCAGCTCTTTTACTCATTTTTTAATCATATTGTTTATTTTGTCTTTGTGTGTGTGTGTGTGTGTGTGTGTGTGTGTGTGTGTGTGTGTGTGACAAGGTTTGGCTCTGTCACCCAGGCTGGAGTGCAGTGGTGCGATCTCAGTTCACTGCCACCTCTGCCTCCCAGGCTCAAACCATCCTCCCATCTCAGCCTCCTAAGTAGCTGGGACTACATGCACACACCACCATGCCCAGCTAATTTTTGCAGTTTTTGTAGAGACAGGGGCTCACTTTGTTGCTCAGGCTCTCGAACTCCTGAGCTCAAGTGATTCACTTGCCCTCCTAAAATGCTGGGATCACAGGCGTGAGCCACTGCACCGGGCCTTATTTTCTTATTGTTGATTTTTAAGAGTTCTTTGTGTATTTTGGTAACTCTTTTATCAGATATATCTTTTGCAAATATTTTATTTCATCTGTACCTTGTCTTTTTATTCTCTTAAGTTTTTGTTTGCGGATAACTGATAAGTTGGAATTCACTAAAATTAAAAACTTATTTCTTTCACGTATCTTACCTTGGTGTTGTATCAGAAGTAGTCAAGGCCGAACACAGGCCATCTAGATTTTCTCTCATGTTATCTTATAGGAATTTTATAGTTTTACATTTTAAATTTAGGTCTGGGACCCATTTTGAGTGAATTTTGGTGAAGGGTGTAATGTGTGTGTGCACATTAATTTTTCTTGCATGTGGATGTCCAGTTGTTCCACGACCACTTGTGGAAAACACTATCTTTTCTCCATTGTTATTTTCTAAAAGATCAGTTGACTATATTTGTGTGGTTTTTATTTTGGGGCTCTGTATTGTTTCACTGATGCATTTTTTCTGTTCTTTTGCCAATATCAAACTGGCTTGCTTACTGGGAATTTAGAGTAAGGCTTGAAGTAGGGTAGTGTTAACTATATTGAGTACATTTGCATGGGTCTATATTTGAACGCTGTTGACAATGAGTGGTGAAAGGGGATATCCTTGCCTTGTTCCTGATCTTAATAGGAAAGCTTTTAGTTTATCATTTAGTACGATCTTAGCAGTTTTTTTTTTTTTTGGTAAATGCTATTTATCAAGTTAAGAAAATATCCCTCTATTTCCCATTTGCTGAGAGTTCTTATTATGAATAAAAAACCTGGATTTTGCGAAATGCTTTTTATGTATGAATACGATTGTGTAATTTTCCCTCTTTAGCCTAATGATGTGAATGAATTACATTAACTGACTTTCAAATGTTGAACCAGCCTTGTGTACCTGAGATAATTCCCACTCGGTTGTGGTATATCAATTTTTTCATAAATTGTTGAGAATTTTTTGCATCTAGAATCATTAGAGATATTGGTCTGTAGTTTTGTGGTAATACCTCTGTCTGGTTTGGGTTTTAGGGTAATGCTGGTCCCACAGGATGAGTTAGAGAGTATTCTATCTGCTTCTATCTTCTGGAAGAAATTGTAGAGAACTGATGTAATTCCTTCCATCAATGTATGGTAGAATTCATCAGTAAACCCATCTGGACCTGATGGTTTTGTTTTGGTTTATTAATTTTTTAATTTCTCTGATATAGACTAATTCAAATTCTCTGTTTTATCATATACAACATATTCAGAATTAGTCTATTTCACATATGTTATCAAATTTGTAGGCATAGAGATGTTTATAATATTCCTTTATCTTTTTAATGTCCTTGGGGAAGGTAATGATGCCCTTTTTCATTTCTGATATTTGTAATTTGTGTCTTCTCACTTGTTTTTCTTAGCTTGGCTAAAGGCTTATTAATTTTATCGATCTTTTTAAATAACCAGTTTTAATTTTTTTCTCCTGGTTTTTTAGTTTTACTGATATCTGATCTAAATTTTATTATAGTCATGTACCTCATAATGGTATTTTCGTCAACAGGCCACATATATGAAAGTGGTCCCGTAAGATTATAACGGAGCTGGAAAATTCTTATCTAGTGACATTGTAACTGTCATAAACAAACCTGCAGCGTTACCAATTTTATAAAAGTATAGCACATATAATTATGTACAGTATATAATATTTGATGATTATGGACAACTGTGTTACTGGTTTATATATTTATTTGACTGTAGTTTTTATCATGAGAGTGTATGCCTTCTACTTATTAAAAAAAGGTAACTGTAAAACAGCCTCAGGCAGGTCCATCAGGAGGGATTCCAGAAGAAGGCACTGTTATCATAGGCGATGACAACTCCATGGGTGTTATTGCCCCTGAAGACCTCCAGTGGGACAAGATGTGGAGGTGGAAGACAATGATATTGATGATCCTAACTCTGTGTAGGCCTAGCGTAATGTGTGTTTGTGTCTTAGTTTTTAACAAAAAGTTTTTAAAAAATAAAAACTTTAAAAATAGAAAAAGGTTCATAGAACAAGGATATAAAAAATATTTTCAGATAGCTGTACATTGTATTTATGTTTTAAGCTGCTAAGGGTTACTACAAGAGTCAAAAAGTTAAAAAAGTAAAATTTTTATAAAATAAAAGCCATTACGGTAAGCTAAGATTAATTTATTGTTGAAAAAAGAAAAATATTTTAAAATAAATTTACTGTATCCTAAGTGTACAGTATTTATAAAGTCTGCAGTAGTGTAATGTCCTAGGCCTTCACATTACCTCACCACTTGCTCACTGACTCACCCAGAGCAACTTCTAGTTTTGCAAGCTTCATTCATGGTAAATGCCCTATACAAGTGTACCATTTTCATCTTTTATACCGTATTTTTACTGTACCTTTTCTATGTTTAGAGATGCAAATATTTCACTTCCTTTATTTGTCAGTATTTTGTTCTTTTTGATGTTATTAAAAATGGGACTGTCTTCTTAAATTTCTTTGTAAATGTGTATAAAAATGCAACTGATTGGATCGGGCGTGGTAGCTCATGTCTGTTAATCCCAGCACTTTGGGAGGCCAAGGCAGGTGGATCACCTGAGGTCAGGAGTTTGAGACCAGCCTGACCAACCTGGTGAAACCCCATCTCTACTAAAAATAAAAATTAGCTGGGCATGGTGACGGGTGCCTGGAATCCCAGCTACTTGGGAGGCTGAGGCAAGAGAATCACTTGAACCCAGGAGGCGGAGGTTGCAGTGAGCCGAGATCACACCATTGCACTCCAGCCTGGGTGACAGAGTGAGATCCCATCTCAAAAAAAAAAGAAAATTCAGCTGATTTCTGTATGTTGGTTTCTATCCTTCAACTTTACTGAATTTATTACTTTTTTTTTTTATATGGAGTCTTGCTCTGTCACCCAGACTGGAGTGTAGTGTCGTGATCTCAGCTCACTGCAACCTCCACCTCCCGGGTTCAAGCAATTCTCCTGCCTCAGCTTCCCAAGTAACTGGGATTACAGGTGCATGCCACCATGCCTGGCTAATTTTTTTTTTTCCAGTAGAGATGGGGTTTCACCATGTTGGCCAGGCTGATCTCGAACTCCTGACCTAGTGATCCGCCCACCTCGGCCTCCCAAAGTGCTGGGATTACAGGCGTGAGCCACTGCACCTGGCTGAATTTATTACTTCTAACAGTTTTTTTTGTTGTTGTTGTTGGGGTCTTTAGGGCTTTCTATACATAAGATCACGACATCTGCAAACAGATAAATTCACTTTTTCCTTTCCATTTTGAATGCTTTTTATTTCTTTTTTCTTGGCTAATTGCTCCGGCTATGACTTCCAGTACTATGTTGAATAGAAGTGGCAATAGTGGACATCCTTGCCTTGTACTGGATCTTAGAAGAAAAGCTTTCAGCTTTTCACTTTTGAGTATGTTAGCTGTGGGCTCTCATATATGACCTTTATTATGTTGCGGTACATCCTTCCATACCCAGTTTGTTGCATGTTTTTTTTTTTTTAATCATGATAGGATACTGAATTTTGTCAAATGCATTTTTACAGCTATTGAGATGATCATATGCTTTTAATCCTTCATTCTGTTTATGTGATGTATCACATCATTGATTTGCATATGTTGAATTATAGTTGCATTTCGGGGATGCATTCTACTTGATCATGGTGAATGATCCAGGGATAAATTCCACTTGATCATGGTGCATAATCCTTACAGTTGACAGCCACCCACTACTTTTCCCTAGGGAAAGAGAATAAGATGCTGGGACTTTGGGTGCAAGCTTAACTACTCTTTTTTTCCTCCTGAAGGAGAAGTCTCAAGATTCTTCACCTTCTGCCAATTCTGCAGAACCAAGCTGGCTGCTGAGATTCACACTGGCTGAGAAGAGCTAAGTGCCAGCTGCTGAGGGCCACATACACTGGCTGCTGAGGTCTGCACACTGGCTGCTGAGAACTGCACCAGCTGCTAAGATTGCTAAGAGCCATGCTGGCTCTGAGATCTGTGCATTGGCTGCTGAGACCATGAACTGCCCTCCCCGCCACCCCCATCCCCCCAACCCCCACTCCACCAACTTTTCTTTGTGGTTATCTGCTCCCAAGCCTTCTATGTAAGTCAGTTTCCTCAGAACTCTGGGTGAGGCAAGACAGAAGCAGGTCTCCCAAATGATGACCCAAAAGGCTGGGGAAGTTGAATGGATAGTCTTCCCTTTCTCCCATGGGGGAAACTGTGGGCCAAGGGTAAGTCTTGGTGCTGAGCTGTGCCAAGTGAAGGGATAGGGCAACTTGGGTAAAGTGAAATTGCTTTCACTGATTTTAATGTACTTTTGTTTTGGGAGGGGGGTTGCTCTTATGAGTGCTGCAACTTCTGAAGTGGATTCTGGAGTTCTCATAAAGGTATTTTGGTCCATAGACAGTTGATAAATTAGTGTTTCTATGGAGGTATGAAGGCTGAGATTTCCTGTTGTGCCATCTTGCTGATGTCCCTCACCCTGGAGTTCTAAAATCTCATATTTGCTTACACTGAGCCTCCAGAAATTTGTCAATTACAGTTTAGGTTTTCCTACCACAGTACTGATTGCTGCTTACAGGTTTCTGATCTGATAAGCTGTGATTCTACCTGCCTGTGTGTCTCTCCATTTTGAGGGGCAATGGTTTTTTCTGTGAGTTGTTGAATTTCAGTTGTGCAGCTTTTTACTTGTTAGGACAGAGTGACGACTTTCAAGCTTTTTCTGTGCTGAATCGGAAACCAGAAGTTACCACATTTCTCGTTAAATATTTGTAGCCAAAAATTGGTTCATAATAAAAGAGAACAAGCACCTCAATAAAATGAAGTTAAAATGTGGATAAAGGTGACATGTGATTAAATAATTTTCAAGGGAACAAGTGCCATTAGATTTGTTTAAAAGTGTGAAAGCACCTAATCACTTTTCCACCCCATAGGACTCTCAAGTATAATCTGTTGGTAAGAGACCAGCAGATGTCAAGCTGTAATTTATAGCTCTAGAATTTAAATCCCAAGAGATGAGTTTTAGTTGAAATCTGAAATAAATCTTTGTTCAGTTCTCTGGTATAGTTTTGGCTACCTGAATTAAAACTGTTCTGTCTCAGAAATACTCATATATATTTCTTCATGACTGTGTGGAAAATCTGCATTAATTTTTATCAGTCTACTCAGAATGCTTGTTAAGTGATTCCAGAGAATACAGTGATAATTAGCCTGCTCATGTGTTTTGGGGTATTCATTATTGTCTATGGATGGTTAATGACAACACTGTATTATGGCTTTATCCATATAAGCCAGTGATAGTGTTTTCCAAATTTAAGCTCTCTCATAAATTGAATTCAGGCTTATTTCAAATCTTGTAGGTCAGGATTAAGAGTATTATAATGTTTAAACAGAAGCAGACAATAGTAGTATTTTACCTATGTATTACACTTACACACACAAAGGTAAGGAGTGTAATGGAGAAGAGAACTGACTACGTAAAACCAAACCTGAGTAGCCCTTTCTGTAAGGAGAGGGGAGCTATTAACTCATATAAATTGGTAGACAGCTCCTACACCGGACGTTTTTGCTTTCAGATATGATGAGGGAGAGACAAGTTCAGGAAAAAAAATTCAAATCTTTGGCTAGTTCTCTGCTTCTTATAGGTAGGATCTGCAGGGGATGGACCATCATTTAGCAGAACATATTTATGAGTTTTAGGAGTGCAAAAGTAGATCCCAAGTTAAATATAATAGATGGAAAACAAGGTTTTTTTGCATAACAAAGAGAGGAACTGAGTTTTAGGGGGAGGAAATAAAGAGGAAAAATGCTGAGAAAACATTAATAAAAGACCCTAGACCTCCACAGTTTAATATGGTATTCTCCTGCTACACTGGGTATTTGAATTCAAATAAATTTAAATTTAAAATTTGGTTCCTCAGTCACACACCAGCTATATCAAGTGTTCAACAGCTATATGTGGCTAGTATCTATTGTATTGGACACTGCTGCTCTACGAGGTACGAGGTGAACAACAAAGTGATGGAAAATTTTTCAACCCAACACTCTACAAAGCTTCCCATATATACAAAAGCCCTGGGTAAGAGTTTTTGACGTAAATTAAGGAGAAAGACTACATATCACCTTTGGGAAGATGTTATACAGAAAAGAGACTATATGTATAAAATAGAGATATTCCTTAAATAGTAATAAAAAAATTTTGAAAACCAGAGTCCCTGAGAAACAAAATATGGTACTTTCCAAGTATCCCTACAAAATCTGAGATTGACTGAAGGTCTCCTAAAATATGTGAGCTGGAATTGAAGGCAATTAATTTCATTTGAATCTTATAGAAAAATTTGCTTCAGTTAATAATCACCTTCAGAATAAATCTTCCCTGGCACCATGAAGCCAGAAGACGAAATAAATAAATAAATAAATAAATAAATAAATAAATAAAATTTAAAAAAAATTTTTAAATGATGTTCAACAAGGGGAATCAAGGACAATTTTCTGTCAGTTGTTTAGGAAATACTGCTATATTGCTCTCCTTTATCTATTTTGTTCCTCAAAGCCTTGCTTTGAAACCTGGATTTAACAGTTGATCTTAATTTCCTTAAGTCTTTGTTTTCTGAACAACTTTATCTCCCCTTAACTTCCAGGATTTCCTACCCCCAGGACACTTTGGCTAAAACTCCCCACCCAATCTAATTTTAATCCCAGAAGCCAACTTCTGACATCTTCCCTAGGAAGTCAGTGGGAGAGTCAAACAGAGTCAAAGAGGAGAATCAAGGAAGACACAATAGGGGCTTTTACAGCTCTTGTCATTCCATCCACTGCTCATACTAACACTGGAATGAAGGCAGGAGAATTTTAGAGAGTTGGCAAGAGAACGAGATGTTTGAGCTGTTACTCTTTCTTAACCTCATACATCCCTCCCTATGCCACCCTGCTGTACAAACCCATGAAAATGTACTTTGGTCTCAACAAGAAGACTATCAGAGGCCTTGGGGAAACTCCACAAAAGGATTCTTGAATCAGCTTTTCTTCTTTCACTAAAGAAATGTGACTTTCTAGGCCGGGCGCGGTGGCTCACGCTTGTAATCCCAGCACTTTGGGAGGCCGAGGCGGGTGGATCATGAGGTCAGGAGATCGAGACCACGGTGAAACCCCGTCTCTACTAAAAATACAAAAAAATTAGCCGGGCGTGGTGGCGGACGCCTGTACTCCCAGCTACTCGGAGAGGCTGAGGCAGGAGAATGGCGTGAACCCGGGAGGCAGAGCTTGCAGTGAGCCGAGATTGTGCCACTGCACACCAGCCTGGGCGACAGAGCGAGACTCCGTCTCAAAAAAAAACAAAAAAAAAAAAAGAAATGTGACTTTCTAATGATGGAATGAGGTAGGAGGAGTGACCCTATGTTTCTGAAAGATTCAAGACATGTCTGACATAAACATGAATATAGATGATCAATTTCTGGAACCAAAGAATCCTAGAGAGTACAGGACCCCAGGGCAAGCTGCGCCACATGGCCAATGCTAAAGATTTTAGGCTGATGGGATGAATGCATAACAATCCCTCGGATGTGAAGGACCTCTTCAAGAACTACAAACCACTGTTCAAGGAAATAAAAGAGGACACAAACAAAAGAAAAAACATTCTATCCTCATGGATAGGAAGAATCAATATCATGAAAATGGCCATACTGCCCAAAGTAACTTATAGATTCAATGCTATTACCATCAAACTACCATTGACATTCTTCACAGAATTGGAGAAAAACACTTTAAATTTCATATGGAACCAAAAAAGAGCCTGTATAGCCAACATAATCCTAAACAAAAAGAACAAAGCTGGAGGCATCATGCTACCTGACTTCAAAATATACTACAAGGCTACAGTATACAATACAGCATGATACTGGTACCAAAACAGACATATAGACCAATGGAACAGAATAGAAACCTCAGAAATAACACCACACATCTACAACCATCTGATCTTCAACAAACCAGACAAAAACAAGCAATGGAGGAAGGATTCCCCATTTAATAAATGGTGCTGGGAAAACTGGCCAGCCATATGCAGAAAACTGAAACTGGACCCCTTCCTTACACCTTAAATAAAAATTAACTCAAGATGGATTAAAGACTTACAAGTAAAACCCAAAACCATAAAAACCCTAGAAGAAAACCTAGGCAATATCATTCAGGACATAGGCATGGGCAAAGACTTCATGACAAAAATGCCCAAAGCACTTGCAACAAAAGAGAAAATTGACAAATGGGATCTAAGTAAAGAACTTCTGCAAACGAAAAGAAACTATCATCCGTGTGAACAGGCAACCTACAGAATGGGAGAAAATTTTTGCAATCTACTCATCTGACAGACATCTAACATCCAGAATCTAAAAGGAACTTAAAGAAATTAACAAGAAAAAAAAAACAACCCCATCAAAAAGTGGGCAAAGGATATGAACAGAAACTTTTCAAAGGAAGACATTTATGCAGCCAACAAACATATGAAAAAAAGCTCAACATCACTGATCATTAGAGAAATGCAAATCAAAACCACAACCAGATACCATCCCACGCCAGTCAGAATGGCGATTATTAAAAATTCAAGAAACAACAGATGCTGGCGAGGTTGTGGAGAAATAGGAACGCTTTTACACTGCTGGTGGGAATATAAATTAGTTCAACCATTGTGGAAGACAGTGTGGTGATTCCTCAAGGATCTAGAACCAGAAATACCATTTGACCCAGAAATCCCATTACTGGGTATATACCCAAAGGATTACAAATCATTCTACTATAAAGACACACGCACACATGTATGTTTATTGCAGCACTATTTCCAACAGCAAAGACTTGGAACCAACCCGAATGCCCGTCAGTGACTGACTGGATAAAGAAAATGTGGTACATATACACCATGGAATACTACGTAGCCATGAAAAGGAATGAGATCATGTCCTTTGAAGAGACATGAATAAAGCTGGAAGCCATCATCCTCAACAAACTAACACAAGAACAGAAAACCAAACACCACATGTTCTCACTTATAAATGGGAGTTGAACAATGAGTACACATGGACACAGGGAGGATAATAACACACACTGGGGCCAGTCAGGGGGTAGATGGTGAGGGAAGGGAGAGCATTAGGACAAATTGCTAATGCATGTGGGGCTTAAAACCTAGGTGATGGGTTGATAGGTGCAGAAACTACCATGGAACACATATACATATGCAACAAACCTACACGTTCCGCACTTGTACCCTGGAACTTAAAGTAAAATTTAAAAAAAAATCCCATCACTCTGTTTTTGTTGTTGCGTTGTTTCATTTTGATTACTCTATGTTTTCTTAAGTCTCCAGCTGGAAAATTTTAAACTCTCACTTAACTTTCCGTTTAAAGAATAAATCAAAGGTAAAATGGCACATCCTTAGTCAATAACAGTAAAGGAATTTTTTTTTTATATACAGAGTCTCACTCTGTTGCCCAGGCTGGAGTGCAGCGGCACAATCTCGGCTCACTGCAAGCTCCGCCTCCCGGGTTCAGGCCATTCTCCTGCCTCAGCCTCCCGAATAGCTGGCACTACAGGCGCCTGCCACCATGCCCGGCTTATTTTTTGTATTTTTAGTACAGACAGGGTTTCATCTTGTTAGTCAGGATGGTCTCCATCTCCTGGCCTCGTGATACACCCACCTCAGCCTCCCAAAGCGCTGGGACTACAGGCGTGAGCCATCGTGCCCTGCAAGGGAAAATTTTTTATCAAAATATATGATGTAGATCTAAAAGTGACTCAGGATAGCACCTACTGCCATAAGTACTTACTTTAATAAAGAGGAGAAAATTTAAGTAAATTAAACAAGACTTCAACTCATGAAGCCAGGAAGCAAACAATAAAATAAGTCCAAAGAAAACAGAAAGGATGTGAAAATATAAATGAATGAAACAGAAAAGCACAGAAGGAATGAATAAAATATAAAGTTGACTCTCAATAAGCTTAATTAGATCAATTAACCTACAGCCTAACTGAAGAAAGAAGAGAATGTAAACAAAGAAGATATAATAAGGAGGAAACAAAACTAGAGAAAAAAAGAATAAGAGCATTTTGCTAAACTCCATTAAAATAAATTAGTGAACTTAGATAAAATTTATGATTGTAAGAAAATATAGGTGGAGCCAAGATGGCTGAACAGGAACAGCTCTAGTCTACAGCTACCATCACGAGCGACACAGAAGACAGGTAATTTCTGCATTTCCAATTGAGGTACCAGGTTCATCCCACTGGGGAGTGTTGGACAGTGGGTACAGGACAGTGGGTGCAGCACACCAAGCGTGAGCTGAAACACGGCGAGGCATCACCTGACCCAGGAAGCACAAGGGGTCAGGGAATTCCCTTTCCTAGTCAAAGAGGGGGTGACAGACAGCACCTGGAAAATTGGGTTACTCCCACCCTAATACTGCACTTTTCCAAAGGTCTTAGCAAACGGCACACCAGGAGATTATATCCTGCGCCTGGATCGGAGGGTCCTATGCCCACGGAGCCTCGCTCATTGCTAGAACAGCAGTCTGAGATAAAACTGCAAGGTGGCAGCGAGGCTGGGGGAGGGGCGCCGCCATTGCCGAGGCGTGAGTAGGTAAATAAAGCAGCAAGGAAGCTCGAACTGGGTGGAGCCCACCACAGCTCAAGATGGCCTGCCTGCCTCTGTAGACTTCAACTCTGGGGGCAGGGCATAGCCAAACAAAAGGCAGCAGAAAACTCTGCAGACTTAAATGTCCCTGTCTGAACAGAGTAGTGGTACTCCCAACACGCAGCTAGAGATATGAGAACAGGCAGACTGCCTCCTCAACTGGGTCTCTGACCGCTGAGTAGCCTAACTGGGAGACATCCCCCAGTAGGGGCAGACTAAAAACTCACATGGCCGGGTACTCCTCTGAGATGAAACTTCCAGAAAAACGATAAGGCAGCAACATTTGCTGTTCACCAATAACCGCTGTTCTGCAGCCTCCGCTGCTGATACCCAAGAAAACAGGGTCTGGAGTGGACCTCCAGCAAACTCCAACAGACCTGTAGCTGAGGGTCCTGACTGTTAGAAGGAAAACTAACAAACAGAAAGGACATCCACACCAAAACCCCATCTGTACATCACCATCATCAAAGACAAAAGGTAGATAAAACAAAGATGGGGAAAAAACAGAGCAGAAAAACTGGAAACTCTAAAAACCAGAGCACCTCTCCTCCTCCAAAGGAACACAGCTCCTCACGAGCAATGTAACAAAGCTGGATGGAGAATGACTTTGACGAGTTGAGAGAAGAAGGCTTCAGATGATCAAACTATTCCAAGCTAAAGGAGGAAGTTTGAACCCATGGCAAAGAAGTTAAAAACCTTGGAAAAAAATTAGACGAATGGCTAACTAGAATAACCAATGCAGAGAAGTCTTTAAAGGACCTGATGGAGCCGAAAACCATGGCATGAGAACTACGTTATGCATACACAAGCCTCAGTAGCCTATGCGATCAATTGGAAGAAAGGGTATCAGTGATGGAAAATCAAATGAATGAAATGAAGGGAGAAGAGAAGTTTAGAGAAAAAAGAATAAAAAGAAATGAACAAAGCCTCCAAGAAATATGGGACTATGTGAAATGACCAAATCTATGCCTAACTGGTGTACCTGAAAGTGATAGGGAGAATGGAACCAAGTTGGAAAACCCTCTGCAGGATATTATCCAGGAGAACTTCCCCAACCTAGCAAGGCAGGCCAACATTCAGATTCAGGAAATACAGAGAATGCCACAAAGATACTCCTCGAGAAGAGCAACTCCAAGAAACAAAATTGTCAGATTTACCAAAGTTGAAATGAAGGAAAAAAGGTTAAGAGCAGCCAGAGAGAAAGGTCGGGTTACCCACAAAGGGAAGCCCGTCAGACTAACAGCTGATGTCTCAGCAGAAACTCTACAAGCCAGAAGACAGTGGGGACCAATATTTCACATTCTTAAAGAATTTTCAACCCAGAATTTCATATCCAGCCAAACTAAGCTTCACAAGTGAAGGAGAAATAAAATCCTTTATAGACAAACAAATGCTGAGAGATTTTGTCACCACAAGGCCCGCCCTAAAAGAGCTCCTGAAGGAAGCACTAAACATGGAAAGGAACAACTGGTACCAGCCACTGCAAAAACATGCCAAATTGTAAAGAACATCGAGGCTAGAAAGAAACTGCATCAACTAATGAGCAAAATAACCAGCTAACATCATAATGACAGGATCAAATTCACATATAACAATATTAACCTTAAATGTAAATGGGCTAAATGCCCCAGGGAAAAGACACAGAGTGGCAAACTGGATAAAGAGTCAAGACCCATCAGTGTGCTGTATTCAGGAAACCCATCTCATGTGCAGAGACACACATAGGCTCAAAATAAAGGGATGGAGGAAGATCTACCAAGCAAATGGAAAACAAAAAAAGGCAGGGGTTGCAGTCCTAGTCTCTGATAAAACACACTTTAAACCAACAAAGATCAAAAGAGACAAAGAAGACCATTACATAATGGTAAAGGGATCAATTCAACAAGAAGAGCTAACTATCCTAAATATATATGCACCTAATACAACAGCACCCAGATTCATAAAGCAAGGCCTTAGAGACTACAAAGAGACTTAGACTCCCACACAAAATGTCAAAAGACAGAAAAGGACAGAAATTAAAAGGATATCAGGAAAGCAGACCTAATAGACATCTACAGAACTCTCCACCCAAAATCAACAGAATATACATTCTTTGCAGTACCACACGACACCTATTTAAAAATTGACCACATAGTTGGAAGTAAAGCACTCCTCAGCAAATGTAAAAGAACAGAAATTATAACAAACTGTCTCTCAGACCACAGTACAATCAAACTAGAACTCAGGATTAAGAAACTCACTCAAAACCGCTCAACTACATGGAAACTGAACAACCTGCTCCTGAATGACTACTGGGTACATAAGGAAATGAAGGCAGAAATAAAGACTTTCTTTGATACCAACAAGAACAAAGACACAACATACCAGAATCTCTGGGACACATTCAAAGCAGCATGTGGAGGGAAATTTATAGCACTAAATGCCCACAAGAGAAAGCAGGATAGATCTAAAATTGACACCCTAACATCACAATTAAAAGAACTAGTGAAGCAAGAGCAAACACATTCAAAAGGTAGCAGAAGGCAAGAAATAAATAAGATCAGAGCAGAACTGAAGGAGACAGAGACACAAAACACCCTTCAAAAAAATCAATGAATCCAGGAGCTGGTTTTTTGAAAAGATCAACAAAACTGACGGACCGCTAGCAAGACTAATAAAGAAGAAAAGAGAGAAGAATCAATTAGATGCAATAAAAAATGATAAAGGGGATATCACCACTGATCCCACAGAAATACAAACTACCATCAGAGAATACTGAAACACCTCTACACAAATAAACTAGAAAATCTAGAAGAAATGGATAAATTCCTGGACATATACACCCTCTCAAGACTAAACCAGGAAGAAGTTGAATCTCTGAATAGACCAATAACAGGCTCTGAAATTGTGGCAATAATCAATAGCTTACCAACCAAAAAAGTCCAGGACCTGATGGATTCACAGCCGAATTCTACCAGAGGTACAAGGAGGAGATGGTACCATTCCTTCTGAAACGATTCCAATCGATAGAAAAAGAGGGAATCCTCCCTAACTCATTTTATGAGGCCAACATCATCCTGATACCAAAGCCTGACAGAGACACAACCAAAAAAGAGAATTTCAGACCAATATCATTGATGAACATTGATGCAAAAACCCTCAGTAAAATACTGGCAAACCGAATCCAGCAGCACATCAAAAAGCTTATACACCATGACCAAGTGGGCTTCATCCCTGGGATGCAAGGCTGGTTCAACATATGCAAATCAATAAATGTAATCCAACATATAAACAGAACTAAAGACAAAAACCACATGATTATCTCAATAGATGCAGAAAAGGCCTTTGACAAAATTCAACAACCCTTCATGCTAAAAACTCTCAATAAATTAGGTATTGACGGGATGTATCTCAAAATAATAAGAGCTATCTATGACAAGCCCACAGCCAATATCATACTGAATGGGCAAAAACTGGAAGCATTCCCTTTGAAAGCTGGCACAAGACAGGGATGCCCTCTCTCACCACTCCTATTCAACACAGTGTCGGAAGTTCTGGCCAGGGCAATTAGGCAGGAGAAGGGAATAAAGGGTATTCAATTAGGAAAGGAGGAAGTCAAATTTCCCCTGTTTGCAGATGACATGATTGTACATCTAGAAAACACCATTGTCTCAGCCAAAAATCTCCTTCAGCTGATAAGCAACTTCAGCAAAGTCTCAGGATACAAAATCAATGTACAAAAATCACAAGCATTCTTGTACACCAATCACAGACAAACAGAGAGCCAAATCATGAGTGAACTCCCATTCACAATTGCTTCAAAGAGAATAAAATACCTAGGAATCCAACTTACAAGGGACGTGAAAGACCTCTTCAAGGAGAACTACAAACCACTGCTCAATGAAATAAAAGAGGATACAAACAAATGGAAGAACATTCCATGCTCATGGGTTGGAAGAATCAATATTGTGAAAATGGCCATACTGCCCAAGGTAATTTATAGATTCAATGCCATCCCCATCAAGCTACCAATGACTTTCTTCACAGAATTGGAAAAAACTACTTTTAAAGTTCATATGGAACCAAAAAAGAGCCCGCATCACCAAGTCAAT
>NW_026652282.1:19480717-19507406 GCF_009828535.3 Hylobates moloch
GTGGGAGAGCTGGAAATTAAATCAAAGCAATACAAAACTCACCCATTTAACTGCCCTGAGTGAAGGTTAGATATATCTAATCTATCCAACTTGCCTAACTTAAATAATTATTTAGGTACTTTTATTTTGCAAGACCTGAAATCAGCTACCCAGTAACCCTCAGAAATTTGAACTAAGAATACTTTTTATGCATACAACTTCGTAAAAGTTCACTTCTTACTGAAGGATGAATCCTTGGGAATTCTTGTCTCTGATGTAGAAGGGTATCTTGTTGCTATGCGCAATGTCATCACTGGGACTCAAGCCAAGTACATGCTAGAAAGCCTCAACTGTTGATCGATGGCAAGTACATCAGCTTGTTTAAAATATCATGGGGTTCTCCAGGCATTTCATTTTCTAATTGTGAACAATTATTTGCATTTAATTTAGATCTCATCTTGCTGCCTGGAAGTCAGATGGCAACACCACCAGAGCCAGAGGAAGTAATTACATAATCTCCAATATCTTTCCATCAATTAATTTATTTGGATGAGTTTAAATGCTAACATAAGGAAGTGCTTGATAGTGTTAGCTACAGGCAGGCAAAGAGGGGTGATTGTAAAGTGAGTCATCCACATTTTCCAGCTCAGCTGTATTATGGTTAGCTCATGCTTATTAAAGCAACATTGCAATCTTGAATTTGCTTTTCAGTAAAGATTAATGGAAGTCCTAGTAGGGTTTAGCAACATATTTAGCAATTTTTCTGATAATTTACCAGGGTTCTTGTTAATTTAATTAAAATCAGAAAGTTATAAGTTAGTGATAAAAATAACCACTTTGAAGGTTGTTGTAAGGATCAAATGAGGTAATATATGTAAATTACTTCAGTTACTGACCACTGGCTGGCTCTCGATGTACAAAATTCATTGTTTTTGTTTCTGTTAATATCAATTTGTTTCTAGAAAAATACAAGATAATAACTTTGAGATAAAATATCTCAGTAACGAAATTCTTTTACTAGAAAGTTAGGTAAGAGAAAAGAGTTATTATTTGTTATTTTTTCAAATGTTAAGAAGAGCAGAGGCCCAAAAGACTAATTTCATTTTTTATGAATTATCGCACATTTCATGGATTGGGGTTTTCAAACTTTTGGTGTCTGTAGTCTTCTTTGTTGAGAAAAAGACCATAAAGACATCTAGTCAACCTACTCCCAGATGCCAACTCCAAATGAATCAATCCGGGAAACCAGAGATTAGAAGGAACAGGGGTGATTAAAAGGGAAGAAAACTAATATTTTGTGTATGCTAGCTATGTGCTTAGAGTTGAGCCAGATGCGTGACATACATCTATGGGCAGACTTCGGAATTAACCTCAGTTGCTGCTATAAGTGCATCATTCCATTTTCCTAGTCATGGCTTTACTGTTAACGCTTGCACTTGTGCACTAAGGTGGATGAGGAGGCAGAGGGGGATAGGGTTGGGAATAAGAACAAAAATAAAGGGTTGGTACAGCCAGACTATGAGAGGAGATATTCTCTGAGGCTTTCTGCTCCCTCTCTTCTTCCTGCTCCTTTCGCCCATGCCTGTGGGTGGTCACCTTATAGTTATCCTGAAATGATGGAAATAAACTGCATTGCTTATCAGCACCATGTGAGCAGCAGTGCAATAGCTGTCCAGACCTTCCAGGCTATAGTTGTGAATTTCCAGCCACAAAGCAATTCAGATTAAAGGGACTTCCTCTTTTATCTCTTCTCCCCCTTCTCCCTCTGCTGACAGGGAACATTATCCTGATACCATAGGCATATTATATCATCTGCTTTTCAAAAAGGAAATAAAAAACAACCTTTATAGCTGAGGATTATGAGGCAACCATATTAATTCCATCCTTCTTAAGTGGTTTATCTGTGTTGATATGGGATGTGAGTGAGGCTGAATTCCTCCATGCATACCCTTGCTTACAGTTGGCAAGAACTAGTAGGGAGTACAAAATGTATGTGCTTGTGTTTATATGTATAAATGTATAAGAGGTAGTGGCCTCTAACTTCATCCCAAGGATAAGTACAGTGTGAATGATTTCAGCTATTGTTTTGAATTATTAATGTTTACCTTTTCCTCTAGTAAGAAAAACATTTACAGATTGACTACCTTTCCTTAAGCTTTTTAATGTAGAATGTTCTTAATCCATCCCCCACGATATTTCTTCATGGAAACTGTCAATGGTTAAGCACATTCCTTTCAAAAAAATATTCTTCCTTTATGTCTTCCTCCCATTCTGGATGTAATTCTTCCCCTCTGCTTCTACATATGATTTTTCGTATCTCTTTCCTATTCCATTTCACCTCTCTTCTGTTGTGCTTCTTTTCACTGCATTATCTTACCCTAAAAGGCTCCTTATTTTCTACACAGACTATGTAGTCCTGCCTTCCTCTAGTTAATGAAAAGTAGTTTCCTTACACAAATTTTTCACACTCATAAGGCATCATGAAAGTAACTTGCTTCTAAACTAAAAAAGGAAACCCTTAACGTGTCAGCAGTGCAACTGATGAGTTTCTGATTCTCAGGATGCTTATCTGAACCTCTCCAAATTTTGAGATTCATCAATGTCTAATAAATATGTCACTTGCAAACTCTATTAAGCGACAATCACATATCAAGCTCCACATACAATTTGGAATACCTAAACAGCCATGGTGCCCTGACATACTTTTTGGGCATTTCAAATCCTCACCTGTAAAATAACACTGGACTTTCAAACTCAACACAGACACAAGCAACTCAATATATCTTTGGGTTGCCAGCAGCTCTGGAGGAGTCCAAGAGCCGTTTGATGCACATCACAGAGCCCGTTCTTAGACTTCTCTGCCTCTTCTCCCTTTCGAGTTTGCTTTCCTGGCAGTGACAATAATGAGGCATCCGCAGGCAAGTAGCCATAGTTAAGGATATTTCCCATCCCACACTCCCTCGGTAAGCCCACTCGCTGTGGCAGAGTGAGAGTATCAAAAATGTGGAAACTATGGCAGGGAAACACTGGAATCTTTCCAATCACCGCCTCCAGTTGGAATTACATTTTACTAAACTGATCTGTCCCTGGAAACTTTAAAGTTAAGTATCCTTGTTCATAGCATGAAATTTGGAGAAAAAAGGACCTGAGTTCAAGCTGTGACCCTGGAATTCATCTGCTCTACAACCTTAAGTTTCTTCCCATATGTAGCCTTCAGGCTCCTCATAAATGGAATGCTGATGATTAAAATAGTACCTCTTTCATAGGTTGCTATGAGTAACCAAGTAAATATTGCTTATAAATTGTGTGGCACATTGCCAGGCAAATGATGAGGGTTCAATCAATGGTATTTGCTATTTTATAATAGGATTTTATCTTACACTCTCTTCCAACCTCACCAAAACTGCTGGGCCTCTGTGAAAGGAGAATTTAAAAACAGAGGCCGAGCACAGTGGCTCATGCCTGTAATCCCAGCACTTTGGGAGGCTTAGGTGGGCGGATCACTTGAGGTCAGGAGTTCGAGACCAGCCTGGCCAACATGGCGAAACCCCATCTACACTAAAAATACAAAAAATTAGCTGGGCGTGGTGGCCAGCGACTGTAATCCCAGCTATTCGGGAGGCTGAGGCAGGAGAATTGCTTGAACCTGGAAGGCAGAGGTTGTAGTGAGCCAGCCTGGGTGACAGAGCGTGACTGTCAAAAAAAAAACAAAAACAAAAACAAAAAACCACCAGAAAACAAAAAAACTTAATGTCCTCTAGCTCATCATTGTGTTCTACAACACTTATGCATAATAATGACTGGACAAGGCAATGTTATGCTGCTGCAACAAAGAACTCTAAAATCTCAGTTTTTCATAGCCCAGTGTCAGTTGGACAACTGACTCTCCTTGACAGATCTCCTAGTGCAACTGTGGGATCCAGGCTTCTTGCAACCTATAATATGGCCATCTCTGAGTTTCTCATCTTGTGGGGAACAGAAAGCACGAATTTTTACGCAGGGGTAAGCATGGTGAGGCCTTGGATAGGGATATACCACTTCTGTTATCTTTCCACTTGCCAGAATCAGTCACATGGCACCAATATATAACTGTGAACCCAAGAGGAAGTAGTAGTATGGGTGAACATCTAGGAAGCCTATGTCACTATGATGATCATAGTGAGGAGAGGATGAAAGTGTGTTAAGAAATTTATTACTGCTGGGTTAACATGATGCAAATATTAGGCTGCTTTCTCAGCTAGACACCATACAAACTTGTCTCAGATACCAAAGTGGTTTGACTTGAGTACTTCAGAACTGAGAGATGAACAGAGGATTTTTTCCTTTATGCATGAATTGTAAAGGTTTTCAAATCAGTTTTGTATTTTCTTGCTTTTGTCTTTCATTCATTTTACTCTATAGAAACTTCTGAAGCAAGTGAGCATGTCTCATTTTCCCCATCGATTTAGTTAACTGAAATAAGAGCTATGTAAAAAGTGAGGGAGAGAACTACAGCTACACACATTAACCTGGATACATGTAAAAAACATACATTTAGGCAAAACAACTAAGTGGCAAAAAATAACTGCATGCTTTCACGTTAAAAACCTAGAAAAATTAAATAGATTGTCTCAGGAAAAGTATGTGAGCTGGAAAACTACACAGAGAATTAAGGGAAAAAATTTTCAAATTGTGGCATAGTGTTTACCTCTGGGAAAGAGAAGAAGGGGCCAATTCAGAAAGAAACTTGGGGTGGGCACTTCAAAGGTTCTAGTTATGCTCCATTTTTATAGTTGGGTGGCAAAAGTACACACATATTCATCTTGCTGTCAGTATTTAAGCTAAATAGGTATGTTTTATATTCTTTTTTCTATACATAATAAAAACAAACAAGAGGTATAATTAGAGCTGGAAAGGGAATAGACTTGTTCTTTGGTACTTTTGTATTTTACCAAATTATGTTATGTTGCAAATTCATATTTGGATGGGGGTACTTGGATGTAACATTTCTACGTAGTCTCCAGTTTAACTTGAATTTCAGAAAGTTAATTAAATATCTGTGGCCTAATTTCAAATTCAAAACAAGGTAAGTGGACCCCTAGCACTCTAACTTTATGTCTGATCCAAATTCCACAGTGTTCCATTTCTTTTGTTGCATATCCAATCACCCCCTAACAGTGGCTTTAAATGGCAACAATCATTTTGTTATTTAATGATTTCTGCAGATTAGGATTCCAGGAAGCCTGTGGCTGGACACTTCTGGCTCAGGACCTCTCACGTGGTTGCAGTCAGATGATGACTAGAGCTAGAGAATCGGGGAGCTGGCTGGGCATCTCTCTCTCCTTGTAATCTCAGGGCTTCTCCATGTGATCTCTCCACATGGGTTAGCTTGGGTTTCCTCACAGTATGACTCTGCTTTAGGGCAGTTAGACTGCTCACATGGTGACTAAAGGCTCCAACATAGAGTTCGAGTGAGACTGCAGCAGAATTGCTTTTTATGTCTTCAGCGGGGACGTCAGGCAGTGTCCCTTGTGTTGTATTCTATTGGTTACGAGTATGTCACAGGCCCTTTTGGATTCCAGGAGAGAAATTAGACCCCTTTTATTGATGGGAGAGTGGCATGTGGACAGGAGATAGATACTGCTGCAACCTCTTTGAAAAATATAATCTGCCACACATGTGTAATTGGAATAGTGACAGTATAATTTGTTATCCAAAATAGTACTATTTTTTTTTAGACTAAAAGGAGGTGCTAGTAATTACACAGAGATAACAAGTAAAAATCTGGATTACAGTGGACATACCACGACATATGGTCACTCTGGTAATAGGGCAACTAATCTTAAGAATTGGATTGGACATCTCCTACCTGAAGATTTCATTAAAAATACATAACCTTTGTGATCTGCCTCATCGGAATTCAGAACCTTTATCTCACAGAGACAAAACGCACAGACATCAGAAGTTGTTTGAAAAAGAGTAATCAGAACAGAAAAACGCTTTGTAATTGCTCTGTGTTCTCTCATTTTATCATGGCTAGGTCACCCTTCCCTCCCACAGAGAGTCAAATATTTAAAATTGCAAGTTGAAAGTATTATCAGTAACACACATAACAGAAATTTTAATGTCTCTGAACAACAAGCATTTTAAACTCTATGCAGATATTCTCCTGATGATTAAATAATCCTACTTCTTGCTGGGGCTTTAACCCAATGTTTCCTATATTGTGTTTTAAGGAACATTACTATAGCTAGGTAGCTCATAGAAAGTATTTTCCATGGTGAAAGCAGTTTGAAATCCCTGTAAATTTTATCCTTCCTCTTGGGATTCACAATTCATACTATTAAAGATTCTGAGAAGTTCCACAATAAGAAACATGTTAAACTTTGTTCTCAGTCTAATTGAGCACTTCTAGAATTCATGTGACCATGGAAAGAGGTTTTTTATTCCCCCCCAAACATCAGCAATTAACACTTGTAGGATTAGCATTCTGTGGAATGCACTTTGGGGAACACTGTTTTAACCTAAGCCAGAACGTGAGTCTTTTCAACATTTATCAAGAAACTTGGAATGATCAAATGCAATTAAATCAACCATTTTACATATAGAGGAACTGAGAAGGAGGCATTTGAACCATTTTACTAACAGATTGATTAAGTATTTTAAAAAGTTTGTTGCTTCCCTGTGTAAGGGCTTAGATTAACAAATTTGCCCTGGGCTAATTTTTAATGAACATGTTTAGAAGGATAAAACTTATCCTTCTAAAAAAGTACTTAATAGCACCAAGTACTAATAAGGACATAGTTTTATTCATGCTTTATCTTGTTATGTGGAAAAAGGAACCCAGGTTTAAATGCAACTGTAGATTTTACATATAGGGGCACTTTTTAAGATGTACTAAATACAAATAAACTTCCAATGTTAGTGCAAGTTTTCCAAACTGGGCAGGACATTGGAAGTGAAAAGAAAACCCCACATTATGGATGAGCGCCAAGGGAGTAGAATTTTTAACACACATTAAAGAATTTCAGAAAACTTAATACGATAGAGTATTTCATAATTTTAGATGCTTGAGAAATAGGTTTTTTAAAGATAGGAATTGAACAAACTCTTCTTACTCATCATTAAGTACATTCCTCATGCCAGAACCATGGTAGAAAATCCAAAGTAACTTCAGTCTATTTCTTTAAATGTAAAAGGAGGCTAAGAGGGAGTTAATAAGAAACTCTACAAAACACTTAATACAAAAATCATGAAATAAAAAGTAAAGTATATGTTCTAATTAAAATACTCTATGTTTAACTATTATGCATACTCTGGCAGTACATTTACCGCATAGAGAGAAATAAAACCATCCTGAGAAATTTGCAGTAAGAAGACAAAACAGATAACAACCCTTTTATTAACAACTCCGAAGGGGACATTTTACTTACCAAACAAAAACATGTACCATATTATAGATGGTATAGTTTTGCTGCATTGATTATGTAGAAATAGTTAAACCCTCGCTAGACTTGACAAATAATTAACATTGGGTAAAAACATTCAGAACTTCTCAGTTCAAGAAACATTCTTCAACTTCTGAGAGGTAGTTCGGCTTAGGGGCTAAGAGTGTTGTTTCTGGAATCAGATTGCTTGGGTTTTATCTATTCATTCAGCAAACGTTTTTGTGTGCCTAACATATGTTGGGTGCTGTTACAGGTACTGTGGATGGGAACAAAAGAGGCCAGAAAACCCCTGCCCTCATTGGGCTTACATTCCATTGATGGAGACAATAATAATGAGATAAGCAAAATGCATAGTGTGTTGAAGAACAGTATGAGCTAAGGACAAACACAAAGTAGCAATGAGGAATAGCAAAATTCACTTCTGTCATTTTAGATAGGTGATCTGGCAAGGTCTCATCAAGAAGGGGATGTTTGAGCAGGGACCTGAAGGTAGTGAAAGAGTAAGCCCTGTGCACACACTGGCAAAAGCATTCCAAGCAGAGGAACAGCAATTGCAAAGGCTCCAAGGCAGGAATACATCCGTAACATTTCTGGAACCGTGAAGAGTCTCATGTAGCTGGAGCTGAATGAGAAAGGACAGGTGGGAGATAAGACCATAGGGTTGAGGGTTAGAGGTTTTATAGGACCATGAAGGCCATTCCAGACACTTTGGCTTTTACTCTGAGATGGGAAGTCATTGGAAGGTTTTGAGCAGAAGAGTTACTTCATCTGACTATGTTTCAGAAGGATCACACTGGCTTCTAGTTTGAGAGTAGACTGAAAGAGGGGCAAGGGAAGGCTTGGGGAGTCTAGTTAGGAAGCAACTGCATTAGGTACGAGATGTAGTGTCTTGCTCAGGGAGGTGGTAAGAAGTATCAGATTCTGCATATGGTTTGAAGGAACATCAGACAGGATGTGTTGATGTTTCCATTGAGTGCAAGCAAAAGAAAAGAGTCAAGGATAATTCCAAGGTTTTTGGTCTGAGTAATTAGAAGGATGCACTTACCATTATGTAAGATGGGAAAAATGTGGGAAGTGCAGTTCTGGTGAGGCTGGTGCACGTAGTGGGAGATCAGGAGTTCTATTTGGACATGTGAAGTTTGAGATACTTAACATAATTCAAGTAGAGATGTTAAGGTTGACGGATACAGGCTAGAGTTTAGAATAGAAGTCTGGGTTGGAGTTAAGCATTTCAGTTTGAAACCTGGTTCTGACCTTTACAAGCTGTGTGATCTTGGGCAAGTTGCTGAGCTATCCCATTCCTCAGTTTCCTCATATGAGTTATTGTGTGCACTAAATAAATTCACACAACATGCTTGGTGCTGTGCCTGGCATGTTGTAAGCACACAACAAATATGGTTACTTTATGGTTATCTTAAAACGCATGTGGATGGCATTCTTTCAGTATGACCATAATTTCAATGTAAAGCTTAATTTCTCCATCTCACCAATGTTATCATTTGATTTACTCAGGCTTGGAACTTCCACATGACCTCTGGCAATTCCTTTGCTCTGCTCTTTTTTTTGCATCAGTTCTTTCTTCAATATGTCACATTCATTTATTCCTCACCTCCCTTTCCTATTTCCACCATTCGACTAAAGAGGGTCCCCACATGTATAATCATGCAAGTGTTGCCACAACACAGCTTCATGGGAATGACATTGCTGGGGCTGTGTAGTATCGTTGGAGGTGGGGAGGCTATATTATAAGCTTTATCTGTGAATCATTTCCAGTGTCCTCCACAGAATGAGGTATGGCAGAGTGACTAGCAGCTTAGGCTTTAGACTCAGACATGTGTGTCTTTGAATCCCAGTACCATAACAACATCTTGGACAATTTATGGAACTCCTTAAGTCTCATTTAGTCCTCTTTACAAAGAGCACTGTAATATCTACTGCCCAGACTTCTCATGAGAATTAAATAATGTATAAAAAGCTCTTAGGACAGTGCCTGGCACATGGTACGTGATAAGTCTCACACAGGGCCAGTTTGTATCCAGCCTTTTCTCCCTTCATTCTCCAAACATGTATCTTCCCCTGTATCAGATCAGTCTACTTCCCTGGGCCCTAAGCATTCCATGCTTATTCCCTACTCTAAGACGTTGTTTATCTCCTATCCACTGTTTGGAATTCATTTCTGTTTTCTTTCCTCCTGCCTCCAGTTAAAATCAAATCCTACCTGGTCCATGAAACCTCCCCCTCCCTCGCCTTGACGATTCATAACATCCTGTATCTTCTTAAAATTTCCAAGTTTCTTCCTGTTCACATTACTCATTTCACACGTTTGCCACCTTTTCAGGAAGGTGGTAAGATATAGAGGAAATTGTGGTGTTAACCAATAGGCCAGGCTATAGACTCTACCTATTTGGGCTGGGTTGCCTTGCCTTGATCAAATTATTTCATTTCTTCTATAAGATGATAACAATAACTCCTGTGTCTAAGATTTTCAAGAGAACAAGATGGGATAACTTATGCACCTTGATGTTGGTAAGTGATGAATAAAACAGTTGTTTCCTTTTCCTTCATGTGCCTTATTTCTAACTAGATTGTAATATTCTGAAGAGCAAGGATTTATGTGTGGGTTACATTTATTTGTATTTGTGTTAGTTTAAAAGCCATTGTGGTAGATCCTATCTTAACAGTAATCCATAGTAAGAAAAATGCATTTCTACTATGTCTTAGCCCACTGTCAATCTCATGCATATAACAAATATGTATCTACATCTACATATAAATGAACATATAAACATATATTCACATATATAAACACATTTTTCAAAGCTTTATAAAATAATACCCTTCCTGTATAAGATGCAATCTGCTGTACTTTATTCTCTTTCATTCTATTCTATTCTATATTTCATTAAAAATCCAGTTGCTACCCACGAAATTGATTTTATGACTCTCTAATGGGTTTGACTGTGAGTTCTAATCAGTGAAAACACTGAAATATCACATTGTGGGCACCACATAATTGCTGGATGAGTACTTGTGACATGGAAATGTTTTTCACAGCGTCTTTTCCCAGTCTCCCTGGCAATCTCCCTGCCAAAAAAGATGAGACAAATGAGATATACATTTCCAACTTGATAACTTGGACTCTGGGTCAGTCTGTATTTGGGATGTGTCCTTTTCGATAAAGCACACAGCATAAATATGCTATGATCTCTGACAGCCCACTTACAATTTCAGCGGGTATCATGACACACTGGCCTCCTGCTGGCATTTGCCACTGTGCCATTGCAGCCAGTTACATAAACTGCTTAGGGTTCTGGGCCAGTACTGGGCACTTTGTCCTCTGTGCATACATTTGGCTTTTTAAAAAAATTTCCAAGGATTATCACCGGTTTGCTACTTCTCACGTGTTCTGTGAGAGGTTCTGACTGGCGTGGAATAAACTTACTCTTCATTTTTAACCCCAATCAAATTAAGAATCAATATTCCTTCGAAAAAGAAGGAAGTACAAGAGAGCCGTACAAGAGAAGTACAACGTGGGGCCTGAACGTTCTTCACACATCATCTCCCACACATGAGACTCCCTTCCCGATTCCAATGACTACACTTCAAGGAAAATCTGAGTTTTCTCCAGAGTTCATCCAAATTCGATCAATGTCTCCAAATGAAACTACTTCCTAAACCTTCTGCCTGAGGCTTTGCACAGTACAAAGTGAGAAAGCAAGCGTTTCAGGCCCGCCCACTAATCTCTCCCACACACTTTCATGAGTTCTGCTCTTATAAAATTATAGCCTCCAGCAGAGAGGACCCTGGCACTGTATTCAAAAAATTATTGGACTAACTGAAATTAAAGCAATATGCACCTGGAAATTAACCACATCTTGCTGTGCAGTAGAAATATGTAGAAAATTGCTGCCCTCCTGCCCTATACTCAATGAGGTATATCAGCAGCCAAAAGAAGCATGGGCCCCAGTTTGCAAACAGAATTTCAGTGTATATTTCAATAGGTCCATTTTGACACCAGAAATAAATAGTGTCATAAAATGTAGAATCTTAGAACCAGGTATTCATACACAGCCCCAGCTGATATAAAACAAATTAAATAGACTTCAGCATTTACATGTTTCTTGGTGTTTATCACACATGAGTAAAATGAGATTTAAAAGACTGCTTTTTCTTGACATTGGGAAGACCTACAAAAATTTAATCAAACCTGAGTTGACTGAGTAGATATATTTGGAAAAGAGACAAACAAGCTTTACGCATATAACTCTGCATTTCAGCAACATTTATTTTCTTTCATTTCTGTGTCTATTTCTTCCTTAGCACATAGTAGGGATTCTACCAATATTGGCTGCCCAATTTGAGCCTCTACCAAAAAAATCTGGCATAGGCATTTTATCAGCATTAACTGAGGGTCTTCTATATGCCAATTCTTTGCATATAAGGGAATATAAAGATGAAGAAATCAATGTTACTTGTCTCCCCAAGAAACTCCTGTTTAGTAAGGAGAGTAAATTGAAACAGTTAATTACAGAGAGCTGTGACAACTGTTCTTACAGAACTAAGAAAGATCTGTGGTAACAAAGGAAGAATGATGACAAAATCAAAGAGTACTTCACAGAAGGAGGAGCATTTGGGTCAAGTAATGACATAGATGACATATTTTCTCCTTTCTGCACCATACAGAAGTATCTAACAATATGGTTTTTGTCACATATTTGATTTCAATCTCAACTCTACATCTTATAAGGCACTTACAGCCTCTGAAGCTCAGTCTTCTGATGTGCATGATGGAGTGATAGTACCTATCTCGTAGGATAGTGGTAAGGATGTATTGAGAAGATTCTTGTGTAGCAATGTTGTTGGTATCCTACCCACATTCCCTCACCTTTACTGCTTCAGTGAAGGATACTCTTACTTACTTCTTACCCGCGTTTTTTTGCTGAAGAGCTATGCTTTGTCTGCCCATCAGTGCTTACCTTGCCTGCCACGTGGAGGCCAGAAGTGCTGGAGAATTACCATCTCACAAGAGTAGCTTATAGTTAGTAACTAGTGGGAGCCGTGGAACAAATATCCCATTTCCCATGACCCTTCAATAGGATAAATCTGATGCATATGTTTTATAGTTTCCCTGAGTTTCTTTGCAGGATTAAGCTCTAGTCACATGCAGTGGTAACTGGTTTTATAATGTACCTTTTAGCAGCTGCCATCCGTTTCCTATACCACGTGCCTACTCCTCTACCAACACTCCCTGAAACTTCCAGAAACCACTAGCACTTCAATCCTTGTTTCAGGCCTCATGTCTGGGAAAACTCAAGCACTGATCACAGCACTTGGCACACGGAAAATAGAAAGTGGTGAGTGAATGATGAGTGATAGTAAGCAACATATTGCTTCCTTCTGGTTAGGTATCTCATACAGCCCTTTACTTGCCTCTAAGTTAAAGCTGGATGAAAAATCAGGCACAGCATACCAGACATACCCTTCAGTTTTCTGTACCTTGTCAAATTGCTGGGGGCCCATTATCAGCACGTACACAAGACTATGTGAATAACGCATACGGTTAGCTCTCTAGTTTGCCTTTACTTTTCTCATTTTGAAGACTCTTTTGTGGATTACATGCTCAAACACAAAAATCTCACTACCATTTTTTGATTCTTAGCTAATATTCAGGAAAACAGAAGCCAACTGGATTTTATCATTCATCTTTGTTACCATGTCCATGAGAGTATGTGATAAATGGAATCAAAGAATAATAGAATCCTAGAGCTGAAAGAACATGCAGATCATGTAGTCCTAACCCATCATTTATAAATAAGAAAACTTTGATGCACAAAAGTAAATGACTTTCCCATGACAACACAGCTAGTACATTTATTCTGTGAGTCTCTGTCTAGGACTCAGGCAGATAGCGAAGTCAGATATGCCAGTATGCTGTTCCATGTTCTTTTTGGTCTCCATCCCCATCCCCATTGTTCCTCTACCTTTCTTCCTTATATGGTGCTTCCCTTTCCTCTGTCAAATCTGTTTTCAGAAACGGACTTTAAATTATTCATAGTGAAAACGACTAGAAACAGATTCCACTGTGACACATATCAAGGATATTTTTATTTTAGCAGGGATCAAACTGTTCAGCTAAAGTGGTGGAACATTTCAGAAATCCACTAGCAGGTAGGACAGGTGAAGGAGGTAAATAGGATTCTTCTTTGAATCCCTGAAATCTCATTTATTACATCTTTCTCTGAGTATGTTGTCCAATATTAGGCATAATGTGTCTAAATAGTAATGCTATGAGATACTGTGGATAAGAACACACTTAATATAATAAAGTGCCAAGAAGTACCAAAAAGAATCTGCACTGGAACATTCATTTCCAGCTCATCTTCCAAGTGGGAAATTATCTTTCCCACAAAATAGATTTCAAATGTTATTATTACTACATTGCACAAAACAGGAATCCTAAAAAGAAAATCTACCAAAGAGAATAGAGACACTTTTAGTATATAAAAAAGCTGTCGGGTAACATGAAGAAATAGAAAGTGGCAGAAAATGTACAAATCACAGAAACAAAAGGCTTCAGCTCCTGAATGGTCACTAAACATTTTTAAGCTTCAGTTTTCCTATCTGACAACTCAGTTACTCATCTTTGCCCTCCCTACCTCACAGGAATGCTGCAAGGATAACACTAATTAAAGGATATAAAGTATACATGTTGTCAAGTATATGAGTTGTCATAGAGGGACTGTATTTGTCATATTTTCTAAAAACAGTATCAATGGCTTTTATGATATATACAGAATGATGAATTGTTTTTGTTAAGGTTTAATTTTGCCATCAAACTATGCAGAAACTAAACACTGGGACTATGCTGGGAAAGATCATCATCTGTGACTTCCCATTGCTATCGCTTTTGAGCATCTCCCATTGTCTAAGCGGAGACTCTCCCCTATTTTCTGCAGTTTGGAAAGGTGTTAAGAAAATCACAAATTAGTCACCATCGTCAGTAAATAGTCTTTCGTTATAAATTTCAGATACTTCTCTCAAAGTCCAGATAAGAAGCAGGGAGGATAATAAAAATCTTAGAATTTTATAATTGGAAGAAGCTTTGTTAAATTTTGTCATTTACGACATGAGACAATGAGTGGTTGCATGACCTTTCTAGGTCCAATAACTATGTCTTGAGTTCCACCGTAGGCAACTGTGAGTCAAAAAGTGAGACAAGGAAGGGCAGAAAGCCAATACAGGGTACACAAGGCAGCTGCAACTGTGAGGGTTTGAACTTAATTCTATTGGAGAAACTCTGGGAGCCAATGTAGAACTGGTGCCTCAGAGTTATCCCCCTCAAAGTGATGGAGCTGGAGTTTGTATACCATTGTCTGAGGGCTGCTCCCGGGAGGCAATACCACCTCAGAACTTCCAGCCTGCTGCACTGGTAGTGGGGTCAGCTCCAGTAGCACAAGAATGCTCTTAAATTCTCTCAAAAGATACCGGTACAGATGCTGGCAGACAGGAGGCGCGGCCTTGTGCATTGATGCAGTAAGAGTGAGGAGGTATGGGCAGGGCATTGAGAGCACATCTGCTATACACCATGAAGTGGTGGAGCCAGGACTTGAATCCAGGTCTTGAGACGCCTAGTCCAGGCACGATCTACTCCAGCACACTGACTTCTATTATATCTCATTCCAGTTACCTACTAACTATGTTAGGCTCTGTATTAGGAAACAGGAAATAAACAATTTTATATAACAGTATATATTGAAAACATGTAGTGATGGTCATGCATTGGTATAAGCTTGGTGTTTTAAAGCCTTTATTTTCAAAAGTGACATTAAGTCAGTCACACCGTTTATAACTATATTGCAATAAACCAGTCTTTGGTTGCTTTATTGACTAAAGAATACGTTTTTGTTTCTTCAAAAGACTGTTATGCCTACGTAAGAATAGGTTTCCAGAAATTTGGTAAAGATCCAACTCTACTTCAGGTACATTCACAAAACTTTTTAAAAACCATTTCTGCCAATGTCAATGTGCTTACTGCTGGGATTGACAAGCCCACAGGCTATATCACCAATCCAAACTCCACTGTTGTTTACAAGGGGAAATTTATTATTTATACTCTGTAAAGAATACAGATTTATGGATTTACACCACCATATTTATCATATGTTTCTAAGTCCTAAGTTATCTTTCTGTAGGGAGTGTAGATGGCATGGCAACCCAAAGGTCAATATGGTTAAAAGTCATGCAAAGAAATGGGTCATATAACAACAGTGGCACTAAAATAATAATAAAAGGCTATCAGTTTAGCTACCATATTTTAAAGTATCATTCTCTCCATAATGATCAATGTGAAAGGATTTTGTGTGTGTTTTCAATCATTAGTGGCCCTGCTGGCATCTTAGGAAGAAGGAGGGTGTCATTATGGGTATGAACCCTTCTCCTAAGCTGACTCTCTAAGAGCAAACATCTGACTTGAACAAAGATATAACCACATTAATGCAAGGGGGCATCTCCTCTGGTTTCTCCCCAAGCCATGCAGACAGACTGAAGACTGCTCCATGGTTGGAGAGACTCGGTTCACTGGTATCCTAAGCACATCCTGGCTTTACCCCCTTTCAATTAGTCCAGGAAGCCACACATAAACAACCGGTAAGACAGAATTAGTTCCTTTGCCCTCTCCCCGTCTCTGATTTCCCTAGGAAGTCCAGGTAGATGTTTATTCTCTGATGAGGGCAGACATTAGTGTTTCCTCCCCCTCATACACTGGTGGTTGTATGGCAAGAAAATGACTTATGTGTCTTTGAAGTACTGAATGATAATGACACAAAATCCTGGAAGGATGTAGAAGAATGATTCTGTTATTTTTAATATGCTAATTCAATATTATTAACAAATATTATAAAGAATTTTATCCCTTCTGAACATTCCTTTTTAATATTGCTGTAAACCTAATTAGCATTTACTTGTGTTTTTTTAAAATAAATTATCTGTCAATTAAGAAGCCAATTTTCCTAAGCTTCCACCTTTTATTTTGAACTGTTGATTCTATTTCAAATGATTTTGTGGATTCTTTCTGGAAGATAAAAAAGAAAGTTCAAAAAAGGAAGTCCTGTCACGCAAATCCAGGTGACTTTCTCTTTAGCTTTTGACAGCACCAGTAGTTAAGAGTGCACATTCCATAAAAGGAGAGAGAGCACTGAGCTTAAACTCTGCTGTGCTGGGGAATGTTTTCTGTTTAACAAGATGCTGTGGAATTGGCAAAGAGTAAAATCAAGCATTTTCAGTTCTGAGGCTCTTTTACGTGGGCAAAGTGAGAGTATGAAGTGACACAATTATATGGGTAATTCAGATCAACTGGATGGTTTTAGCATAATTAGCAGCTAACTTTTGGGCATTAGTTGAATAACTGAATCTGTTTGCAGCATCCCCTCAAATCTGTTATATCTATGGTTTCTCCCCAATTTAGACTTCCTTAAGTCAGTCACATTAGCATCTTTGCAAATCAGAAACCTGTCAATTTCCTCCTCTCCATGTATTTTGCTACCAAGGCCAGTTAATTCTATCAAAAGAATTATGAGGAGGTTTCCCTCACTTTAGGAATGTAATAACACAAGAGTAATAACATCATTTTTACTCTATTAAAGTCCTAGTTATATGTCTTTTGATTTCTACTCTGTAATATCCAAGACCAAATTACTTAAAGATATTTCTTTCATTAAAGTCATCCTCTTACTCAATGACCTATTTCCTATCATGTCAAGTCCAAATTTATTGGTTTAGTTTTATATGTTATTCAAAAGATTGTCCCTCTCTGGCCAAACTTGATCACCCCTAACCAATAATGTAGTAACTTTTTCCATTTAGGATTCTTCATTCAGACATTCATTTAAAACTAGCTTGGGAGGTTTTAAAGATAACTAAGAAGTAGAAATCAGTAAGAGAAATAAGCTGGGGCAAGATTATATGAGTTTTACGAGTGATATTAAAGTATCTCTTTTTATCCTAAAAGGAATGATGAACTGTTGAAGGTTTTTAAGAATGATATGATCACCTATTTTTATGGAAAGATCTGACTGCACTTCAGAAAAATAGAATTTAGGGGAAAGATGGATTTTCTGTTGACTGTTCTGTTTCACTGCACCCCCTTCTGAGTTCTTTTCTCCATCACAGAAGACAAGACTACATTTCCCAGAATATTATGTTATTTACCTTATAGTTTGCTAATGAGAGGCAGTTATGCAGGATTTTGAAGGTAGAAAAGAAGGCAAAACAATTATTCTCTTGAAGCAGTTGCAGTAAAAACCATGGGAAAATGTGACATTCGCAGCAGCTTCCTGGTGAGCTACTAAGAGCCACCAACTTAAGTGCCTCAGGCTGAGTCTTTAGGCATCAGCTTCCTTGGTCTTCAATGTCAGCTTCCTTATCCTTTGCTCTTCCAGTTCCTCCAACAATTATGGAGGACTATTTCATACATTAAACCCCTTATACCTTGCATAAATAGAGTGGCTTCCATTTCACTAACCTTACCCTCATCTGATAAAGAAAAGTTAAAAAAAAAAAAAAAGGTTGAGGGCCCTGTTAGGAGGTTACAGCTGTGATCCAGGCAAAAAGAGAGAAGTCTGAATTCGTTTAACGGTAATGTAAGTGGTAGTGGCAACAGTTGGAGATGTTTGGGAAGTGGAATGGACTGGGCTTGCTGGTTGAATGGATGGAAGGATGAGGAAAAAAATCTCAGATGATTTTCAGGTTTCTGACTTTAGCCATTAGGTAGATAGTACTAAGGAACTAAGTAATAAGTTATCATAAAGAACAAAGGAGAATCAGGTGAATTGATAATTTCATTAGACTCATTTGAGGTGCTCATGAATTATTCAAGTGAAGATATCTGATAGGTTGTAGGTCACAAGTCTGAAAGAAAAAGGAACAGATGCTATGAACTTAGGAGTTAATCAGCACGAAGATGAGAAGGCTGTGTTTACGGGTGAACTTGCCCATAGGACATATGAAGAACACACACAAAAAGAGGCCCAATTGCAGCCCTGAAAAGATCAACAATTACAAATTTACTAGAAAACAGTAGTCCATAAAGGAAATTAGGAAACAGCAGCCACATAAGTAATTTCCAGAATTTCCACAGGGAAAGGTGAGATTAGAACCCTCAGTCACGCAGAACAGACATCTTCTGTTGAAGAAGGATGGGAGGAGGAAAGGACTAGAGGGAATCCAGACTTGATGGTCAGAAGTAGAGGTAATTCCGGCCTGATGTTTCCATTTTCTGTGAAGAAGCTAGATCAGCTGCAGAGGGTGAGGGGAGCAGGTGATGAGATCAAAGGTTTGAGGAGAATGGAGAAGGTTTGAAGAAAAGCCTTTGTGGCTAATGGGATAGAGCATTTATGGCGGAGAAAGAAGACACAGGTTGTTGTCCTAGCTGTGCCGGTAACCAGCTGTGAGACCTTGCAAATTATTTTATTCCCCTTCTAAATCTTCTTGTCCTCATAACCAGGTAAAAAAAGGGAGCTGCGCTACATTCTCTCCCAGGTCTTTTGGAGTCCTGTGGTGACATTCTTAAATTCCTTTCCATCTATCCAAATGATAGCCATCCTTCAAGTCTCAGTGAAAGTTCCATATGTTCTGAGAATTCCCACAAGCCCAGCTTTTAGGGATCACTTGTAGCTTAAACTTCCACAGTGCATTTTCTACCACACTATTGTCTGCACATAATTGTATGTGTTAGAAAAATAATTTGTTTTTCTCAAAGACTCCAAGCACATAACTTCAGTGCTGAGAGGCTTATAACACAAAACTGCTGTCCCTTCCCCGTGTAACTATTCTGTTCTCTAGATACCACCATACTGAACTCAGGTATTTCTTTTGGTATTTACTTTAATATTTCAAATTTATGACCCCTTACTGACATGACTTCTTACTTCTCTGACCTCAATGCCCACCCCTCCCCTTTACTTATTCTTCTACAGCCACAGTGGTTTCTTTGCTGTTCCACAAACACAGGAGGCATGTGTTCATCAAACATACCTGGCAGGCCGCTTTCCTCAACACACCAGGAAGCCTTTGCACGAACTGTTTCCTGTGCCTGGAATGCTCTTCCTGGTACTATATGCAAGACTCACTCCCTTACCTTCTCAAAGTCTTTCCCCACAAGTAGCCATCTCAATGAACTTTCTTAAGTGGCAACTGGCACTCACTGTGGCAAGGCTTTCTTTCCCTTATTACTATATAATACACCCTGTATTTTATGTATTTCTCTTGATTAATCTCCTTCCTCTACCCATGTGTAAGTTTTATGGGGGCAGGAATTTTTGTCTGCATCATTCAATTGTAGCACGGGTGACTGGAATAATGCCAGGTCCATGACAGGTACTTAACAAATATCTGTTAATTTATGAATGCTGCTACTTTGTATTTACCAAATTTAATCTATGACTTTTCAAATATAGTAAAGCTTGAACTCACTTATAGCCCTCTGCATATCCCCATCCTCTATTTGAATAAAAATGCTGTTTACATTATCATGTCTATGTTAATATTGATCACTGCTGAACCAGTGGAGGTACTATGATTCAGGCTCTGGGATAGAAGGCAGAGAAAGATGGGCAAGGGAATCTACAGTAGTGGAATGGTCTTCTGGAAGGTTCCCTCTCAAAAGTATCTCCTCCTCCTCCTCTCTGATGCCTGAATTCTTTGCACTAACCAGGCACTTCTTGGTGTTATGCATTGCTTTCCTCCTGATCTTCTTTGGAAAAATCAATGCAGGTGGGAAGGGTGACTCATCTGTCCAATAGTTCCTCAGTGTAAATTATTTTTCCAGTAGACATAAAGCAGTGGTGGCACAGTGACATTGTAGTTACTGAAATGGGGGAAACAGGTGCAGAATTGAGATGAGGGAAGATCAGGCAATAAATATTGAAATTTGTGCTGGTGTTGGGGGAAATAGCAACCCAGGGATGAGCACGAGTCACTAAATAGGATTCACATGCATGCCATGGGCACTCCATCAAAACAAGTCTTAGAGGCAGGAGGTTCTTATAGAGCTTAGTGACCAATCACCTTTTTCTACACACAGGGGAACTGAGGCATGAGGTAATCCAGCACCACATAGCTGGTTAATGGTGGATTTCGTTCTGGAATCTGATTTTTTTATTCTCCCAGTCTGCTTCCGAATATTTAATACTGTCTCATATGCCCTTTATTTAATGAATGCTATTAATTCTTTGAAGCAAATCCATCCCTCTTTACTAATCCCAGTAAAACACACTCTTGCAGAGGGCCTATGCTTCCTTCTAGTTTTCATTCTAAAGAGATTAAATAGAGGATGTCAGCTTTCAAATATTGCTTTTATTGAACTCCAGGCATAAGTCACTCTCTCCCACCTCCCAACTGCAAATATTTAGCTACTCAGAATGTTACATATTCCGTTATTATCCAGCCAATAGACGAATGGTTGCCAACAAATTATAGTCTTTTCAGCATCCAAGTCCTCAGCTTGCATCATTTGACAGTGATTTCTGTCCATCATTCTTGGTTTTCAACCCTATAATAGCTCTCAAGCCATTTATTTAATGCCATGTAAATGTGTATATGATTGTCATCATATATTAATCTTTTCGGTGGAATGGCATTAGGCTTTTAGAGGAAATAAATGAGGTCCCTTAATTTGCTTTTATCTTGCTTCTAGAGTAGCACTTATTAAAATAACATATGCTTATCAAGGTGAGACTTTTTTTGTTTTTGTTTTTTTGTTTTTTTGAGACGGAGTCTCGCTCTGTCACCCAGGCTGGAGTGCGGTGGCGCCATCTCGGCTCACTGCAGGCTCCGCCTCCCGGGTTCACGCCATTCTCCTGCCTCAGCCTCTCCGAGTAGCTGGGACTACAGGCGCCCGCCACCACCCCCGGCTAATTTTTTTGTACTTTTAGTAGAGACGGGGTTTCACCGTGGTCTCGATCTCCTGACCTCGTGATCCACCCGCCTCGGCCTCCCAAAGTGCTGGGATTACAAGCGTGAGCCACCGCACCCGGCCAAGGTGAGACTTTTTATAAATCAGTAATGATTTGTTAACCATTGTGCATTTCTAATGCTATATAATCCTTTCCCTAAACACTCTTCCACATCACTTCATGGTTTAAAATGGATCTTCTGATCTCTAAACTTCCTAAATTTGCTTTTGATCTTTTGTGAATATAGCAAATTCTTGTCTTTTCTCATAATGCATGGTTTTATAATACACCATTTGGCATTGTACTGTGTTCCCTGTTTAACAGCCCAGACACCACACCTGGCCTTCTTTGGGGCGGAACAAGGGATCAGGCATCATAGGGAGGGGCTACACAGGACATGGCCAAGGCCAAGGTACTAAATAAACAAATCACGGTACAGCCAAGAGCAGTCAAGTTGTGAGGTTAGAAGAGCCTGGAATCAAAATGAGGAAGAAGAAATAGAGGCTAGATTAGGAAGGCTGTTTGACAGCCTGTGGTCTTAAAGCAGTGAATGCAGACGGAGCAACGATCGAGTGCGCCTCTCATACGCACCCTAATCTCAAGAACGAAAGTGGTGAATCAACAAGGGACTCTAGAATTCTGCTAGATAATTATCTGGAACCAAAGCAGAGCCCTACGCATCAAATGGCAAAACCTAAAATCACTAAAGAGCAACCTGAAGCTACAACTGTAGAACTTTGATCCAAGGTCAGAGGGGGACACAAAGTTGAAAAAACATGAAGCTCCCAAACTCATGATGCAGGATCCCTAATTTGTTCCCAACTTAAGAACATTTTGTTTCCAGCCTCCAAGTGCCCAGGCTTGGCTGAGCCTGTAGGTCATGGTTAGGAGGCTCCAGCTGTGAGACCTGGAAGACTGCCGGAATGAGAATTGGACTGGCTGGGATTATGAGTTATAAGAGGATTCTCAGCTAGATGCTCTTTAACCTCCCTCAGTGCATTCTTTAACTTTCACAGAGGTAATTCATCTGGATTCAACGGCTTATTGGCCCCTAATGGTTCCATAGGGTTAACTATCTCTCCAAAGTAAATAAAAGCCTTTAATATCTTTTGCAGAAAATAAAGTGATTCTGAAGTCCCAGGTGTGCCCTTCAGTTTTTTTTGTTGTTTGTTTTGTTTTTTTGGCAGTTCTACAGCAAAACTTCTCAATGGCATAACCTCTCTGTAGAAACTCTGGTTTTAATGATCTCTCAGTAACCATGAGACTTTTGAAGTCTTCTACAGGGATATCTAGTTGGTTAAAAATTATCATTTCAACTATATACCACTTTTGTATATTTTCTAGACAGAGTTAATACAGTATTATTTCATTTCTATCTCTCCTGCCTTGATACTTAGACAAATATCTAGATTGTTAGAAGTGGAAGAACTCTTAGTCTTCATCAGTATGAACATGGTCCTTTTCTTATCTAAAAATGCACATATGGATCCAAATGTATAGACATTTTCAGGAGCTTCAAAGAATTCCTGATAACAATCCATGGACACCATGTCAACAATCTCTACCTAGGCCAAAGTTAAATCAAGATTGTGAAGTTGGGATCCACAACGATCAAGTGGTTTGAACATTTTAACCTCCACAGCTGGTAAGCTGCTCGTCCTCTATGCTCTCATGTCACCCTGGGCAAAGCCGTCTCTTTGCCCTAACATATGAGTCCCTTCCCTCACTGGACTGTAAGCAAATTGAAACTGAAATCCACATCTCAATTATTTTTATACTCCAGCACATACAAGATGTGACACACAGAAGGCTCCCTAAGTGTTTAGTAAAGAAGTCCAGATTCAAGTGTCCATAAATCAGAACCCTGAGTGCTAGGCTCTCCGACCATTCGGGGTTATCGCTTTCTTGTTTTTCCACTATCAGTAGGCAGGTGCTGGGGTCCCCATGGGTTTTCTCACCTTCCCAAAAACTTTGTGCAACGTTCCTAGCCATTCTGATTTTCAGTCTCTTCATCATAGATGGATAATAGCATTTACTTGCATGTTGCCATGAGTACAAAATGTGGCATGTTGAGCCCTATACACATGCTAATTTTCTTTCTTATGATCTAGCAATTAAGCATTTGAAACGCAGTGTATGTACGAAAGATTCCACTGTGTGATCTGAGAGCCCCAGCTTCAAAGTCCTGTGGAAATTAACAGCACTGAGATTAGAGAGAAAAAGAAAGAAAATCTATCTTGTAGATGTCTCTTGCAGGTTTCTGAGACAAGCATCAAAACCAGGCTAAGATTAGAACTGGGTCCCAGAGGCTCTATTTCGTATCCCCCAGCCTTTCTGTTGGCCAGAGTCATCCTGGAGCTTTTCGTCACGACTGTTTCTGTATTTGTCCTGCTGCTTGTAACCCTCACCTCACTGATGTAAGCAGGGGAAAAACAACAATAAAAACAGTTGACATTTACGGAGCATTCAAAAGTTTCCTATCTACTGAACTACTTTTCTTAAAGGCATCCTGTAACGCAGCAATGATTAAATGAAGGAGCAGAAATAGCTATTAGGTTAGGTGTGTGGGAGAAGACAGCTCCCTCTACCCCTTCTCATCATATTAATTGATCCAAATGATAGCTTTTGCTCCCTCTGTACCATTCATTACAGACCTGCAAGGCCGGGAATGCTGAAACAGAGTGACAGCCAATCAAGTGCTTCTGCCTGTGGACTTCAGCATCTGTGAGTCATCAGTAACCAATTAGATTCTTCGGTCGGGGAAAACTCTCCTCACCAGGGTAGAAACAAGCTCTGCACGCTGCTGACCTTTCCATCAGCAACTCGTGTTTCTGATCACGATGGTGAAAGGCCAATGCAGGCCTGAGAGCCCCACCCTCACACATGAAAAGAATACCTTTGCTTTGCTTCTGTGCAGACAGCTTATAGTATTTGGTGCTGTTTGTGCTTAGGACTCTTTGCCTCAGAGGAAGCTCTGAGTTCTGTCTCAGAAATCCTAATTGCTCTTAGCGGGGCAGTTTCATTGGCTGCCTTTTTCTCTGGGGAGTTCAGAGCTATGCCACAAAGTTTAAAGCTGAGACTCACTGTGCCTGTCAAGAGAGGTTTTTCTGCTCACTCCATTAGAGACTGCAAAGCCCCCATCTACTCTATGGCCTGGGTTGAATGAGGTTAACAGTTTTGTATAAAACACTGGTATCTTAGCCACCATCCTAGCATCTGTGGGTCTGAGCTGAACTCCAGTGTTCTTGTCTGCTTGTCCCCTCTCTCACTCGTGTGTGTGTGTGTGTGTGTGTGTGTGTGTGAGAGAGAGAGAGAGAGAGACTCTAAGATGGACTGTGTCCAGCCCTAAACCATCTGCATTTTTCCTGGTCACATAATAAAAAGACCTCTTATTGCAGAATTTAAATCCTTCCAGAATTTTCCTTTTACCTATTTCTTGATCTAGAGCTCCTTTATCAGCAGCCATACATATTGTTGCTCTAGGGTTAATGTAAAAAATTCAAAGACAGGCTTGGTTCACAGAATCCTAGAAAATTTTACTGACGTCATGCAGCCTACCTAATCGTGAACTTGTCCGATTCGAAGGCATCTCCTTCCAGATCACATTCATAACTTACAGGAAAAATGCCTTCAATTACAGTATTTCTCAATGTCTCCCAATTTAGCCCTCTCCCATCACCATAATAACCAGACCTGTCACTAGGAGATAAAATAGCTTGTTCCTCCCAGTGTAAGACTCCTAATCTGGAGATGTTCATCTGCACAGGGCCCCTCCAAGTGTCTTCCCGAGATTTCTTGGCATCAAGAGACTCTAAGTGTCTGCTATCTGGAAGCCAAGGAAGCTCGAGGATTTTCACCTCCTCTTACCTCCAAGGGGGCATTTGTACCCATCTCCATTATCAGCACCAGCAGATCAGGAATCTAAGATCACACAGATCTTGTGGATCACCTAGGGCTGGGAAAAGCAAACCTTTTCTATGAAAGGCTAGGTAGTAAGTACTTCAGGCTTTATAGACCATAAGGTTTCTGCTGCAATTATTCAACTCTGCTGCTGCTGCAGCAGGAAGGCAGCCATAGCCAAAAATGAATGGCTGTGGCTCTGTTCCAACCAGTCACTTTATTTACAGACACTACAATGTGGATACCATAAAACTTTCACATGTCACAAAAGAGTCCTATTTTTTTCAACCCTTTAAAAATGTAAAGAACATTCTTATCTTGCAGAGTGTATAAAAATAGGCAGCAGACAGTAGTTTGGGGACCCCTGGGGCAGTATTCAACTGAGTCATAAGGATTACTTGGAGTACTCTTTTGTAAAATGTCATTTTATCATCCATATCTCAGATGTTCTGATTTGGTAGATAGAGTTAAGGTGGGGCCAGGTGATCTGCTTATTTAGGCAGACTCCCAGTGATTCAGATGCTGGGAGCCTTTGGCTTGCACTTTAAGAAACACTGCACTAGACAGGAAGATGAAGGCAAACTTTTCTAAGAAAATAGAATACAGGTCATGTTTTATCTTTGAAACCCAGTCTGGCCCCCTTAAGCAGAAAGTCCAAAATAGCTCCCTCCATTGTGAATGTATCCACCTTCAAACTAGCCGATTTTAACTGTACACTCCTTCTCAAACCATTCGAGTCATGTTTGTCACTGTCCTGCCTCTTGACCAATATTTATACACGCTTCTTTTACTCACGTGTCTCTTCCAGACGGTTTTCCAAGCCGAACTGTCCTCCCTCTCTGCTCCTTCCCTGAATGTTTCCCAGCCTTCAGGGCCTGGTTAAAATGTCACCTCCTCCACCAGGTTTTCTCAAACCCACGGGTTCTCATTTCAGCCTGCATCAGAATCACCTGGACGGCTTGTTAAACCATAAATTGCTGGCTCCACCCCAGAGTTTCAGAATCAGTAGATTGAAAGTGAGGCCTGAGAATTTTCATTTGTAATAAATTCTCAGGTGATGCTGATGATGCTGGGTCTGGTGACCACACTGAGAGAACCACAGCCTTAACCCCACCAAGCCGGGGGATACTCTCCTTCTTAATTGAATAAGGCTTCTGTGTTCCATGGTGACATATTGACACAAGTTCTGCTGTTTGGGGTTAGTGGCGATCTTACTGCATGCATACTGTTCCCTCAAACAGACTGTCAACCCCTTGAGGACAGGAGCTATATTATAGTTTATGGACTTTTTGGTATCATCCAAAGCACAAGTAGTTCCCCAAGCAATGTTTGTTCAGTAACTGGTTGGTATAATATAAAATGAATAAACTTTTCCACATAAGTAAGCTGTATTAGGATTCTACAGAGAAACAGAACCAAGAGGATGTGTGTGTG
>NW_026652282.1:19507698-19515161 GCF_009828535.3 Hylobates moloch
TATAAAAGATTTATTCTAAGGAATTGGCTCTTGCAATTGTGAAGGCTTAGTGAGTCAAGAATCTGACAGAAGAGGCTGCCAGACTGGAGACCCAGAAGGAGCTAATGTTGCAGTTCAAGTCTGAAAGCTGCTTTGTAATCTCTTGCTCCACAGAGGGTAGTCTTTTGTTCTATTCACACCTTTAACTGATTGGATGAGGCCCACCTACATTGCGAAGAGCAATCTGCTTTCCCCAAAGTTAAATGATTTAAATATATTAAATGATTTAATTTCATCTCAAAATACCCTCAAAGAACATCTCAAATAATGTTTGACCACATATCTGGGCACCATGGCCCAGCCAAGTTGACAAAATTAACCATCACAGTGGAAAATGTGAAAATTTTCATAACCGAAGGGTTAGCCTGGTCTCATATATCTAGCTACTCCACACGGTTTTCCCTTTTAAGGTTTATATCTTTGTGAATTGAAAAATAGGGAAACAAGGCCGGGTGCGGTGGCTCACGCTTGTAATCCCAGCACTTTGGGAGGCCGAGGCGGGCGGATCACGAGGTCAGGAGATAGAGACCACGGTGAAACCCCGTCTCTACTAAAAATACAAAAAATTAGCCAGGCGTGGTGGTGGGCGCCTGTAGTCCCAGCTACTCGGAGAGGCTGAGGCAGGAGAATGGCGTGAACCCGGGAGGCGGAGCTTGCAGTGAGCTGAGATCGCGCCACTGCACTCCAACCTGGGCGACAGAGCGAGACTCCGTCTCAAAAAAAAAAAAAAAAAAAAAAAGAAAAATAGGGAAACAAAGGTAAAGCCAAAAGTGGTAGGGACTAGAGGTAGGCATCAGTTTTCTACCTCAATATACCCTAAACTACAACTTGTGCCATAATTTTGTTTCCCAGTGTGTGATTATTCCAGTTAATGCATGAACAAACATTTTAAATTGCTTGGTATTTATTTTAAGGGATACGAGAAAAATAAAACGAACATGTCAAAACTGTGACAATACATATTTACTAGGATGAGGCTATGTATTTAAAAAATGTCCATTAAAAATAGATTATATATGGTCACTCTTTGTAAATGTGATCTTATATCTAGAAAACCCTGAAGACCCCAGCAAAAGACTCTTAGAACTGCTAAATAAATTCAGTAAAGATGCAGGATACAAAATCAGCATATAAAAATCTGTTGCATTTCTATATACCAACAATGAAATAGCTGAGAAAGAAATCCGTTTACAATAGCTACAAAAAATAAAACACCTAGGAATAAATACAACCAAGGAAGTGAAAGACCTCCTAGAATTCGTATGAAACAAACAACAACAATAAAAAGAGCTCAAATAGCTAAACAATCCTGAGCTAAAAGAACAAAGCTGAAGGCATTATACTACCTGACTTAAAACTATATTACAGGGCTACAATAACCAAAACAGCTTGGTGTTAACAGACACGTAGACCAATGGAACAGAACAAAGAATCCAGAAAGAAATCCACATACTTACAGCCAACTGATATTTGACAAAGGCATCAAGAATATTCAGTGAAGAAAGGATACCATCTTCAATAAATGGTGCTGGGAAAATTGGATATCCTTATGCAGAAGAATGAAACTGGAACCTTATTTCTTTATATGAAAATCAACTCAAGATGGATTAAAGACTTAAACATAAGACCTGAAACTATAAAACTAGAAGAAAACATAGAGGAATCACTTCAGGACATTGGTCTAGGTTAACATTTTGTGGCTAAGACCACAAAAGCACAGGAAACAAAGATAAAAAGAGACAAATAGGACTATATTAAACTAATAAGCTTCTTTACAGCAAAAGAAACAATCAAAAGAGTGAAGAGACAACCTGTTGAGTGGGAGAAAATATATACAAACTGTTCACCTGATAAGAGACTAATATGCAGAATATAAAGGGAAGTCAAACAACAACATAAAAACAAATAATTCCATTAAAAAATGAACAGAAGGCCAGGCGTGGTGGCTCACGCTTGTAATCCCAGCACTTTGGGAGGCCGAGGCGGGCGGATCACGAGGTCAGGAGATCGAGACCACGGTGAAACCCCGTCTCTACTAAAAATACAAAAAAAAAATTCACCAGGAGTGGTGGCGGGCACCTGTAGTCCCAGCTACTCGGAGAGGCTGAGGCAGGAGAATGGCGTGAACCCGGGAGGCAGAGCTTGCAGTGAGCCGAGATTGTGCCACTGCACTCCAGCCTCGGCGACAGAGCGAGACTCCATCTCACAAAAAAAAAAAAAAAAAAAAATGAACAGAAGATATACACAGACATTTCTCAAAAGATGGCTAACAGGTATATAAAAAAATACTCAGCATCACTAATCATCAGGGAAATGCAAATTAAAGCCACAATGAGATATCATCTCAACCAAGTTAGAATAGCTACTGTTAAAAAGACAAAGATAACAGATGCTGGTGAGAATGCAGAGAAAATGGAATGCTTATACACTATTGGGAATGCAAATTAGTGCAGCCATTATGGACAACAGTGTGGAGATTTCTCAAAAATTTGAAAATAGACCTACCATACGATCCAGCTGTCATACTACTGGGTATTTATCCAAAGGAAAAGAAATCAATATACCAAAGAGATACCTTCACTCGCATATTTATCATAGCACTATTCATAACAGTAAAGATATCAAATCAACCTAAGTGTCTATCAAGGGATGAATGAATTTAAAAAATGTGGTACTTACACACACTCGAATACTATTTGGCCATAAAAAAGAACGAAATCATGTTATTTGCAGCAAAATGAACGGAACTGGAGGTCATTAAATAAAATAAGCCAGACACAGAAAGACAAATATCCCACGTTCTTACTCATATGGGGAGATTAAGAAGTTGCTTTCATAAAGGTAAAGAGTAGAATGACAGATACTAGAGACTAGAAGGGTGGGTGGGAAGGTGGAATAACGAGTTTGGTTATAGGGTACAAACATACGGTTAGGTACAAGGTATAAATTATACCGTTTCATAGCAGAGTAGAGTGACTTTAGTTAACAACAATGTGTTATATATTTAAAAGTATCTAGAGAGATTACTTGAACTCTTTCTAACCCATAGAAATGATAAATACTCAAAGTGATGGACGCCCTCATTGCCGTGACTTGATCATTACACATTCTATGAATATAACAAAAGATCACATGTACCCCATAAATATATAAAATATTATTTATCAATAAAAAGATCAATGTAAGCACAAAAGCTTGGGGAAAGGACATACTTAGGTTAAGAATTATAATTACAAACAACAATGAAGTTTAAAACCTTTTAAAACTTCATACTGACAACATACTTCGTAAGGTATCTCTCTGCACTTTTAATAATGGTGACAGTCACATCATTTGTAATATATAACCAAAGAGAATAAAATATATTCTTGTTAAATTTTATAAAATCAAAACAAATATATTGTGTAGATAACAGTACAGCGGTAACCAAAAGAATTGTTCAAAAGAAAGTAAAGACTCTGGGTGTAAAGACTGAATCCTGAATGAAAGCTTTCCTGCCCAGCAGGGAAGCTGATTTGGCACAGAGTTTATGTGCTGGGGCAAAAGTCTTGGAGGAAGAAATTCTGGATAGGTTTTCTTAAAGCTGAAAACTGCAGTCTCTGTGGCCCATATTGGGAAAGAAAGTCCACTAGACCCTCTGATTGTCTGGCATCGTCTAGGCTAATTCCTTAGGCTGTGTGTAAGTGTTGAGCTGGTTGTTAGCAGGTTTTCCAAGAAGTGGTCCTTGAAGCTTTTCCAAGGAGTGTGACTGATTTAGGAATGTGGTGCCCGAGTTGTTTTGTGGCTCCTGATGTAGGATTAGGGTGATCGAGAATCACTTTAGCGGAAGCCAGGTCTGCACCACTGTCAGCAGGCGAGGCAGCCTTATCAGGATTTGTCACTGCCTTAAGCGTTTTTCTTTCTGAGACACTTCTTTTCAGCTTTGCAGACCCACATATGCCTGTCTCTATAATTCTTGCCAAATTTCTTGGATGATGAAGGTTGTACCAAAGCCTTTTTCACTACATGAGATATACCAAGGAATCCTTTTAGAAAGGATGAGAGCAGCCAAGCAGTAGACAATGGTTGTGTTCAGGCCAGAATCCCCATGCTGGCCTACACACATATCACAATGATGCATGGGTAAATTCACTTTATTCTGAATGCTGATCCTTCCAGCACTGCTCCTTTCAATCTCCCCAGACACAGGCAGTAGGAGCAAACTGTAGAGTTACAAGAAGTGTGCAAATTGCAACATTCTCATATAATTTACTAAAATTGAAGTTATTTTTTACCTTGAAACTCTATTACAGCTAGTGGCAAAAATGTAATATTAGACATTCAGAATAACTGAAGCACTTCAATATTTTAAAGCCAATTTAGAGTTCTGCTCCTTCTGCCCTCACTCTCTGAAGTGGCAGCTAGCTTCTGGAAATGGAGCTGGGAGAGTTACATGGCTCTTAGGTATTAAGTGATGTGGGCACTTTGTCTGCAGGTACTTTCCGTTGTCCATTGTCTTTTGCTCATTTCCTCTGAACTTGGGCACTGGCCTTTAACCTGGCTGTGTCCATACAGATGTCTGTTGCTCTCCTGGGCTGGCTCCTTTTCTCTGTGTTACAACCATGACCTTTGGAAGGAAGGCTGAAGAAAACTTTTACATGTTACTTCATGCCTGCTACCCTAGGAAACCAGGGATGAAAAGAAATAGTGCTATTTCATTACAAATAAAATATTATCATCCCTAGCTGGTACACCATTCTGGCATGGGCTCTTCCCCATGAGGACTGCCACGCTTTCACCTCTATGACCTCCACTCACAGAATTAAACACAGACCTTTTATATGTATTCATAAACTCCCCCAGTCAAATCTGCCTGCAGTTTCTTTAATCCACCCCCCACTGCCATGATAAGGAATCTCGGGTGAAGGAGGCACTGGGCCTTTTATTCAGGTAGCTTCTGAAGTTGGGTTCCAGGGAAAACTATGGTTGGAAAAGGGTTATAAGATTTTTATGAAAACTCAGGTCATGGTCCCACAATGTGACATATATATATTGCATTGTATATATATATTTACAGATGGTTTTGCCATAGGGCAGGAAAAATAAATGGGACTCAAGGAAAGTGATCCAAAAGCAAAAGCAACTGAGAGGTATATGGTAATGTAATATCTTCTCTGTGATAACTATAGACAGGCAGTTAAAGGTGGGAAAACAGAAGGAAGTAAAGGCCAAGAATTCTAAAGCCCCAAACTAAGATCTGAAAACCATTGTTGCCTGTATTTGTATAACAAATGGGCTTCTGGCTTTTAAAATGTTTTAGGGTAACTGAAAAAAAAAATAGATTTCTACTTTAGTCTGAAAAGAGAATAGGAGCTAAACTAAGCAGCAATTAAAGTGCTTAAAAGTTAATGGGAAAAGTTGCTTCTAGGGTCTCATATTTCTTTAATTTTGGTCTATTATTGTAATATTTAAGCCTATTATGTTTTAATAGAAAGTTACATTTTTGATAGAAAAAGAATGGTTGATATTTGCATTTAGCACACTAATACAAAATAGTTTTCTTATTTATATTAGAGATGACAAACTTTGGCTCTTGTAAATAAAGTGTTATTGGAACACAGCCACACCAATTTGTTTACATATTGTCTATGGCTGCAATGGCAGAATTGAGTAGTTGCAACAGACTATATGGCCTACAAAGTCAAAAAGATTTACTGCATTACTCTTTACAGAAATAGTTTATTGGCCCGATTCATATGAGGTCATAATCCAGGTATCCACATCCACCTTGTGGCAAATTATGTAAATTGCTAGTACAGTGCTTTTGAGAATTAAAGAAGGTCTGTATGACCAGCCTAATAAAATCACACTTCACATTGATGGAAAATACACTTTATTAGATAGGAAAGAATCATCTCATCTGTAGCTAATGAAATATGCTAACTATCAAGAGAAAATCATACTTTCCTTTTCATTAGTTAACTGGTCATATTAAAAAGATGAATCTTTAAAAAATTATCAAAAAGCAAGACCTACAAAAAATAGTTAAGTCCTTGCTACTCTTAATGAGCGCTCACTCTAAGCACCAGAACTTCTTGCAATTGTTACCATTTTTTTTGAACTTTAAAATTGATGTCACTCATACTGGCATGATATAAATACTTCATGTCTAAAATTTCGATCTTTCTTTTCATTACAAATAATATATTACAGTATTATTTGACATTGTTCCCACCACAGCTAAACCCGCCTTTCTTGACTCTGGCTGCGCACTAAAATCATTTTAAGAGTTTTTCAAATGTGCTAAAATCCTGGCACTGCCCCAGAGAAATAAAATTAAAATTTTTCAGGAAGGGGACCACAGCATCAGCAAAACGCTCCCCAAGTGTTTCTAATGTATATCTGAGCTGCAAATCAGAGATATGAAAATAACTAAACTATGCTTATGAGTTATATTTCATGAGCTTGAATTTAACAGTGTTAGTCTGTTCTTGAATTGCTATAAAGAGATACCTGAGACTGGGTAATTTATAAAGAAAAGAGGTTTATTTGGCTCATAATTCTGCATGGTTTACACAAAGCATAGTGCTGGCATCTGCCTGGCTTCTGGTGAATTCTCAGGGAGCTTATAATCATAGCAGAAAGCAAAGGCGGAACAGGCACCTCACATGTTGAAAGCAGGAACAAGCGAAAGAGAGTGGAGTGGTGGGGAGTTGCCACACACTTTCAAATGACCAGATCATATGTGAACTCACAGTAAGAGCTCACTTATCACCAAGGAGTTGGCCTAAGCCATTCATGAGGGACCCACCCCCATGATCCAAATACCTCCCTCCAGGCCCCACCATCAACACTGGGGGTTACAATTCAACATGAGATTTGGGCATGGGACAAATATCCAAACTAAATCAATAACCTTTGGTATTTCCCAGAAGAAGTAAAACATCATCAAATCTGGAAACTCACAAAATCATTTTCTAGTCCCCTGCAATGGAAAACTTGATGGATATCCAGACACATTAATATAAAAATATAAATACCTAGGCAAAGAGTCAGGAACATTGTCAATTTGAAGTGAAAATGAGAAAAATGGCTGGGCGCGGTGGCTCACGCCTGTAATCCTAGCACTTTGGGAGGCCAAGGCAGGTGGACTGCCTGAGCTCAGGAGTTCGAGACCAGCCTGGGCAACACGGTGAAACACAGTTTCTACTAAAGTATAAAAAATTAGCCAGGTGTGGCGGGTGGTGTGCGCCTGTAATCCCAGCTACTCAGGAGGCTGAGAGGAGAATCACTTGAACCTGGGAGGCAGAGGTTGCAGGGAGCCGAGATCATGTCATTGCACTCCAGCCTGGGCAACAGAGCGAGACTCCATCTCCAAAAAAGAAAAAGAAAAAGAAAAAAGAAAGAAAGAAAGAAAGAAAGAAAGAAAGAAAGAAAGAAAGAAA
>NW_026652282.1:19515171-19566795 GCF_009828535.3 Hylobates moloch
AAAGAAAGAAAGAAAGAAAGAAAGAAAGAAAGAAAGAAAGAAAGAAAGAAAGAAAAAAAGCAAGCAAATGAGAAAAAAACATTTCTGTGAATAAATGACCTTCCTGGAAAATGGAGGCAGACATGGTTGTGTTTTTTCATCCAAGTGTTTTTGAACACTAAAAAGAAAACAAAAGCCTAGCTTTGTTAAGTGTTTTCTTGTTTGTTTTCAATCTCAGACACCACTTGGACCCAGGATGGTTGTAGGACCTCCTTCTTCAAGTGCTCCTCCCTGTCTCCTTGGGCACTCCAGGCAGTTGTCAGATAACCATCTCCAGCTTTTCTGTAAGCTATGCTTGTAGCAACAGGGACTTATCTACCCTGATTCAAGAGTTCTTGAAATCACTTGTGCCATGGGTACCTGAAGCATTCCTTGACACATTTTCCTTTCCTATCTTTGCACTTCAGTGGTTCCGTTCCACTGCTTCTCGATGTCTCTCTTTACCCAGGCCTCATTCACATTCACTTGGAGGTTCCTGCTGTCAGCCTTCTGGCTTGCCTGCCTGCTTCTCTAGCTTCTTCTCCCTCCCAGCTCATTCTGACATGCTTTACCTTATCTCAAAGTGTTAAGTCATTTTCTGCAGACCTTTCACACAGATCAGAGTTTAGGTTTCTTTTCTGTTTTACTTTTTTCGTTTGTTTACATTCCCAAACTAGCACTGTTCTATCATATTTACACTTGATTATGTTTCTCAGGTTCCCTGTAAGTCAACCCCATGCTCATCTTCAATCTATAGGAATCTGTCTCATAATTGATAGTGACATCTGGGCAAGAAGCATCTTAATTGCTGTCTGTTATTTGCATAAATCTTCCATAAAACACAAAATGGGTTTTTAACCTTATTAATGAACAAACATGTTAGCCCATACAGGTGAAGTGTTAATTGCTTTTCTCAGTTAACATCTTGAATGACAGCCTGATACAGGTGAACTGTCAAATTTGGGCATGTCTCTGAAATATGGCTTCTTTACCTATTCCATCCGTAATTTTCAAAATGATCTAACCTGTCACAACAGCAGCTTTGAGAATTTTCATTCTTAGGGACAGAATTATTTTTCTAGAGTCGAGTTAAATTTATTCAAGAATTTTAACTAAATCAAACATCTATCTGCTGATTCAATCCAGCACAGACAGATCTGAAGGCCTTGGTTGATGGCTCAGGAATTACTAAACAGCATAAAATTACTCATTTATATCTTTCCTAACAGTTACATACATATACACACATAAAGACTTCGAGGTTTGTACACTAGAAACCTAATCCCTACCGTTATGCAATATATTAATGGAACAAACATGCACATGTACCCCCCTCCACCAAATCTAAAATAAAATAAAATAACAGACTTTGAGGTTTTCTTTAGATGATTTTAAAACAAATTCATGATCTCAGGACACACACAAACTGATGTGCTGGTGAGACAAAGCAACCCAAAGCATAGTGCAGTATAAACGTATCTCTGGAGGATCATTCACAAAGTAGGTTACTTATGTACAGATAATTAAAAGTTTCTAGTAAGTTGTTATGTTCTTCTGTTTAGAATATGTGATAAACATGATGCCTGTCATAACCATTATAATTATTAGAACCTTATGGTTAGAAATGAAACATTTGCACTTATGGTTATTAGCCAGAACTAAATACATTGCTCCAGGTTTTATGTGCCTAAATCTCTCCTCTCACTTATTTTGGTACAGTAAATTGAAATGCATTACATGTTTCTTCACTTGTATTTCCCCTAAGCTTTTCTTCCCCCTACCCGCGCCCCGCCCCACCCCGCCCCCTCCCCCATTCTGTTTGTGTGCGGTTGATTACATGGCCCCCGAACAATAGCTTTTTTACTTCCAAAACGCATCATTACAGGCCTCTAGGGGGAGCTCTCCTACACTATGCTCTTGCTACTCAACATGTAGTCTGGAGAACCACAGCATCAACTCGGCCCTTGGCAGAAATCCAGAACATCTGGTCCCACCCCAGAAGGACCATATCAGAATTTGCATTTTAGCAAGATTACCGTCTTCACATCAAAGTTGGAGAAATACTGCCATTCATGCTCCACCTTTTCCTTCCCTTTCCCAACTCTTGCTCAAGGGAAGACAATTTAAGATCAAATTTGACTGGCTACTGCATTAGTAGACAGAATTCTTCAGTGAGAAGAGCAAATAAGAGTTACATCCCGCAATATAGTAATCTCTTTTTGGACGACTTTCTTTCAATGTGGGTAAAATGGCTTAACTATGTGACTATTAGATTCTGAGTTTCACTCATACTCCATCCATTATCTTACGGAATAATTTTGGGTAGGGGCATTTTGCTAGGTTCCTGAGACAGACAAAAATGAGGCGATGTAGTTTATGAAGGAAATTTATGCTGAGACACAATATAGCATAGTAGTTAACAGTGTGAGCTCTGAAGAAATACTCCTGGATTCAAAGCCTGGTTCCATAACACATTAGCTGTGTGTCTTCTGGCAAATTACTTAATCTTTCCATGCATAATGGGGATGATAACAATAGTATTTACTTCATGAGTCTGTTACAAAAATAAAGAAGTCGAGATATAAAATGTATAGAACCAGTGCCTAGCACATAATAATTACATAAATTTTAAAAACCTATTACTATTATTGGGCATTAAGAAATCTCTGTTTCCAAGAGTGAAAGTAAAAAACTGAAATACTCTTAGGAAATCTTTACATTAAGCTGGAAGGTATGCTCCCAGGAACTGGAATACTAATTGGCAACAGTTTTTTAAAAACTAGATTTTTGGGCATTTTTAAGATGTAACAGCAGAGATACTATGGGTGATGATATAGTTTGGATGTGTGTTCCCACCCAAATCTCATGTTGAAATGTAATCCCATTGTTGGAGGTGGGGCATGGTGGGAGGTGATTGGATAATGGGGCCAGATTTCTCAAGAATGGTTTAGCACAATCCCTCTGGTACTGTCCTCATGATAGTGTGTGAGTTCTTGTGAGATCTGGTCATTTAAAAGTGTGTAGCACCTCCTCCCCACCTTGCTCCTTCTCCAGCCACTTGACATGCCTGTTCCCCCTTCACCTTCCGTCATCTGCCTGCTCCCCCTTCACTTTCCATCACGATTGTAAGCTTCCTGAGGCCTCCCTGGAATCTGAGCAGATACCGTTATGCTTCCTGTACAGTCTGCAGAATCCTGAGCCAACTAAACCTCTTTTCTTTATAATTACCCAATCTCAGGCATTTCTTTATAGCAATGCAAGAGTGGCTTAATATAGGTGACATCACAAATTACTTATGATGCTAATTGATTAGAGACAAGGTATCAAGTCAAAGGGTGAGCTTAAGTTTACAATGTGTTTACTGCCACATGGAATGGGTTAGATGTGTCCCACCACAGGACTACCAACTGTAGTCTAAGTCCCAAGTAACCATCTTGAATGTGTGTGTTGAGGCTCACAATTGGGGCAGGAGAGCATATATACTCGATTACTGAAAATGTTAATTCAAAGTACATGGCTTAGCTGTTGTGTTGTGTGTCAATCACACCTATTCCAGTGTTGGTATTCTCATGCTCCTGTACTCTGTCAACAATACATGGCTAAAACTACAAGACATGGGAAGAAATGCATTTGGAAGAGAAAACACATTCATGCCACTGCACTGAGCTTTCCATCATCCAAATTTTAAGCCCTATATTCATCCTCCAGAGGGGTGGCAACTCCTTATTAGTGAGGAAAGACAGCCTGCTTACCAAAGGTACAAAATCTGGTCTATTTGCAGTTCTAAGGGTCTCCATTCTTTTAAAACATGATAACCCACACTTCTCAATTTACATTGTGTTTTAACCTGATCACCTTTAAAATGTAGAAAAAGTTCTTCAGGTCTCTCAGTTCAGCGTTAGCCAACTATTTTGTAAATCTATTCCCACGACAAGTTTGGGAAAAGCCACAAGAAATCATAATAGCAACAAAAACCTCAACCCATACTATGCAATAACAAAAAGAAAAAAAAAATACTTCAGTGGTTTTCTACCAAAAATAGTCTTTTAGTAACATAGTTCCCAACAGTCTACAGGTATAATCCAGAGGTGTCCAGAATCCTCACCATGTCCCCGAAGGAGGTTCATTTTTTGCCTTTGCCAGCTCCTACCTGAGATCAGTGTGGGCTCACCATACTCAGTCATCTGTTCCTTGCTCAGTTTATTTCTCCATTTATAACATCACTTGATAATTTAAATGAATCAAAACTTCACCAAACTCTTTATTTAATAGGAAACCAACAGAATCATAGTTGTGGTGGACACTTTGTAACCCCAGCTGCTAGAAGCGCTGTCACAATACAGCCTTCCACTCTCAGCCCTAATTTTGGAGAGATGCCTCACTCAAGACCCCACGGTAACAGCGGTGTCCTGGTAAATATTTAAGAACTGGCTCTTCAATAAAATAAACAAACAAGGCCGGATTCATCAATTTCCAATTTCTGTGATGTAAATACTCCCTACATTGCCGATTTCAAGATACTGACATGACTGACTTCACTGAATGCAGAATGGGAATTGATGCACACAGTCAGCTCATGGGAGCTGGTATGAGCTAGCTCCAGCAAACCATGCATGGTGGCCCATATCCAAAGACTGATTATGTGGGAGTAGAAAAAGACTGATTATGTAGGAGTAGAACGGCCTGGTGAACTCAGGACAACTTGGAAGGGACATTCCTGGGGTTAGGTCAGCTGAGGCTGTCGTCGGGTTAGCATCACAGTTCAACCTTCCCATCTACCCAACCCTGCTTCCTTTCCCCTCCCTTACACAGGGATCGGTCCCAAGAACACGCCTGGCCAACATAGTGAAACCCCATCTCTACTAAAAATACAAAAAATTGGCTGGGCGTGGTGGCAGGCACCTGTAATTCCAGCTACTTGGGAGGCTGAGGCAGGAGAACCGCTTGAACCTGGGAGGTGGAGGTTGCAGTGAGCCGAGATCACGCCATTGCACTCCAGCCTGGGCAACAATGGTGAAACTCCATCTCAAAAAACAAACAAACAAACAAAAAAACCCACAAAAAACAAAAAACAAAACAAAACAAAAACACATCCTATATGCTAAATTCTGTGTGCTTCCTGGGGAACCCAACCTATGAAAATTTATATTTTTTAAATCCCCATGTGTGCTGCCAGTGATCCTCTTCTGTTCTAAAGAAGAGCCCTCACATGATTTTATACTTTTGCAAAACAGATAATCCAATTTAAATATTAATACCAGGACACCACATTTGTATAAAAGATAATTGGAATTACACTTACAGATTTTTTTATAAGCTAACAGAAACCTTCATAGGACATAACAACACTCTCTAAAGTCTGAGTCTCTTTGAGATTCCTGAGGCAGAGGTAACATTTCTAGGATACTTTTATAATGCAAAATACTGTCTGCCTTTCTGCAGCTGCACGAAAGAAAGAACAATTTTCCTTTTTCTCTTCTGATAAAACGTATTTCATAAGCAGTTAGAAGGGTCTGCTATGTCAAGGCTGACCACGGATGTTCACGAATAAACATCATAAATTAAAAAAAAAAATCAGGTTATAGTAGCCCAATACTTACAATATGAAAAGAAAGAACAGAAAAATAATTTTAAAAAATAGGCTGTGGGGCATGTAATGCTATGCACCAGCACTTCGATTCTGTTCACAAGACTCTCTTGGGTCTGGCATTGTTTGCTTCTGTGTCCATGCTACCTTTGAGGACAGAGATTACTCCATTCCCAGGAAACTCCTTGAGATTGTCTAAGGTGCTCTCTATTTCAAATTACTCTGTAGCCACTTGTACTTCTGTGTCACTCTTGAGCATGCAGGAGTCATTTTGGAAATTCTATGTAGCTGCTCCTCTAGCAATAAACAAACTCCAAATGTCTATACACAACCCACAGCCACTTATACTGTTGTGAATTGCTGCCCCAGTAGGACCCATGAGGCACAAGGACTACCAGATTCATAGATTCCCTTAGGTTTGTTCCCAGTTCCACTCATCCTCTACTCCCTTCAATCACACTGTTATAAATGGAGCTGTCTGCAGAACACGAGGGCATGAAACAGCATTAAGAGGAAAAAAGTTGGAAGACTAGCTGAGCTCAGAGGGCACCTATGGTGAAATTCATAAAGTAAAACAACGATGAGTTACCCCTCCCCAAATCTTGTCAGTAATGACTGTTAATATTTGTAGGGAACCCGAAGGGTGTCTGGTACATCACTCATGGAGACTGTCACCCAGGAACTAATGTCTTTAAGGAACATATCAGATATATGGGGCACAGGCAATAACTTTCTTCTTTACTCTGTCAGCATGTATGTGTGTAAAATGATTGATATGGTTTGGCTGTGTCCCACCCAAATCTCGTCTTGAATTGCAGTTCCCATAATCCCCACGTGGGAGGGACCAGGTGGAAGGTAATTTAATCATGGGGGCGGTTGCCCTCCTGCTGTTCTTGTGATAGTGAGTGAATTCTCACAAGACCTGATGGTTTTATAAGGGGTTTTCCCCACCTTAATGCTCATTTCTCTCTCCTGCCACCATGTGAAGAAGGACGTGTTGCTTCCCTTTCCACCGTGATTGTAAGTTTCCTGTGGCCTCTACAGCCCTGTGGAACTGTGAGTCAATTAAACCTCTTTCCTTTATAAATTACCCAGTCTTGAGCAGTTCTTTATAGCAGTATGAGAACAGACTAACACAATGACGTACCTAAAATTAAGGTTAAAAAATCAGGGGGTGGAGGCAGAAAGGAACACTCAGGACAATAATTCAGACTGTTGGAATGACTGCAATGCCCTTCTCCTCAGCTCCAAGTTTAACTGCTGCTTTCTTCATGATTTTCCAGAAAGCACTTACCCATTCTTCACTCTGAAAATGAACTCCACTCTCTTTGCACCTCTCTTAAGACAAGTAAGCCCCTATCATACACGAGTTTACATCATTTTGCCCTTACTCAACAATAAATTTTTCAAGGGCAGCATTCATATCTGATTCATAGATCTCAGTTCCTTCACCTAGTATCTTGCATGCTATGTAACTAAGCAGTGTATATCTTTGAAGAAATGCAGCAATGACAGTAGTAATTTGGGTCTGATCACAATGAAGCTTTCAGGAGCTTTCTCATGACTAGGATTAAAGTGCTTTTCTTCTGTAAGATCTAAGCATCAGAGTGCAATGCCTCCTCACTTTTTTAAAGTGAAATTGGTCATTAGAAATGAAATTAGGATCACAAATAATTTGTAAAAGTCTCTCCTAGGGCAGGAAAGAATGTAAATCTAATGCCCAGTAGCCTAATTAGGCTTTGAAATGCTCTTGGTATATGAAACCCAAGTGCTTGTAAGCACTGATCTAGAACATCAAATGTGGTTTGAATATTTTTGTTCCCCAAAGTTTGTATGTTGAAATCCTAACCCCGAAGGTGATGGTGTTAGGAGATGGGGCCTTTGGGAGGTGACTGGGTCATGAGAGCACAACTCTCATGAATGGGATTAGCTTGCCCTTATAAAATAGGCCTGAGAGAGACTCCACGCCTTTTCTGCCACGTGAGGTTACAATGAAAAGACAGCCATCAATGAACCAGGAAGTGGGCCCTTACCAGACACCAAGTCTGCTGGTAACTTGATTTTGGACTTCCCAAGCTCCAGAGCTGTGAGAAATAAATTTCTGTTGTTTATAGGCCACCCAGTCTATGGTGTTTTGTTATAGCAGCCTGACTAGACTAAAACAATTTGCAAACGAACCCAGATTAGAATGCTATTAGGTATGAATCATGGTTGCAGGCAAGAAGGGATGAAGGGAGGTTGGAGAGGCTGGAGAGTTGAGGCAAAGACCTATAATGGAGGTAGGTCTGATCTGATACTATAGGAGGTATGAAATTAGAGATAGAAGGATGTTAAAGTTTCAGGGGAAAAAAACCAATGTGGCCTTTGGGAAGAAATCAGGGCAGCCTGGAGGACGAGGACAGAAGATTCAGGTTAAGGAGAAAGGGGAAATGGAGAAGGATGGTTTGGGTCAGTTTGAGTTCTAGACTTCTGACATGGATTAATTTATTGACCTGCTTAACAATGATGGAAAACTAAAAGAAGTACTTGCACATTACATAAATTGATAAAGAATGCATTTAATTTCATGATTATCTACTTTCAGAAAGCAAAAAGGAAGGATTCTACTAATAAGAATGGCAATAGAAACCATGTATTCATCTGTTTTGAGCACCTACAATGTGTGATATTATGAGAAAGAACTGGCTGAATAAACAAAAAGGAAGAAATGCTTTATGTGCCAGGCAATTTACATATTAGTTGATTAACTATCAAGAGAAAGTTATAATAGTTTATACCTTAACATGAACATTATATTGTAGACAACATGACCCAGGCTTATAAAATAAGAGTTTGCCAAGAGAAAGGCAGTCTGGATTACTAAGAAATCTTCTCTGTTGCCCTCTCTCTAGACAGGTGTTTGCTTATAGTAGGCCTGCCTCATAGGGTAATAGTTTGCTTATAGTAAGCCTGTCTCTACATTGTACTTGGGAGCTGCCATGCAATTCCTACAGAAACTGTCCAGTACTACAATTTCACCTTGTGTAACTGGCATAAATTGATTCTAGATAAATAAATTAGATACAGCAGGGCTGTGTGTGGATAATGGAAAGATATGAGGATGTAACAATATATATCCATATAGTATATTTGGATCAAAACCAATAAATTAATTCACATTCAGCCTATAACCATAAGCATACTAATAGGACTAAATAGCGAGTAGAAAAGGTGACAATACTCTTACGTACAATTAATGTACCATGGTATGAAGCATTTTAAGACCACTTTTCTAATTTTCTTTTATCTTTATCCTACGCATGGTTTCCCTCCATTTCTCCAGTTTGTTTTTGTTCAGCCTTGGCCACAACTGCTCCTGCTTACACCATGCTGCTTTCTAAAATTTTAGCTATCATCACCAATTTCACACACTTCTACTATTTATTCCCTAGATACTAAAGCAGTTCTTCATTTTTATTTCAAGGTACCCTGATTTTCTGTCTCTTCCTGCAATAGCCCTGGGAAGGGTGATTCTGATGCAAATGTGTTGAGTCATTGTGGGGACTCAGCAAGGTAACAATGCTTTTGACTGTCACAGAGGCATTTAACAAATGGTAGTCTCCCCTCCCACATCCCCATTTTCCTGTTATATAAATTATAGTTATTATTACAGTATCTGGCCCTGACTAGTCTCACCTCACTCCTGCAGGACAAAATTCTTTGGTGAACAAATTATTTCTCTTTAACTAGTTGCACCCACCTAACAGTGCAAGACCTAAACTCAACAGTTTTGCATGTAAGTTTTGCATGTAAACTCAACAGTTTTGCATTGCATCTGCAATGTTCAACAGTCTATAAATCACTTTCTTATGCACTGTTCATTTGCATCCCATAACAACTCTATGAGGTAGGTAATAACAGTAAGGGAAACTGAGGCACAGAGACATTAGAGGCTTACTTAAGGTCAACTATCCAATTAGTGAAAGCGCTGGAAGATGCTGTTTTCCTGCTTCTTGACTGCTCTTTCCACAAGACTATAATGTTTCCCAAAGAAATGCTTGCTAACGATTCTTTGAAAATTAAAATACATATAATATATACAAAATCACCTGATTCACCAAGTCTATCTATAGTGGTCATGGGGATCCCTGTTCTCAGCCTGTAAGTGTCCATTTTGTGAAAGACTGGTATCACATTTAGTGTAAACCTAATTTTTAAAAAACAATACATCTAAATACCCCTCAGTCAGAAACAGCCGGGTAACAGCTCACTTGACCCAAAGCCAACTTCAAGAGCCAATTTTTCCCAAACCACAGAAAGGCAGGATGGAGCAGCCATAATTATTTCTATGAGATAATCCTACCACCTCAGGTCTTCTAAGGTGCAAGTGAATGCACTTAATTGCTCAGCTGTGTATTTGCTTGAATGTAATCAACCACTTACTGGGAGTTGCTGTCTAACTATTAGGATATTGGCACAAGAAAAGCTAAATAAATTAGAGAGAGTTCACTCTTTATACAGCCGCTTTTGGAAGGAAAGCGTCTTCCATGTTCAGAGCCAGGGGGAGTTGGAAAGGAACAAGGTTGGAAGTCAGGCTGCAGTCATAACAAAATGCTTACTCCTTGCGAGCACTGCCCCATTCCTTGTTAACACAGGGCATGGCCCAAAGCCGCTGACCTCTGTAGAGTGCTCTTCTGTCATTCTGGAGTGATGGCCAGTTTTATTAAACGCACCAATTACCCGCAGAGCGAGCACCAGCATGAAATGAGTTGTGCTTGATGAGCAAGGAGGACAAGAAGCTTGCTTTTTTAGTATGAATAACATCTGTTCCTTCAAGCATGAATACAGCAACAAGGGGAGGAGATGAGCAGACAAGGCAGAAAAACAAACAGCATGATGTTTGGTCTCCAGGGTAATTACCTTGATATCTGGGTGTTTGTCTTTTGTCCACAGGGCCTTGTGCAGCTTGACCACACTCTGCCCAAGGGCTGTAGCTATGAGAAAGGCTCTCAGTCCATGGGCTGTTACACTGAAGGGTCTGTGGGCCCATTTAAAAAATAATAAAAGGCTAACTGCATTTTCTTTCAAGAAGAGACTTCTGAGAAAAGACCGGAAGGAAAGGTTACTTCAGGTAGTAGACACATTTAAAGGAAGGGCTCTAAATGTGAAATGATGGATCTTCTAAGATTAAAAGACCGCTGCTGTGGTCTTATTCTTAGATCTTAAGTGGCTCTTTAATATTTTGAAGGTTCTACCAAATACAACCTTCTTTCGCCTATTGTCCCAGCCTCCAGTTCATCTCTATTTCATCCTGTCCACCAATCTAGAACTTAAAGTACTATTTTGTTGGTTGGCTATTTGCTTCCTTGTTTGTTTGCTTGGATATTTATTGGCCTGGTTGCTTGCTTCCTTGAGTGTTTGCATTGAGAATTCTATCGGTATTTTAAAAACCATCATTTGTATGTATCACAATATGTCATAAAATACATTTCTTTTGCTCAACAATGTGCTAATCCTTTTTGCTTTTGCAATCAATTTTATTCTTTCAGCTTGGCAAATAAAATGTCCTCTATTCATCTGCTCACATCCTCTTCTCTTCAATCCAACCACTTCTTTCCTGATGGGTTCTATTCAAGAACCTCACTTGTATGTTTCTTGCTGTTTTCTACCCTCAAGAAGTACCACTTATAATTTGGGGGTGGGAGGGGGCAATGAAAAATGAAAATGTGGAAGCCCTTGTTCAAAAAGCAGTAAAAAGTTTCCTGAAGTGTACTAAAATATAAAGCTTTGTCTTTCTTCTGCAATCTCTCTCAACTTGTCATGGTGTTTTAACTCTGCTATTTGATCTTCTTCTGAGCAATGCAAAATCAAAAATTTTAATCATTCCCGTATATTTTACCATTCATCTTTATATTGTGCAATGCCAGTTTTAAATAGAAATATAGGAACATTTCACTTGTTTACAGAATCACAGTTCATATTTCATAGCTCATACATGCATATGTATTTCACAAGTTTTTGTTTAACTTCCTGATATGAGCATATGTACCAACACTCCCTACCTTCAACTTAATAATGGGTAATGAAAGACTGAAAGGAAAAGAAATTAGGGATTACCCTATCTTTTCCCTTTACTTAAATATCATCTTTTTCAGTTTAAGTGGTTGGCTAATATGGGGAACTAACAGGAGTAAGAATGGATATGACAGGGTTCCCCAGTTCTATATGTTTCTTACAATGCCCTTACCTTCTTGCAGCATGTCTGAAGCAAGTTCCTGTTGGAACGAAAAATGTGCCCTCTCCAGGATGTCAGCAGTTCCTCACTTTCCTGCTTACTCAATCATAGACGTAACACACTTATCTTATACTTGATTTATATCTCACTGAACTCCCCCACATCATGAGACCACTGGAATTCTGTGTTCATAAGAGCATCTCTAATGCTAACATGTGAGCAGGGCAGCAAGGAGTGGGGGACACACATATTGCACATGTCTCCTCTGCTCATTCATGCTCCCTTGTCCCCTAGGACTTCACTTATAAAACACAAGTTCAAGGATAAAATTATTAAGAATGTCAAGGGAGAGAGGTTCCAAGATGGCCGAATATGAACAGCTCCAGTCTACAGCTCCCAGTGCTAATGATGCAGAAGACGGGTGATTTCTGCATTTCCAACTGAGGTACCAGGTTCATCTCACTGGGGCGTCGGACAGTGGGTGCAGCCCAAGTAGCAGGTCAGGGCATTAACTCATCCAGGAAGCGCAATGGGTCGGGGAATTCCCTTTCCTAGCCAAGGAAAGCCATGACAGACGGTACCTGGAAAATCAGGACACTCCTACCCTAATACTGCGCTTTTCCAACGGTCTTAGCAAACAGCACACCAGGAGATTATATCCCGCGCCTGGCTCGGAGGGTCCCAAGCCCACGAAGCCTCACTCACTGCTACCACAGCAGTCCAAGATTGAACTGCAAGGTGGCAGCAAGGCTGGGGGAGGGGCGTCCACCATTGCTGAGGCTTAAGTAGGTAAACAAAGCAGCTGGGAAGCTCGAACTCAGTGGAGCCCAACGCAGCTCAAGGAGGCCTGCCTGCCTCTGTATATTCCACCTCCGGGGACAGGGCACAGCTGAACAAAAGGCAGTAGAAACTTCTGCAGACTTAAACGTCCCTGTCTGAGAGCTTTAAAGAGAGTAGTGGTTCTCCTAGCACGGACTTTGAGATCTGAGAACAGACAGGCTGCCTCCTCAAGTGGGTCCCTGACCCCCAAGTAGCCTAACTGGGAGACATCTCCCAGTAGGGGCCGACTGACACCTCATACAGCCGGGTGCCCCTCTGAGACGAAGCTTCCAGAGGAAGGATCAGGAAGCAACATTTGCCATTCTACAATATTTCCTGTTCTGCAGCCTCTGTTGGTGATACCAAGGCAAAGAGCGTCTGGAGTGGACCTCCAGCAAACTCCAACAGACCTGCAGCTGAGGGTCCTGACGGTTAGAAGGAAAACTAACAAACAGAAAGGACATCGACACCAAAACCCCATCTGTATGTCACCATCATCAAAGACCAACAGTAGATAAAACCACAAAGATGGGGAGAAACCAGAGCAGAAAAGCTGAAAATTCTACAAATCAGAGCGCCTCTTCCCCTCCAAAGGAATGCAGCTCATCGCCAGCAATGGAACAAATCTGGACAGAGAATTGCTTTGATGAGTTGGGAGAAAAAGGCTTCAGACGATCGGTAATAACAAACTTCTCCAAGCTGAAGGACAATGTTTGAACCCATCGCAAAGAAGCTAAAAACCTTGAAAAAAGATTAGACGAATGGCTAACTATGATAAACAGTGTAGAAAAGACCTTAAATGACCTGATGGAGCTGAAAACCATGGCACAAGAACTACGTGATGCATGCACAAGCTTCAGTAGCCTATTTGATCAAGTGGAAGAAAGGGTATCAGTGATGGAAGATCAAATGAATGAAATGAAGTGAGAAGAGAAGTTTAGAGAAAAAAGAGTAAAAGGAAATGAACAAAGCCACCAAGAAATATGGCACTATGTGAAAAGACCAAATCTACGTCTAATTGGTGTACCTGAAAGTGACGGGGAGAATAGAACCAAGCTGGAAATCACTCTGCAGGATATTATCCAGGAGAAATTCCCCAACCTAGCAAGGCAGGTCAACATTCAAATTCAGGAAATACAGAGAATGCCACAAAGATCCTTCTCCAGAAGAGCAACTCCAAGACACATAATTGTCAGATTCACCAAAATTGAAATAAACGAAAAAATGTTAACGGCAGCCAGAGAGAAAGGTCGGGTTACCCACAAAGGGAAGCCCATCAGACTAACAGCAGATCTCTTGGCAGAAACTCTACAAGTCAGAAGAGAGTGGGGGCCAATATTCAACATTCTGAAAGAAAAGAATTTTCAACCCAGAATTTCATAACCAGCTAAACTAAGCTTCATAAGTGAAGTAGAAATAAAATCCTTTACAGACAAACAAATACTGAGAGATTTTGTCTCCACCAGCCCTACCTTACAAGAGCTCCTGAAGGAAGCACTAAACATAAAAAGGAACAATTGGTACTAGCCACTGCAAAAACATGCTAAACTGTACAGACCATTGATGCTAGGAAGAAACCACATCAACTAACAAGCAAAATAACCAGCTAACATCATAATGACAGGATCAAATTCACATATAACAATATTAACCTTAAATGTAAATGGGCTAAATGCTCCAATTAAAAGACACAGACTGGCAAATTGGATAGAGTCAAGACCAATCAGTATGCTGTACTCAGGAGACCCATCTCACATGGAGAGACACACACATAGGCTCAAAATAAAGGGATGGAGGAAGATCTACCAAGCAAATGGAAAACAAAAAAAAGCAGGGGTTGCAATCCTAGTCTCTGATAAAACACACTTTAAACCAACAAAGATCAAGAGAGACAAAGAAGGCCATTACATAATGGTAAAGGGATCAATTCAACAAGAAGAGCTAATTATCCTAAATATATATGCACCGAATACAGGAGAACCCAGATTCATAAAGCAAGCCTGTGGAGACCTACAAAGAGACTTAGACTCCCACACAATAATAATGGGAGACTTTAACACCCCACTGTCAACATTAGACAGATCAACAAGACAAAAACTTAACAAGGATATCCGGGACTTGAACTCAGCTCTGCACCAAGCAGACCTAATAGACATCTACAGAATTCTCCACCCCAAATCAACAGAATATACATTCTTTTCAGCATCACACCACACCTATTCCAAAATTGACCACATAGTTGGAAGTAAAGCAGTTCTCAGCAAGTGTAAAAGAACAGAAATTATAACAAACTGTCTCTCAGACCACAGTGCAATCAAACTAGGACTCAGGATTAAGAAACCCACTCAAAACCACTCAACTACATGGAAACTGAACAACCTGCTCCTGAATGACTACTGGGTACATAATGAAATGAAGGCAGAAATAAAGATGTTCTTTGAAACCAACGAGAACAAAGACACAAGATATCAGAATCTCTGGGACACATTTAAAGCAGTGTGTAGAGGGAAATTTATAGCACTAAATGCCCACAGGAGAAAGCAGGATAGATCTAAAATTGACACCCTAACATCACAATTAGAAGACTAGAGAAGCAAGAGCAAACACATTCAAAAGCTAGCAGAAGGCAAGAAATAACTAAGATCAGAGCAGAACTGAAGGAAATAGAGACACAAAAAACCCTTCAAAAAAATCAATGAATCCAGGAGCTGGTTTTTTGAAAAGATCAACAAAATTGATAGACCGCTAGCAAGACTAATAAAGAAGAAAAGAGAGAAGAATCAATTAGATGCAATAAAAAAATGATAAAGGGGATATCACCACCAATCCCACAGAAATACAAACTACCATCAGAGAATACTGAAACACCTCTACGCAAATAAACTAGAAAATCTAGAAGAAATGGATAAATTCCTCGACACATACACCCTCCCAAGACTAAACCAGGAAGAAGTTGAATCTCCGAATAGACCAATAACAGGCTCTGAAATTGAGGCAATAATTAATAGCTTACCAACCAAAAAAAGTCCAGGACCAGACGGATTCACAGCCGAATTCTACCAGAGGTACAAGGAGGAGCTGGTACCATTCCTTCTGAAACTATTCCAATCAATAGAAAAAGAGGGAATCCTCCCTAAGTCATTTTATGAGGCCAGCATCATCCTGATACCAAAGCCTGGCAGAGACACAACGAAAAAAGAGAATTTTAGACCAATATCCCTAATGAACATTGATGCAAAAATCCTCAATAAAATACTGGCAAACCGAATCCAGCAGCACATCAAAAAGCTTATCCATAATGATCAAGGTGGCTTCATCTCTGGGATGCAAGGCTGGTTCAACATACGCAAATCAATAAACGTAATCCGTCATATAAAGAGAACCAAAGACAAAAACCACATGATTATCTCAATAGATGCCGAAAAGGCCCTCGACAAAATTTAACAACCCTTCATGCTAAAAACTCTCAATAAACTAGGTATTGATGGGACATATTTCAACATAATAATAGCTATTTAGGACAAACCCACAGCCAATATCATACTGAATGGGCAAAACTGGAAGCATTCCCTTTGAAAATTGGCACAAGACAGGGATGCCCTCTCTCACCATTCCTATGCCACATAGTGTTGGAAGTTGTGGCCAGGGCAATCAGGCAGGAGAAAGAAATAAAGGGTATTCAATTAGGAAATGAGGAAGTCAAATTGTCCCTGTTTGCAGACGACATGATTGTATACTTAGAAAACCCCATCGTCTCAGCCCAAAATCTCCTTAAGCTGATAAGCAATTTCAGCAAAGTCTCAGGATACAAAATCAATGTGCAAAAATCACAAGCATTCCTACACACCAACAACAGACAGAGAGCCAAATCATGAGTGAACTCCCATTCACAATTGCTTCAAAGAGAATAAAATACCTAGGAATCCAACTTACAAGGGATGTGAAGGTCCTCTTCAAGGAGACCTTGTTTTTGTCAGGTTTGTCAAAGATCAGATGGTTGTAGATGTGTGGTATTATTTCTGAGGGCTCTGTTCTGTTCCACTGCTCAACAAAATAAAAGAGGACACAAACAAATGGAAGGATATTCCATGCTTATAGATAGGAAGAATCAATATCGTGAAAATGGCCATACTGCCCAAGGTAATTTATAGATTCAATGCCATCCCCATCAAGCTACCAATGACTTTCTTCACAGAATTGGAAAAAACTACTTTAAAGCTCATATGGAACCAAAAAAGAGCCCGCCTTGCCAAGTCAATCCTAAGCCAAAAGAACAAAGCTGGAGACATCACGCTACCTGACTTCAAACTATACTACAAGGCTACAGTAACCAAAACAGCATGGTACTGGTACCAAAACAGCATGGTACTGGTACCAAAACAGCATGGTACTGGTACCACAACAGAGATATAGATCAATGGAACAGAACAGAGCCCTCAGAAATAATACCACACATCTACAACCATCTGATCTTTGAAAAACCTGACAAAAACAAGAAATGGGGAAAGGATTCCCTATTTAATAAATGGTGCTAGGAAAACTGGCTAACCATATATAGAAAGCTGAAACTGGATCCCTTCCTTACACCTTATACAAAAATTAATCCAAGATGGATTAAAGGCTTACATGTTAGACCTAAAACCATAAAAACCCTAGAAGAAAACCTAGGCAATACCATTCAGGACATAGGCATGGGCAAGGACTTCATGACTAAAACACCAAAAGCAACGGCAACAAAAGCCAAAATTGACAAATGGGATCTAATTAAACTAAAGAGCTTCTGCACAGCAAAAGAAACTACCATCAGAGTGAACAGGCAACCTACAGAATAGGAGAAAATTTTTACAATCTACCCATCTGACAAAGGGCTAATATCCAGAGTCTGCAAAGAACTTAAACAAATTTACAAGAAGAAATCAAACAACCCCATCAAAAAGTGGGTGAAGGATATGAACAGACACTTCTCAAAAGAAGACATTTATGCAGCCAAAGACACATGAAAAAATGCTCATCATCACTGGCCATCAGAGAAATGCAAATCACAACCACAATGAGATACCATCTCACACCAGTTAGAATGGCGATCATTAAAAAGTCAGGAAACAACAGGTGCTGGTGAGGATGTGGAGAAATAGGAACACTTTTACACTGTTGGTGGGACTGTAAACTTGTTCAACCATTGTGGAAGACAGTGTGGAGATTCCTCAAGGACCTAGAACTAGAAATATCATTTGACCCAGGCATCCCATTACTGGGTATATACCCAAAGGATTATAAACCATGCTGCTTTATAAAGACACATGCACATGTATGTTTATTGCGGCACTATTCACAATAGCAAAGACTTGCAAACAACCCAAGTGTCCATCAATGATAGACTGGATTAAGAAAATGTGGCACATATACACCATGAAATACTACATAGCCATAAAAAAGGATGAGTTAATGTCCTTTATGAAGACACAGATGAAGCTGGAAACCATAATTCAGAGCAAACTATCGCAAGGACAGAAAACCACCCACCACATGTTCTCACTCATAGGTGGGAACTGAACAATGAGAACACTTGGACACAGGGTAGGAAGCATCACACACTGGGGCTTGTCATGGGGTGGGGGAAGGGGGAAGGGATAGCATTAGGAGATATACCTAATGTAAATGACGAGTTAATGAGTGCAGCACACCAACATGGCACATATATACATATGTAACAAACCTGCACATTGTGCATATGTACCCTAGAACTTAGAGTATAATAAAACAAATAAATAAACAAACAAATAAATAAATAAATAAGAATTTCAAGACGGTGATAACAGAGCATTAAACCAAAGGTAAGGCCCTTCTGAGTTTGTGGCCCCGTGTGACTGTACATGTTGCATGCCCATGAAGTCAGACCTGCCCTTAAGTCCATGATGATGTCTTTACATCAGAGTGCCCAGTTTAGGTCATCAAAGAAAATTTTTTTGTCTTCAGTGAAGGGAAGGCAGTTGAGATCAATGATAGGGTAACTTTAGTGAGGGCAGGAACCATACATCACCTTACACTTTATCTATTTGTTGAATAGACAAAAAAGTGACTACAGTTGGACAGAAAGAAAATGACAGAAAGAAAAGAGAAGAAAAGAAAAGAAAAGAAAAGAAAAAGAAAAGGAAAGAAAAAGAAAAAAAGAAAAGAGCTACCATAACTTTTTTGGAGTGAAGTGATTAAGAGCACTGATTCTAGAGCCAGGCTGCCTGGGTTCCCATCTTGGTTCTATCAAATACTAGTTGTGTCACCTTGGATAAGTTACACAACTTCTCTTGGCCTCAGTTTACTTATTTGTGAAATGGGGATGGTGAGAATAGTATGTGCCTCGTAGGGCTGAGTATGGAATGAGTCAATGCATGTCAAGTGTTTAGAAGAGTGCCTGGCAGGCACATATTAAGCATTATGGAAGCAAGTGACAAGTCACGTTCTTTCCAGAAGTTTCTTATTTACTTCTCACAAGGCTAAGGGCCATGCATTTGTATATCCATTTAACAAATGAGGAAAATAAGGCTCAGATAAATGATATGATGATGTAATTTACTAAGTTTACAGAGCTAGTAAAATACAAGAATTTTAACTTGGGCTATATCCTGAACTTACATGTCAACACCATCTCCTAGTATAACCTTACGGTATTCCTCTTGTTTCCCAAAATAAACTCATTTTTCATATACTATGCAGTGTCTATAGCATTCCTCAATTTATATACTGGTAGGTTTCTGAAAAAAGTGACAAATAAATTTGTACTACTCTAGCCATTTAAAATATAAAGTAAACTACTTTTATGGAATCAAATGGTTAATGCTTTTGTAGGTTAAATGATAACCTCACTAAATTTTTGAGTTGTAATTTTTTATTAGCATTTGTTCAAAATGGATATCACTCCTATTAGTATGTTGTTGGAGATAGCTGAAGTTTTTCTGTTAATGTCTCAGAATTTCTTTGATTCTCAAAAGAAACACTGTGAGATAAACCAAGGACTCCTGTAAATCACCAAGAGACAACCTAGTAAAATAGAACCCTTTTATTGAGAAAGAATGTAAGTTTAGGGATAACAGGACGCAGTATTTGGGATCAAATTGCATTAGATATCTGGCTACCCACCTCCTCAGCCTGATGAAAATGTGATATCTTGCCAGAATCATAATCTCCCAAAGATGGGATCAGTTGTATATTATCATTAATAAGCTAATTATTTTATGGAGGCAAACATGAAAATATTTTTAAGGTGTTTCATAAATTCAATCCCAATCTTGATGTCTGAATTCTATTTTCCCCAAAATGCTCTTTATCTGGGTACTTCCTTTCCATAGAAGTGTTGCTCTCAAGGTTTAATCTGATAATTGAAGAGCAACTTACTGACATTATAGATTATTAAGTGAAAAAAAGCAAGATGGCAAACAACATATCCAGTGTGATCTAATTTTGGTAAAATAGGAGCTACAGATATAGACAGAAGCTATTCTAGAAGAATATGTAATAAAAGGCTAATAGTGACATAATCTAAGTTGTAGAAATAAAATGCCTCTGTTTTCTTATTTTTTGTGTTCTCAAATTTTCTAAAATGCATATATACTGCTTTTGTAATGAGCAGTCCTAGCTCTAAACTTACAAGGAAGTGTTTTTGTACACACACACACACACACACACACACGTCATTCATTTATCTGTGACAGAATAGGCAAATGCATAGAGACAGAAAGTAGATTAGGGGTTGCCACGGGCTGGAGGAGTAGCAAATGGGGAGTGAGTGCTAATGGGTACAAGGGTTTCTTTTGGGGGTGATGAAAATGTTTTAAAATTAGCTTGTGGCAATGATTGCACAACTCCAAATATGCTAAAAAACACTTAACTATCTACTTTAAATGGGTGAATCACATGGTGTATGAAATCTCAATAAAGCTGTAAAAGTATCTGTGACATTTTTTTCTTAATGACAGATCAACTCTCCTTCAAATCAACATGCTTCTTGTTCAATTCGATGCTGCTAGGAACTTGAAGAATACACACTGCGGTTGGCCTAATGGTCTTTATGATCTCTTCTGTTTCCAAAATTCCTACTATTAGTCTAAAATAAAAATTGTTTCTCAGAAAATCAAAGGATATTTTCCAAAATAAACAGATACTTGTAGATTGTCTAGTGTCGCCTTATAGAAAGAGTAAAGCTAACTCAGGAGTTCTGAGTTCCTCTACTGACTACTACTCCCAATCCGGGTGGCCTTTGGCAAGTCGTTCCACCTCCTGGGCTTTGTTTTTCTATATGTAAAATGGACAGATTGGACCACATGACTGCCAGGTTTCTTTCAATTTTAGTTTTGTGATTTTATATGGTCAAGTGTTTGACCATTTTTGAAATTAGATTAACTTTCTAAAACGTCACTACTGAGTTCTTTCTAAATAAAATATTTTTGACAAGTTAAATCCTTATTTTCCAGTGTTAAATGACCTCACATACACCCCAGTAAGTAAGCAAAATGCCTAAAACATGATTCAATCCAAATATTGAGGCTGGGAATAGTTAAAAAAAAAAAAGTGTGTGTGTGTATTTTTTTTTCTTGGTTTCAAGCATGAATGCTCTGGCACCTCTCCAGAAAACATCCATCTGCTTTTTACCTAATGGCAAGAACTTTCAAACCAAGCTGCATTTTTTATGTCTTCCCTCCAAAAAAACAGGAAGCAGCAGCCAGCTCAGCGGTGCTAACCTCCAATGGCCAGTACTGTTGTTTGTGATCACGGGCAGCCGAAAGCCAAGGCTGCAGAAGCTGCAGGAGATGTCAGTTCTGACACGTGGGTCCCCATTGTGCCCAGAGCCTGCACTGGCTGACGCAAGCCTTGCAGGTGCACTTGGTTATGAAGGCAGAACCTGGACTCTCAGAAGCAGCCCATGTTTTCAAGCCCCCTCCAGGGACCCCGAGGCGGAGGAGCTGGGACAAGGCTAGAGATGGAAATTCTGTAGAAAACCAGGGGTAAACAAGTTTCTGACATTTTTGCTTGAGGGCTCAATGTTTTGAATAGCTTCAACATTTCCAAAATAAGATTTCTATGTTCTCATGCCAGGGCTTTTAAATGTTTCAAGCAAAAGTGAATGGATTATGAGATTGAGTTCATGATGATTAGAGGGTTAAGGGAGCACTGTCAAAGAATGGAAAGCTAACACTAAAACAAGCCAAACTGTAATTGTAGGATATTTGATTCTTTTCTTTGTGATCTCTCCATCTCCCGTTGTTGGTACTTCTAATTAAAGCTATTTCCAATAAAAATAAAAGAGGTCATGCTTTCTCATGACAATGCTCTCATTGTCCCTTTTCCCTCCCCTAACAAGCTCTCCTTTTTTGAAAATAATTCCTGATGGCAGCAGCTCTGGTAGGGTGTTGGCTAGGCTGCTGAATTCAATTTCTAGGCCTGCTAGAGCAAGGCGCAAAGCATTCAGGGATATAGAGCTGCAGACAAGGAAATCTAAACATTTTGAAGTTTTTAAAAATAGAATAAAGATAGTTACTATATTAAAGTTCAAAGGCCGATCTCTGTAATGGTCCCAATTTGTTGAAATTATTTTACTTCTTTCTTTAATTGTATACATTTAAGGTATACAACATGATGTACTGAAGTACATATAATAGTGAAGAGATTTCTACAGTCAAGGAAATAATTATATCCATTATCTCACATAGTTACCTTTCTCTTTTTGTGGTAAAAGTACCTAAAATCTGTTATCTTAGCAAATATTCTGTATACAATACAATATTATTAACTATAGACTTTTAGACTTATTCATCCTCTGTAACTATAACTTTGTACCCCTTGACCCACATTTCTCCATTTTCTCCATCCCACCGCCACCCTCATCCCTGCACCTGGTAATCATTGTCCTACTCTGTTTCTATGTATTTGATTTTTTTTTTTTTTTTTCAGAATCATGATATCATGCAGTATTTTTACTTTTGTGTCTGGCTTACTTCATGTAGCATAATGTCCCCTAGGTTCATCCATGCTGTCAAAAATGGTAGGACCTCCATTTTTAAGCTAAATAGTATGCTGTGCCACAATTCCTTTATCCATTCATCCGTGGACGGACACTTAAGTTGCTTCCATATCTTGGCTATTGTGAATAATGCTGCAATAAACATAGGAATGCATATTTTTATAGGATGGTGATTTCGTTTCCTTTGAGTACAAACACAGGAGAGGGATTACTGTGGTAGTTCTATTTTCAATTTCTTTAGGAACCTCCAGTACTGTTTTCCACAATGGCTGTACCAACCTACATTCCCATCAACAGTGAACAAGGGTTCCCTTTTCTCCATACCTTCGACAACACTGGTTATCTTCTGTCCTTTGGATAATTGACATCCTAATGGATGTGAGGTGATATTTCACTGTGGTTTTGATTTGCAATTAGTAAATGTTGAGCACCTGATTAGCCATGTTGAGCAGCTTTTCATATACTTGCTGGCCATTTTTATGTCTTCTTTGTTTTTTGTTATTTACTTTTTTATTGGATAAATATTTATTCAGGTCATTTGTTCATTTTTAAATTGGATTATCTGGTTTTGTTTTTGTTTTTTGTTGTTGAATTCTATGAGCTTCTTATATATTTTGAATATTAACGTCTTGCCAGATACATGTTCTCAAATATTTTTCTCCCAGTCTGTAGACTGTTTTTTGTTTGTTTTATTGATTATTTCCTTTGCTGTGCAGAAACTTTTCAGTTTGATGTAGTCCCACTTGTTTATTTTTTATTTTGTTGCCTGTGCTTTTGGTGTCCTATGCTTACTTCTTTTAAAAAGGGAAACAATAAGTTCAAACTTTACTGAATCATCCTTTCTTCTGGTCAAATGTACATATAAACTTGTCACTTTGCTTCTGTGTGCCTACTGCTAGTTGTATAGAACTGAAACATGGTTCAGAACAATATCACAGAGTAATGTTCGTGGGCTCAAAGAATTGGCAGGCAGATTTCTGGTTAAAGAAGTAGTAATGTCTTATAGAAAAATACCGAAATTATTTCTTTGGCTGATTAGCTGTATATTTTGACACCCTGGTGGTCACTGTGTTTAGAGAACTACTCTTACTAGTTCTACAAAAAGAGATAAAGATGGAAAGTACCATTTGGAATATACTGTATTATTGTTCACAGCTATTCAGAGACCCTACCTATACCATCAACTATCTGTTGAACTCGGGCATGACCAGATAAGTTCCTTTGACCAGTAAAATATGAACAGAAGTGACATGTATCACTTAGCGACAGAACTTTAAGAGTCAGGACATAATTCTCCAGTTTCTTTTATGCCTCCTTCTGGGATTATGGAAGCAAGTATCTGGAATTATCAGCCTGGATCAGTGAGAAAACATGAGCAGATCCCCAGTGCTGACCTGCAATAGACATGAAATGTGAGTGAGAAATAAACATTGTTCTATTAAGCTGCTGCTATTTGGGAGTTGTCTGTTACAAGACCATAACCTATTTTTTTATGACCAATACATTAACCTTGCCCTTGAAATTTTTAACTACTGTAGTAGGTAGGACAAATACACATATCTGTGCTTATATAAATGATACATACAAATTCAAATCCCACCTAGTACAGAAATATAGATGGAATTGTTGGAGGAGGAAAGATAAGAAGGAAACATGTACCAGGGAAGAAAAACCTCTAGGTGAACTAGACTCAGGTGAAGTTACCTTAGAAAGTTCTGTAAATGAACTTTGAAGAAACTTCTGGAGAAGAAAAGCTAAGTGAATCATGGGAGAGGCTCCTCCAAGGAGGTGTTATTTTGTGGGAGAACATAGAAATAACAACAGTAAGAATGTCAGGAACTTACTCACCAGGTCGTTCCCATCCCTCCCTCCCCCAGCCCTTCAGATCTAAGGATTCTTTCTGTTCCACTCAGTAGTGGCCATGTCTTCTCAATTTACATACTGTTCTATTTTAACCAGATTGCTGTCTTAGAAAAAAGTAAAACTTTTGCATACTTAAGGAGAGGTGTTCATTCAATTAGCAAAATTGTGCATCTCTAGGCATAATCCAAAGTGCAGAATGAAATATCTAAAGATGATGCTCATCAGCAAAGAAAACAGGCAAGAATGCTGATCTACTTGATGGCTTCACTTTGGGGGTTGGCTTTTGCACTCTAATGCTGGAAGTTTCTCAGCCCATGTTGCTCTATCACGTTTCCTCATCTATATTCCAGAAACTTTCATTTTACTCTATTATATCATTCAGCCCTAATTTATTTTCTCACTTTTAAATTCACAATTAAAATGAAAAGCAAAGGCATGTGTATTTGCCAGTTTCTCTGCGGTTCTTAGAGCCCTAATTATGATATGAAAACATGATTTCCAACTTTGCAGATGATGCTAAATTGAGAGAGAATAAAAACAAATGACGAATAATTAGGTGGTGCAGCCAGATATAAAGGGATTTACATCATTTATGTTTCTGGACTAATAGATGGCAAATGCAGGGCTGCACAGATAAATGGAAGATAATTAGCCCCCACAAAGTATCAGAAATGGGGATCTCTGCTAAATAGGAAGGTGCTGACGAAAAGTGGCGTGAGTGAGGAGAAACAGTGGGGTGAGGGTGTCAGCGAGGGTGATCACAGCCTGAGGATGATTGCATCATGGAAAAACTCCAGAGATCTGGCACATTCTCCAGCTATCCTTTTAGTTTGTATCCCTCCCTCACTCTGTCACACAGAAGCATTCTGTTGTTAACAATGTATTTCTTTAAAGCTTTATATACAGCCTGGCTCTGTGCAGTCTTTGCATTGCAGGCAGGCTAGGAAAAGGATAACTTCAGAGGGAGGACATTTTCTTCAACCAGGGAATTTTACCTGGGAGTACCTTATGGCACAAAATTACCTAATCATTTTGAAATGCATATTTTGGTGGATTAAGACTAAAGTGCCTCCATGACTTCGCAGAGATGCAAAGAAAATGCATATATGTTGTCAGGAGTTGTTTAATTCTTGTGCCAGGAGCCCCTTGCCTCACACTTCTTTAGGCTCAAGGTTTTATCCCTGGACCTGAGAAGGTAACGCAGCTAATCATCCAATCCTTTCCATTTGCAAGTACTCTAGGTTTGGTTACCGTAGATCTCCCAGTGACAATTATACATTGCCTGAGGTTCCAAAACAATGGAACAAAAACAGATCAAATAGCAGAAATGTGTGTATGCACCTCCAAGGTCAAAGTCTGGCTAGCCATCAAGCTGAGCTGTTCTCCATCCTCCACTGCTCTTGACCTTTTCATGATATTAGGCATCATTTATCAACCATTAGTGCATCTTTCTAATTTTTAGCTTCCATGATACTGTATGATGCCCACCTATTCCGTTCTTTCTTTCTCACTCTCTTTTCCCTCCTCACCCTCTTATGATAGACACTCCTCAAAATCCAGCCTTCTACCTTTACAGAGTTCTCTTTCTATCCTGTTTCACAGACTGTATCTATTCTCGTTTCCAGCTATATCATACCACTATGTTATACTTCAAGATTCAATTCTAATTATTTGTGAACCATGAATCTTTTCTGTTCTTCCCTAAATGATTTCTTGTTGTCTTAAACTTCTCTGATACTCAAGTCTATAAGTTTATAAGCCAGTCTAACACTTAAAATACATAAAATATGTCATTGCAATAAAAGAAGATCTTGGAGATATGACAATTGAAAGACTATTCTTCTTCTGTCAATTTAATATCTAAACAAACAGGTTCCTGCTCCAGGGGGGATAACTGCTTCTTAGAGCTCAGCTCCCATACCCCGATCCAGAAGTCCTTTATGGACAGGGGATTGAGCTCTTCCAACCTCTTTCTGCTGTCCTTCCACCAGTTTCCATATACCACTACTAAGAGTGATAGATTTTGACTGTCTCTATCCCCATCTATCTCCAATCCTTAGTCAGAGTTCAGTTAAACTTTTTTTTCTCAGTTGGTAATTTATTTTTATCTCTACTACTGTCTTAGCAGATCAACTATTTGGTTTGGTTCCTTGAGGACAAGTCTCTACTACATCTAATCAAAGTAGCCCGGCCTTCTGTTGTCCCCACTGCCTATGGCCAGCTAATTCTGAAGCACCTCAAAGTTCTCTGCCTTCCCCTTTCCAATGCCACTACTGGTACTCTCACCATTAGCACCACTACTGCTCCTTTTCCTCCTAGAGATGATAAAAACACATCATTTACTTAATGTTTTGTGAGTGGAATAGCAGAACACACACACACACACACCCACACACACACACACACCACCTTGTCACCACCAGCTTCACCAAAATCCAACCCAAAACAACAGCTGCAAGACATACATTGGAATACTGTCACCTCTATTCACACTCAGCCCCAGCCCCTCAGATTATTGACAAAACAATGGATCCCTTATGTCATAAAAATAAAACTTGTGTTTGTCTCTATAGAGGAAGGGGCTGACTAACACAAGCAGTTCAGCTGTCAGCACAGAAAGGCAAAGGAAATGCTTTTCCTCTCAAATTTGCAGCATAATGAATGTAAGGACTGCAATGGGTCTAATGCAGACTTTGGGTACCTATTGGGTAGACTGTTTTCAGATTTGAAAGCATGGGCCTTTTATATACTTACTCAAACTGTCTGTCGTAGCAAGAGGGGAAATGTCCTTCCTTCATGGACTGGAGTCCCAGAGTTCCTGGGCATGTACAGATAACCAGAGAACCTATACTGAGAATGGATCTAAATCTCTGGGCTCCTGGAATGGTGCCTTGCATTAGAGTTGTTTGAGAATGAGTCTTATCTTCCCAAGTTCTTTCTTGAGTACTAGGAACTGGGATGCTGTATTATATATTTAATACACCTGTCTGCTGTTAGGTCAAGTTCGTGTGTGTGTGTGTGTGTGTGTGTGTGTGTGTGTGTGTGTGTGTGATGGAGTTTCACTCTTGTTGCCCAGGCTGGAGTGCAATGGCACAATCTCAGCTCACTGCAACTTCCGCCTCCCAGGTTCAAGTGATTCTCCTGCCTCAGCCTCCCAAGTAGCTGCGATTATAAGCACGCATCACCACGCCTGGCTATTTTTTTGTATTTTTAGTAGAGATGGGGTTTCACCATGTTGGTAAGGCTGGTCTCAAACTCTTTACCTCACGTGATCCACACACCTTGGCCTCCCAAAGTGCTGGGATTACAAGAATTACAGGATTACAGGAATGAGCCACCATGCCTGGCCTAGGTCAAGTTCTTTTCTTTTCTTTTTTTTTTTTGAGACAGAGTCTTGCTCTATTGCCCAGGCTGGGGTGCAATGGTGCGGTCTCAGCTCACTGCAACCTCCGCCTTCCAGGTTCAAGTGATTCTCCTGCCTCAGGCACCCGAGTAGCTGGGATTACAGGCTTCCACCACCACGCCCAGCTAATTTTTGTATTTTTAGTAGAGACGGGGCTTCACTATGTTGATCCACCCACCTCACACCCTCCCAAAGTGCTGGGATTACAGGCGTGAGCTATAGCGCCTATATTAGGTCAAGTTCTTAAAGTTACTATAAAGAGCATTAGGCTCAGATGCTCTGGGCTGGCATTCTACTAATAGGATGTGCCTTCTTTCATTTGTTTTTCTACTATATTTTATCCTGACAATTTTCAAACACACAAAAGCATAATAACCATATCGATTTCCATGTATCAATCATCCAGCTTCAATATTTATCAACAATTTACCAATCCTATCTCATCGATAAATGCTATTTTCCCTTGTAATTGAATATTGTGAAGCAAATCTAACACATCAGAAGTATACATCTCTAACAATCCTTTTAAAAATTAGGATTTAATTATTGAAATATAATTTATGTAGAGTAAAATGTATCAATTTTAGTAAGAATGTTTTCTTTTTAATTTTGAATTTATTTGTACTAATTATACACATTTATGGGGTACATAGCGATGTTTCCATACATATAATGTATAGTGATCAGATCAGGGTAATTAGCACATCCATCATCTCAAGCATTTATTATTTCTTTGCATTGGGAACATTTAATAGCCTTCTTCTAGCTATTTTAAACTATATATTACTGTTAACTATAGTCATCCTACAGTGTATAAAACACTAGAATTTATTTCCCCTATCTAGAGTGTTTTTTAAACCACTTTTTTTTTTAACTTTTATTTTAAGTTCAGGGGTACATGTGTGGGTTTGTTACATAGGTAAATGTGTGTCATGGGGATTTGTTGTACAGATTATTTTATCACCCAAGTATTAAGTCCATTAGTTATTTTTCCGAATCCTCTCCCTCCTTCCACCCTCCACCCTTCAATAGGCCTCAGTGTCTGTTGTTCCCTTCTATGTGTCCATGTGTTCTCTTCATTTAGTAAACCACTTTATTAAGGTCTGATTGAGATATAAACAGTTGTACATTTTAAATGTGTACAACTTGATGAGTTTGGAGATAAGTATACACCCCTGAAACCTTACCACAATCGAGGCTATAAATATATCCATCACCTCTAAAAGCTTCCTCTGCTACATTTATTTATTTATCCATTCATTCTTTCATTTACGTGTGTATGCATGTATGTATGTACAGATGGTAAGAACAATGAAGATCTCCTCTCTTAGCAAAATTCTAAGTATACACTATGGTATCACTTACTACAGGCACTACGCTATAGAGTAGATCTCCAAAATTTATTCATCTTATATAACTGAGACTTTGTAATCTTTGTTCAATATCTCCTAATTTCCCCCTTCCCCTTCCTCTGGCAACCACCTTTCTACTCTGCTGCTATGAGTTTGACTATTCAAGATGCCTTATACAAGCAGGATAATGAAGTATTTATCTGTTTGTGTATGGCATATTTCACATAGCATAATGTCCTACCAGTTCATCCATGCTGTTGCAAGTAGCAGGATTTCTTTTGTTTTAAAGGCTGAATAATATTCCACTGTGTATGTGTATACTACATTTTCTTTATCTGTTCATCTAATAATGGATATTTAGTGGATTCCATATCTTGGCTATTGTAAATAATGCTGCAATGAACATGAGAGTGCAGAAAAAGAAATAAAGGTCATTTAAATCTGAAAGAAAGAAGTGAAATTATCTCTGCTTGAAGATAATATTACCTTATATACACATCTCCCTGAAGACTCTACCAAAAAACCCTGTTAGAACAAACAGATTTAGTAAACTTGCAAGATACAAAATCAGTATACAAAAATCAGTTGTGTTTCTGTATGCTAATAATGAACTATTCTAAAGGAAAATTAAGGAAGTACTCCCATTTACAATAGCATCAAAAAGAATAAAATAACCTGGGAATCATCTAAACCAAGGAGGTGAAAAGCTTAAACATTGAAAACTACAAAACACTGGCGAAAGAAATTAAAGGACACATAAATAAATTACAGGACCCTATGTTAATAGATTGGAAGAATTAGGGTTGTTTAAATGTTCATACTGCACAAAGTGATTGATCTATATATTCAGTGCCAGCCCTATCAAAATCCCAATGGTAGCAAGGCATAGTGGCTCACACCTATAACCTCACAGCTTTGGGAGGCCAAAGTGGGAGGACTGCTTGAGGCCAGGAGTTTGAGACCAGCCTGGACAACATAGTGAGACCCCATCTCTCTAAATTTTTTTTAATTAGCTAGGTGTGGTAACGCATGCCTGTAAACCCAACTACTCAGGATGGTGAAGTGGGAGGATTGCTTAAGCACAGGAGTTCAAGGCTGCAATGAGCTATGATAGCACCACTGCACTCCCGTCTAAGAAACAGAGACCCCATCCCTAAAAAATAATAATAATAATATTAATCCCAATGGCATTTTTTACAGAAAGAGAAAAACAATCCTAAAATTCATATGCAACCACAAAAGACTCTGAATTGCTAAGAGTACATAATGGGGAAAGGATAGTCTTTTTAATAATTAGTGTTGGGAAAACTGGATATTCACATGCAAAAGAATGAAACTGGACTCTTATTTTACACCATACACAAAAATCAACTCAATATGAATTAAAGATTTAAACATAAAGCCTAAAACCATAAAACCCTTAGAAGAAAACATAGGAAAATAACATTTTACATTACTCTTCTAATGATTTCTTGGATATGACACTAAAAGCACAGGCAACAAAATGAAAAAAAATAGATGAATAAGACTCCATCAAACTAAAAAGCTTCTGCATAGCAAAGACATCAATCAGCAAAATGAAAAGGCAACCAAGAAATTGGAAAAAATACTTGCAAATTTTATATCTGATGAGATTAATACCAAAATATGTAAGAAATTCACATAACTTGATAGCAAAAAGCCTTTAAATAATCTGATTTAAAAACGGGTAAATGACATGAATGTACCTTTACCCAAAGACAGAAATGGTCAACAGGTGCGTAAAAAGATGCTTGATATAACTCATTGTAAGGGAAATGCAAGTGAAAACCACAGGGAGATATCTACCACCTCACACCTGTTAGAATAGCTATTATCCAAACTAAAGATAACAAGTGCTAGTGAGAGGGTGATGAAAAGGAAACCCTTGTACACTGTTAATGGGAATGTAGATTGGTACAACCATTATGGAAAATAGTACGGAGGTTCTTAAAAAATTAAAAATAGTACTACCACATGACCCACCAATCCCTCTTGTGGATATATACCCAAAGGAAATAAAATCACCACCTCATCTAAATATCTGCATTCCCATGTTTATTACAGCATTATTCACAATAGCCAAGATATGGAAGCAACCTAATTGCCCCAGAATGGATGAATGGATAAAGAATAAAGAAAATATGTTATATACACAAAATGGGATATTATTCAACCTTACAGAAGAATGTTTTTAGTACAACCACAATACCATCACGACCCAAGTAAAATTAACAATAATTTCTAAATATCTTCTAATACATGTTCCATATTCAAATTGTCATAATTGTCTCCAAACTGTCTTTTTACAGTTGAATTGTTTAAATCAGGATGTCAGCATGGTTCACACACTGCATTTGGTTTTTAAGTCTCATAAGTCTCTTTTACTTTATAACAGTTCCTCTATTCCTTTTTTTTCCCTCCTATGAAGTGAATTTGCTAAAGAAAGCAGACCATGCTTCTCTGTAGATTTAACTAAGTTATGGATTTGGCCAATTGTATCATCCTGGTATAATGTAATAGGTTCCTCCATTCTTTGTATTTCCTGAAATTAGATGTTAGCTGTAAAGGCATCATTAAATTTAGCTCCCCTCTCTTTTTGCAAGTATATTTCAAGAGCAGCATATAACTGCCTATTGCATCCCATCGGGAGGTACATGAAGACTGGCTCCTCTACTTTTAGTAATGCTAAGATTGATCAGTGGGTTCAAGTGTTTTAAGCCTGATCCACCTATCTTAAATTTGCCCACCTACTTTTCACTTAAAAATTGTAGCACCCTTAGATAATTTTTGCCTGGACCTAATCTAGCATTTTACGAGAGTTTACACTATTATAATTTTCTGATCCTGAGTTTATTAGTTTGAGTTCTAAAAATAATGCTTTCTTACAAGCTATTCATTTACCCTGAAATACAGTTCAAACACAACTGGCAGGTTAAATGTTGCATTATTATACTTTATTTACCAATTTTTGGAATAATGAGTTGATTCCTTAGTAAACTCCAAAGTAGACTATTTTTTAGCATTATGAATTATCTTCTGTTTATATATTTCATGTGTCCATTGCACTCATTAGTCCTATAATGCTCAAATTGTTCTAACTTTGACAGCAGGATTTCCCTAAGGTTGGCTTCTGTGTTGCTTTAACAGGACCCCAGTAGATACTGCTTCTGGCACTAGATACCCGAAGCTCATCTTGTACATACCCTGTCTCAGACCTGAAAAATCCCATTTCTCCTAGGAATTCAGGTTCATTTAATAGGGATTGGTATTTAAGATGACAATTTAACAGCTAGGGGTAAGCATTACTTCAATGCTTTTATTCAGAAAGTTGAGGTGAGAAAATTGTAATTTTTAGAATAAGAAAACTAAATCCTGAGTACATAGTGATATTTCAATTTTACATGCAAGATCACATGTTAAATACGAAATTGTATTATATAGTGTAATCTCTTTTGTCTTATCAAAATTTAAGTTCCTAATGATATTTATATCATTTTTTGCTTTCCCTCTCTCTTCTCTCTCCATATAGATTCAAAATAATAATACTGTAATATTCTAACAATGATTTCTGATTGCAGTTTAAGATTTATTTGTTTTATTTTTGTCCTTTGAATATATGCTACTAAGAAAGTAGTGTAAAAATACTGTGTTTTAAAGTCACTTAAAATAAATAAAGTCACTTAAAATAATTCTTGTGTGTTTATGCTACCAACTAGATATGTAAAACATTTTTCGGTATGTTTTACATTTTTAAGAATTTACCTTTAAAATCTTTTGTTTTAGAATCATTTAAATCATTTACATACTTACAGAGTCAAAACTATAGAAAAAGTTAGTTTCAGAGAAATATAGATTATATTCTCTTCCAAGCTGTACTTCCCTTCTTTCCTATAAGTAACCATTTTTATTAGTTTATCTTTTCTTTTTAAAGTTAAAAATAGCACACATGTACAAATGAAATATATCACATAGATTGTTCTGCATCCTGCATTTGACAGTATGTCCTGGAGCTACCACTCTACAGGATATAGATCTTCCTGTTTGCTTTTTACAGCCGCATAACACTTCTATGGGTGGATGTCCTATAGTTTACTCAGCCAGTTCCCTCTTGATAAATAGTTATATTATTTCTAGAGTCTTTTTAATTAAACTATTGTAATTAATAGCTGTTTACTTGGATCACTTCTTATTTTTGTGACACCTGCCTTGAGACTGATTTCTAGAAGTGAGGTTGCTGGTCAAAGGGTAAGTGCATATTTATTTTTGCTAGATATTGTAAAATTACTATTTTCATTCTTAGACAATTCATATATACATACCTGATTCATTTGCAAAAGAGCAGTAATAATATCTCCTCCCAGAAATATTGTGACACTAAAATGGCTAATGGAAATCAAAACACTTTGAAAAAAATGTAAAACAATAAACAGATACAGTGATCAGTATTAATAAATAACAATCCATTGTTAGAGGTGATTCATGTAGCCACACAAATGTCTGCCCATCATCTCATTGAGTCTAACACTGAAGTGGAGAACCAACTTCAGACATAGGAAGAGAGACAGAAAAGAAATAGAAGTATGTAAGATGCTGTTGGGAACATAATAGAAAAAAAAAATAACATTGGCCTTGGTCTGGAGAGAATGAGGAAGCCAAAATTGGAACTGAGTTTTGAAGGAGATAGGAATGTACCAGATGGGGGTAATAGGGCAATACCAGGTCAGAAGTGGAGAGGCTGCCCCAGCAAGAAAGGCGTGAAATTTTACTGGGAGAGTAAAAATTCAGGTATAGGAGAGCTTAGAATGCACTCAAGAGGATGGCATGAGATGTTAGAGAAATGGGTTGGGGCTAGGGTGTAAAGGGTTATGGATACCATGCAAGGGGATTTTCACTTTACACAATATATAGTTTTGTGTGTCCGTGTGTTTGTGTGTGTGAAGCGGGTTGACCTGGAATTTTTCCTAAATCTCATACTTCTATATTCCTCACAAAAGTAAAGGCCAGCACCAAATAGCAACTGATTAGCATTAAATACATGCACGTTATATATTATATAATATGAAATGATATTCAAACTATCCATAAAGAGTTCCTCTAGAAATAATTGTTTCAATGACCAACTGCATAAAGAATTCTTATTATACCAAGTCACATTTTGCCTTTGGTGACACTTTCTAAAAACAGACGGATAAAACAAAAGCAATCACCACCCTCACATCTCCATGTCTTCTTCCTGCTATCTGGGAGAGTCGACAAATCCAGGGGAGTTGCATACCAATTCTATTACCATGGACTTGGCTAAGCCATTTCACAGGTGCACGAGATTTCTGGAATATTAACTGAGAGGAGAGGAAGGACTTGAGAGTGTAGCCAGGAAAGGCAGGATCTGTTTTCTCCAAAGCCCCACCACATTCGTCCTTCTGAGGCTCTGCAGCCTGGAGCTGCCTAAAGACTGACTGTGTGACTAGTCAGAGAAATTAGAGAAATATGTGCTAGGAGTTGGGATCTTAGGGATATGTTTATTTTTATAGTTTTATATAGTTTAGTTTTTGGATCGAAGTAGCTCTTTAGTTCCAACGTCAACAATAGATGTGCTGTAGCAGGAATAGTTGTTTCTCTTTTAAAATTTGGTTTTATGAATCTCATGACCCATGTAATCAATTATTCTCCTGTTTCCTCAGTTGCTAAGAAGCTTATGTCCAAATTTATGTTCTTCTCCTAGCAACTTATAGGACTTCCTGTAATTTGAGATTCTAATCTCATCCCTGGCTCTATTTTATATTGCAACTCTTCAGTTTCCTGGTGCTTTGTTTTCTGCCACTGTTTCTTGGAATTGTGCTTTTTCATTTTCTCTTGGAAATGTTAATATGAAATGATATATGCAATGCAACATATATGCAAATCATAAAGCATAACAATATAGTTAACATCCAAATAATAGGTCATTGCCTATACCTTGCTTCTACCTATGTGTTTTTCCACAAACCCACCTTCCTATAACTACTATCCTGAATTTTATCATTCCCTTGTTTTTTTGAAATAGTTTTATCACATATTTATATAAGTCTAAACAACACATTTCTCAGTTTTTCTTTTTTAAAAGTTGTTTTCTATCATACCATATATGTCTGTTGAGACTTGGTATTTTTGTTTACCCAACATTATGTTTCTAAGATTAATCCATGTTTCTGTGTGTAGTTATGCTCACTTCTTTTTCACTACTAGATAATATTCCATTATGTGAAAAAAATATATATTTGAAGATACAGGTATGTTATGTTTTATATATATATATTTCTCTGTTCTCCAATTGCTAAACATTTGGATTGGATTGTTTCTAGTTTGAGACTGTTACAAATAGCCTATGAAATAGACAAATGGCCTATGAAAATTCCTATTTAGATCTTCTGATAAAAACATACAAGAATTTCTCTGACATTGCTAGACATGAAATTGTTTGGTCATAGAGTATGTGAATGTTTTGCTTTGAGAGAAAATGACAATTTCTTTTCCCCAGTTCTAATTTACGCTCCCTCCAGTAGAGTATAACAGTGCTCCCGTTGATACACTTCCTCCGTCTACCTTCTTAATTTTTTGCCATTCTGGTGGGTGCGTGGTGCTATATAATTTTATTCTTATTTTTTATTTGCATTAGTAAAAGATTTGTGAATCTTTTCATTGTTTATCATCTATAGATACTTCATTGTCTGTGAAGTGCCTGTTTTATGTATTTACTCCACTTTCCTATTGGGTTGTTCATGTTTCTCTTATTCAGTTATATTTCTTACTTGATCTGGTCACTAATCCTTTGTTATTTGCTTTACAAATAGCTTCTCCCAGTTAGTGGCTTCATTTTCCCTCTTTTTCTAGTTTGTTTTTGAAGAATAGTGATACTTAACTACAGAGCAGTCCAAGAGCTTATACTCAGATCTTTTTTTCTGTCTTAAAAAACTGTCCCTGCACAAAGGTCATAAAGGTTATCCTATATTTTCTAAAATGTTTAAAGTTTTGCATTTCACATTAGAGTCTTCAATGCTTCTGCAATTAGTTTTTATGAATGTTGCAATTTAAGTAACTATCCAATTGCTTTACATTTTCCACATGGACAACCATTTTCTCCCAGTACCATTTGCTAAAGAGTCCTTCTATTGCCCAGTTATAAGCAAGGACACCTCTGTCATATATCAAAATTCTATATATGCATTCACATTTCTTGGGCCTTTATTCTAATTTGTTGGCCAATTTGGTTTTTAAAAGTTTTATGTTTAATTGACAAATAATCATTGTATATATTTATGGGGTACAATGTAATGTTTCAATGCATGTGTGGTCAATTTGTTTTAACACATTTTACTACCACATTGTCTTAGTTATAACAGCTTTATAATAAGTCTTGATTTTGTGGAAGGGAAAGCTCTCCTGTCCCCATTGCAGACTGACAAAGATCTGATTGTTAAGTTTAAAAATTGACTTCTTATATTATACTCTTTGCACTTTATATAAAGAAATCATACAGTATAGACTCTTTTGTGCTTGTTTTTCCCATCGTTATGTCTGTGAGATTTACATATACTGTTGATATAGTGATAGCTCATTTATTTTCACAGCTGTCATTGCTGTATGGTATTCTGTTTTATAAAGATATCTTTTTTTCTCTACTTTACTGTAAAATGGGTATTTGGGTTGTTTCCAGTTTTCTTGTTTTTGTTTCTTTATATTGATTTTTCTTCACTCTTGACCTATTAAGAAAGGTGTGTTAAAATTTTCCACTAAGTATACAACGATGAATGTATCAATTTCCCCATATAATTGTGTCAACCTTTTGCCTTATCAATTTTGACATATTTGTTATGTTCACGCAAGTTTAGAATTATGTTATCTTCCTGATGAGTTGAACTTTTTCAACTTTCTGTAGTGACCCTCTTCATTTTAATAGGCTTTTTTGTTGTCTTAAAGTCTGTTGGGTCAGATATTTATATAGCAATATTCTTTTCCTTTTAGTCAGTATTTACCCAGCATATTTTTGTCTCATACTGTAGTTTTTTTACTTCTGTGCTCATGCTTTAGGTGCATCTTTCAAAAAGACCTAGTGATGGTTGTAATTTTTCCATCTTTATCCAATATAGTAACTTCTGTTTTTAATTGGTAAGTTTAGTCCATTTATAATCACTTACTATGTATTAGGATTTGTTTCCATTACTGTATCTTACTTTTTTATTTCTATTTATTGTGCTTAAAAACGTTTTCCTTCTCTTTCAACATCCTCTAGAGGTTTCTTTGAGTGTAAGTCATTGGAGGTCAAAGTTTCACAGTTTATGATGATATTCAAGTACCTTTATTTTGCTTTATAGAGAAATAGTTTTCTGAGTATAAAATTCTAAGTTGTTATATTTTCTCTAAAGCTTTTTCTCATTTTGATTTTGCTGTTTAGTAGTCTGCTATCTATCGAATTGTCTTTCCTTTGCAGGCAATCTTTCCTATTTTGGAGATTACTTTTAATATATCTTTGTCTTTGATGTTCTGTAGGTTCTCCACAATGAGCCTTTGCATTAGTATTTTTTGGTTTATCATGCTTGGAATTCATTGTGTTTTCTATATCTGTTCACATTTTCCATCACTTCTGAAAATTTCACATCCTGGTGAGAATCCCAAAAGGAATGAATAGAAAGAATGCAAGAAGGCAACTTGGTGAAGCAGCTGTAGTTCATTCATTTTCATAACTAAATAGTACCCTATTTTATGAAAATATTATCACATTTCTGTTCTACTAGTTACATTTTAATTTCTACAACTTCTAAACTTACCAAAATTTCTAGTCTATTACTAATGGCCTCTTATTGTTTGCAATTGCTTTCTTTTAAAAAATCATTTCAAAAACAACAGTTTTATATTACATGTGTTACGATCTCTATATCAATAGTTATGGGAGTCATAATGTGTTCTGGTTGTTTCTGCTGATTTTTTCTCATTGCTGTTTTTTGTGTGTGTGTGTGCTGTTTGATTGTGAAGTCATTGCTTGATGCAAATGTATGAGAGTGCTGTCTAAATGAAGGAAGATTACCTCATAAAGGCTTTGCTTCTCCTTCTGCTAATGGCCAATGCCCACTTCCTAGGATCCATTTTTACTTCTCTTAAAGTCCCAGTTTAGTTCAGAGTCCCACATTCATTTTCTCCGTTCTCAGCTCTAGATCAAAGCTCACTCACACCAACACAGACGTTGCTACTATAGTCATTCATGCTCAGGAAGTCTCCTTTTCCCAGCTTTCTTCCACTCCATATTCCTAGCTTATACCCAAAACCTGTTTTGGACTTACAGGGCTTCTGGGGATACTTGCCTACCTCCTTTAAACCCAGTAGTGTGTGTTCTATCCCAATTTTAACTACTCTGCAGTCTCAAGAGCACTTACTTTTCCATAATGCCAGAAGCACTGAATTTATTTTTTAAATCAAAATGATACACATAGTAACAAATAAAAGAAACCAAAAAACCGTGATAACAATAGATTTCCACTCCTTAACTCTCCATCAAAGTACCATTTCCCTAAAACAACTTATTTTGAGTGTTTCTCCTCACAGAATTTATGATGATAACCTCCACATCTCTAAATAATATACATATACTTCTATTTTCTTATCTAGGAAAGATGTAGATTTAGTTTACTAATTGTACCCTTTTTCTTTTCTCCTCTGAATTTTTGATATACATATTAGACTTATTTCTTCTATTAATTACAAATGTTACCTTAAACAATACATTAAATTCCTTGTTCTGCAAACTTCCATCAGTGTCTCTTGACTCCCTCTGTACTTTGAGGCTATTAGCACATGGACCATTTCTTCCATGTTTCCAATAACCCTCCACCCATGTCCTAGCCTTAGCTAATTTGAATTATATACATTTATTTTATCAAATAGTTTACATTTAAATTCTGTTCTCAATCAATGTCAACATTTCAAGTATTTTTGATAGGATGATTATAAAACCTCAAAATCAATAAATAGGAATTTCATTATTAGGACGATGTCAACACTTTCTGTGCAGGTCAAGTTCTACCTTGGGACTGTATTTCCTTCACCTTGAGCCACATGAAGGGGAATGGTTCTATTATAGCATCCAGTGTAAGTATGTACTGTCTTCTTATACTTTTTAACTGCTGAATATCATATTACAATTTAGCTGGTTTCATAGTTAGACCATGACTTTCTAAACAGCTTTTCTGGTTTTTTTCCTGGAGTTTTAAATAACCTTTCTTTTTTACATGGTTTCCTTTTATCAGCCCTTCCCTTTTTTCCCCAAAGTAGTCAATCATACATTCTATTCTATCAGTTTCTCCTATCCCTCATCCCACTACCCGGAACCTTTCCTTCTAGAGTCTCTATTAGATCGAAACATTGCTCCAGCACTCTCTTGAGTTGGATCCACAGTTTCCCAGTTCCCATGCATTCTTCCTCCTTGGCTTACCTTTTTTCTTTTTTTTTTTTCTTTTTTGGAAAAGCACATCGTCAAACAACTTTCTAAGAAAAGGCGTGTGGGTGGAAACATTTGTGAACTCTTGCATGTTTTTAATTCTGTCCTCACATTTGATTTGTAATTTTTCTCAGTATGGAAACATATGTCATAATTTTGAAGGCACTGCTTCATCATGTTCTAGTATACACGCAATGTTGCCAACAGATCTTAATGATATTCTGATTATTCTTATCTCCTTTTAGGTGCCCTTTTATAAGTGTCCTCTGAACTCTATTCGATTATTTTCATGGAAACTTAAAAAAAAATCTCATTTGTTGGTGACATCCTCTCCCATTTTCTTCCACATTACAGATTTATTCATTTTTGATAAATTTGTTCTCTTATTTCATAAAGAAATACAGAAGGATGTGAGGCAAATATTCACTTTCTAGTCTATCTTCTCAAATGTCCATCACTTATTTTCAATATATTATGTTCTCATACTGTATTCATTTTTTCAGATGCCTAAAATTCCTTTTGGAACAAATCAGGATATAGTATGTATGCAGTCATTAAATAAGTTTCAAAAAGCTGAAGGTTAGATGAGATGTTCCCCTAATTCAGGCTAATAAATTTTTAATTCCATGATCTTGAAAAATATTGGAGTATTGATTTCCCGGGTTAGCTAAGAATAGATGCAGACCCATGGGACCCAGAGAGTCTAACAAGTCAAAATCTCAAAATACAGAGGTATGGATAGAATCAAACAACTCCAAGCAGTGAACAATCTTAAAAGCATCAAGGCAAGTATGATTATGAGAAGTGAAGAAATGCACTGGTGAAATAATTTTTGGTAAATATAGCTGTGAATTATTTTGCCCAAGGCTGCTTTCAGAATGACAGTCAGAACCTCTTGCCTGAGGCAAACAGGTAATTAAGAATGACCAGAGAGTTTTGGACAACAACCTGTGTTGGAAGGAAGGAGGCCACACACAAGGGAAATAAAAAGGCCCACTAAAAGTTTCCGGCTTATGAAATAAAGTTACACAGTCTGGCATATCTAATTAGCTCTCATAGTTGTAGACCTTATTACATTCCACATCCTGTCTGGGGTTATCATACTTGACATTCAAAGAATTGTTAAAATTTCAAAGATGGCTTGTTTTACTTCCTTACCTTTGGTAGGTTTCCACAGAGAGGGGCTGTTTTGGCCAGGCATGGTGGCTCACGCCTGTAATCCCAGCACTTTGGGAGGCCAAGGCGGGTGGATCACTTGGGGTCAGGAGTTCGAGACCAGCCTGGACAACATGGTGAAACCCCGTCTCTACTAAAAATACAAAAGTTAGCTGGGTGTGGTAATCCCAGCTACTCAGGAGGCTGAGGCAGGAGAATCACTTGAACCTGGGAGGTGGAGATTGTGGTGAGCTGAGATCACACCACTACACTCAGCCTAGGCAATGGAGGGAGACTCCGTCTAAAAAAAAAAAAAAAAAAAGCGGGGGAGGGGGCATTTTACACTGTCACAGGGAGTTAGTTGTACTCCTTGACTACTTGCTCAAAGTAAATAGCAAGGATGGAATTTCAACATGGCTGCCAACCACTCCCATTCTGTTTGTTTCAGGTGAGGAAGGTACTCTTACACAGAAGATTGATAGCTCTGTCAGAATAGGAAGAATGAATGATCTTAGCTTTCTTTCATCAAATACTTTAAAAATACTTGGTAACTTTCAGGCTTTGTACAAAGCATTGGAGATACAATGATGAATAAATGGACAGGTCATGAGACCCTACCAAGTAGTGGATTGACCTCATACACACTCCAAAAAAAAACTGACAATGCCTTTACGTAAGAAAATCCATAGCATCCGTCCTTCTAAACCCAGACATCTACAAGATCAGGGTAGGGAATTCCCTCTGGCTTAATCAACACAGTTGTCATTTCATTTGGGTTATCTCTGAGAGTCTGTAGGAAACTGATAAACTTGACAAAACTCAGAAGGACCTGAGGACCTATTTGTTCTACAGCCCGACTTGGAAAGAAAGAGAGAAGGGAGGGAAGATGGAAAGAGAGAAGAAAGAGTTGTATATACTAAAATGTATACAGACAGATTAAACTAAAATTCATTCATTCACTCAGTAAATATTTATTGAGATCCCACTTTGTATCAGGCACTGTTATAGAGATTATGTATTTAGAAGTGAACAAGATAGACAAGTCTCTACTCTCATGGAGTTTGTATTCTAATTGAAGAGAGGCAGAAAATATACACTGGTAAAATACATAGTCTGTAAGACAGTGATCAAAGGTTAGAAGAAAAATAAAGCAAGAAAGAGAGGCAGGAAGTGTCAAGGATTGGAAGATGCAATTTTAGATATGTGTTCAGAGCAACTGTCAATGAGAAGATGATGCTTCAGTAAAGGATGGAAGGAAGTGAGGCAGTGTGTGTAAGTCGTGTGAATAGCTAGGAGTAAAACAATTCAAGTAGTTGGATGGTGCAAAGGCTCAGAGACAGAAGGATGCCTGGTCATTTTCAAAGGATATTGAGCCCAGTGTAACTATATTAGTATGAGGGAAGATGAGAGAAGTAGATGATGGAGTCAGAATGGAAGTGAGAGGCTAAATCATGTGGGGCCTTGTAGGTCATTTTACGTATCCTTACTGAGACAAGTGGCAAGTCACTGGATGGATTTGAGGAATGCCATGATCTGACTTAGGTCTTAAAGAATTATTCTGTGAGGGTGGAAAGGTTAATGCAAATGAATATACTGTAAACTAACACCACAAGAACAATAACAATAACCAAGGAGAGAAAAAGAAATCTTCTCTCATTAAACATAGTGGCTTTCATGGTTTCTCAAGAGAACTGTAAAATGCTGACACCATTTACAAAGCTTTGATGTTCAGAGAGTGCTATTCTGCATTCCTAGAAGATATAAAAACTAATGATGGATGAGCTCAAAATAGCTGGAATCTGGACCTATAGATAGCCTTTCCAAAGAAGCCACATCATCTTGTACCTCAGACTTAATTTGCTTAATCAGCATGTGATGAGGCACAACTTTAATAGGGTGTGACAACTGACAAGAGAATTAAATTGATGCAAATTAAAACTTTAACAATAACATTATATGGAGCTTAAAAATCCTTTGCACTTTTGACACTGAATTTATACCAGTTGCTAAAAACCACTAGAATAAAGGGTCCTCACAGAACTATCAGCCAAGGAGAATCCATTGTGTTTATAAGAAAAACAATACAGAGATTCTTAGTGTCAGTTACAGACAGTGTTAATAAGCTGATTATAGAAGACTTATATCTTTTTAATCAAACCACTGGATCAATTTTAAAATTATAATTTATTACTAGGGACAACAGTATTTCTGAGTGAATCAGGAATAGAGCACAGGGACAGAGAGTGAGGAGAGTAGGATCCAACAACTACTGTGACTACTCCATCCCAGGCACTTTAAATAATTTAGCACCAAAACATTCCACGATAAATATGTACCCATGTCAATCCTTAGTACATGTGAATAGGATATGTGTGCGAGTGTGTGTCCCATTTTCTAAGCCTGATTTATTTTAATTTGACTGTAACATATTTGTACCATTTTCTTCTTTATAAAAAATACAGTATTTTTTCTTGTAAATTTGTTTGAGTTCATTGTAGATTCTGGATATTAGCCCTTTGTCAGATAAGTAGATTGCAAAAATTTTCTCCCATTCTGTAGGTTGCCTGTTCCCTCTGATGGTAGTTTCTTTTGCTGTGCAGAAGCTCTTTAGTTTAATTAGATCCCATTTGTCAATTTTGGCTTTTGTTGCTATTGCTTTGGTATTTTAGACATGAAGTCCTTGCCCATGCCTATGTCCTGAATGGTGTTGCCTAGGTTTTCTTCTAGGGTTTTTATGGTTTTAGGTCTAAAGTAACTAACCTGCACGTTGTGCACATGTACCCTAAAACTTAAATTTTAAAACAAATTTGATCTTGGACTTCTAGCTTCTGGAACTGTGAAAAACTTAAAAAAAAAAAAAGAAAGTTGGTCACATTATGCCCAACAGCAGCCATTATTTAAAATTGAAAATATGGTTAGAAATAACACAGGCATAGGAATGTTACCCCCAAAAAATCAACTAACACTGAATCTATAATTATACTATTATGTTAAACCACATCTTTAAACACAGAAAGTCCATCAAGATTGTTTCACAGTCATCTGCCTAGATTTCTTGGTCATTTATGTCATCTGATTTTCATAAGATGACACAGATAAAATTCATATGTTTGAAGAATGCAAACTCATAAAATTGTTATGTATATGAATAAATTTTGTTTTTGTTTCTTCTTCTATAAAAAAAATACAGTATTGGTCCTATTTGATGGTCCTATTTGATGCTTTAATATACTAACCAGTCTAAGGTAGCACAAAGTCAGGAGTATTTCTTAAACCTCTCCTCAAATTCTGCTCTCATTTCAATGCTCTATATTAAAATTTAGAATGCTCAGATATATTTACGAGGACTGCATAAACTACTTCCTTATTCTGTCTAACCATAACCACCTCTACTACATACGAATCCTGCTCCTATATGTAACTTCTGAGCCAGCTAAGCTAGTATGACAAAACCACAGATTTGTATTATTCCTCAGTATTCAAGATGCTAAATAGGCTCATTCCTGTATCTGCTGTATCTAAGCCTTTACTCCATGCCATAGAGTCTACATATTTTTCCTTCCTACACCTTTGTCTCCACATATTTTAAAAACTGAAATCTTACCTCCGTAATAAAGCATTCCCCAAACTTTTTAGCCCAACCTCATCTCTCTCTTCTCTAAGATCCTATAGCACTTACTGTATGCATTATATATTTTAATTTTATATTGCTTGTACACTACTTTCCAAATAGCATATGTGTGTACGACTTGTCTTTTTCCAGTATGGTTCTTAAGTTGCTGGATCATTCTGCTTGTGTATTTTTGAAAATAACTGGTATGATGTTGACTATACAGCACACTTGTTGGCTATGGAACTACTAAAATGTTTCATTAATTCATTTAACAAGCATTTTTTTGAATACCTACTACCTGAAAAAATAAGACAAGACAAAACCAGCTCTTTGTGCATACACTAATAAAATATAAGGAAGAAATTATGATATCTGGCCTTAGAAGAAAATAGGACACATAATCATAACTTGGAGTGCTTTTGAAATATAAATACTTTCCCAATTACTTTCCTATCCTCTGTATAATCAAAAATCTCCCTTTACATTGTCATTCATGAAGGATCGAGAGATCACCTCCTTCAAAACAGAACAACAAAATTAACAATAATCAGTATTAGGAATTGAAATGTTACATATAAGGCAATGTTTGCCTTTATTTTTTGTTTTAGTCCAGTGGTAATATCCCTGCAGATGGTCAACCTGTTGCAATTTTTGAGTCAGCATTGCACTTTTTACTATATTTCTCATTTTGTTATTAACATTAAATGCATTGCTGTGCCCTTCATCAATCTGCACAGCAAAATGCAGGCTTAAAATGAAGACATCAGTGGTACTATAATTAGTACCATTAATAGGAGAGTTGATATTTTGGCTGTGCTCCACACCCCTAGTTCCAGCTACCTAATGGACAGTTTCAGGTACCTCACACTTAACAACATGTCCAAAAGTCCCACTATCTCAATTAATGATATTTCTAGTCTTAAGCGTGAAAATTAGCATCGCCTCCTCCTTTCTTACCCTCACAACGAATCAGCCATTAAATTCTGTCAATTCCAACTAGAAAATATCTTTAAAATTCTTGCTGTCTCTATCATGACTCATCAAAACTATGATAATAGCCTACTTTTATTTCTCTGTTCATATTTCAGAAAGCTCTTTCTTTTATAATCTCATGTTTGATTATGTTAATTTATCACTTAGAAACTTTCAGTGTGTGCTCGTTGTCTTTATAATAGAATTCAAGTCCCTTAATCTTAGGTTCAAAGCTCTCTAGAGCTTGGCCCCACAGACTTTTTCAACCTTTATGTCTGTTCTTGGTAAAAAACATGCAGACACACACATTTCTTCCCAGAATAATTCTTCAATCTCCTTGCCCTTATTTAACCTCGAATCTTCTCCAAAAATCCATTTTGGAAAAGGGCTAGAAGTAACTATTCTAGGCTTTGTGAGCCATGTGGTCCCGTCTTTACTCACCTCTGCCACTGTGGCATGAGAATTAGCCAAAGACTATATACAAACAAATCAGTATGAACATGTCCCAATAAAATTTTAATTATAAAAACAGGTCCAGTGTAGATTGGGCCTATGCTTACTGGTTTGGTGACCAGTGATCTAGGTCATAGTACAAAGTGACAATGTTCTCATCAAGCATGCATCAAAAGAGTATTCTATTTTTTAAAACAGATTTATTGAGGTATAATTAAAATTGTAAAACTCTTGGAAAAAACATAGGGGCAAAAACTTTTGATAGTAGTCTTACCAGTGATTTCTTGGCTATAACACCAAAAGCATAAGTAACAAAAGCAAACATAGACAAGTGAGACAAAATCAAACTAAAATGCTTCTGTATAGAAAAAAAATCAACAGAGTGAAGAGATAACCTGAAGAATGGGAGAAAATATTTACAAATTATTTATCTGACAAGGGGTGAATACCCAAAATATATAAGTAGCATTTGCTACAATTAAATAGCAAAAATCCCTCAAATTACCTGGTTAAAAAATGCCAAAGCAGTGAAGAAAACAAGCAATAGAGTAAAGAGATAACCTACAGAACAGGAGAAAGTATTTGCAAACTATGCATCTGACAAAGGGTCAATACCCAGAATAACTCAAATAACAGCCAAAAAAAAAAAAAAATGCAATTAAAAACGGACAAAAGACCTGAATAGACATTTATCTAAAGAAGATATATACAAATGGCAAACAGATATATTAAAAGATGCTCAACATCACTAATCATTGGGGAAATGTGAATGGAACCAAAATGAGATATCACCCCACCCCAGTTTCAGTGGTTATTATGAAAAAGACAGAAATAACAAATGCTGGTGAGGATGTGGAGAAAGGTAAACACTTATGCATCACTGGTGGGAATGTGAATTAATACAGCCTCCACAGTGTGGAGGTTCCTTAAAAATTTTAAATTGAACTACCCTGTGACCCAGCAATCCCATTACTGGCTATATATTCAAAGGACATTAAATCAGTATGTCAAAGAGATATCTGCACTCCCATATTTATTTCAGCAGTATTCACAATAGCTAAGATATGGAAACAACCTACATGGGTATCCATGCACAGATAAGCAGATAAAGAAAATGTTGTGTGCCACATGGACATAACCATGGGAACAATAGACGCTCTGGAGTACTAGAGAGGGAAGAGAGGGATGAGGGCATGGGTTGAAAAACAACCTATTGGGTACAATGCTCACTACCTGGGTACAGTATACCCATGTAACAAACCTGCATATGTACCCTCTGTGTCTAACATAAGAATTGAAATTTTAATAAATGAAAATGTTTTATATATATATAATATATATACACACTATATATATTTACTTATATATCTATACATACATATTCTACCATAGATATATCCCACTACTTATATATCTATATATACATATTCTACCATAGATATATCCCACTATATACTTATATATCTATATATACATATTCTACCATAGATATATCCCACTATATACTTATATATCTATATATACATATTCTACCGTAGATATATCCCACTATATATATGGTGGAATATATGTATATATAGTATGTATGTGTGTATATATATGTATATAAAACTTTTTATTAAAATTTCAACTTTTATGTTATATATAGTTCAATATACATATATGGTAGAATATATAGTATATATATGGTGGAATATATCTATGTATACATAGTATATGTAGTGGAATATATATATATTATTTATATATGGTGGAAAACTATTCAGCCATAAAACAGGATGAAATACTGTCATTCGTAGCAGCATGGATGAATATGGAGGGCATTATATTAAGTGAAATAAGTCACAGAAAGACAAATACTGTGTGATCTCACTCATGTGGAATCTAAAAAAGTTAATTTCATAAAAATAGAGAGTAAAATAGTGGTTATTAAAGGCTGAGGAGGGTAGCAGGGAGTGGGGAACTGGGAGAGGTTGGTAAATCGGTACAAAGTTAGTAAGATGAGAAGAATAGGGTCCGATGTTCCATTACACAGTTGAGTGACTATACCAAATAACAATGTAATGTATATTTCAAGTTAGCTAGAAGAGAAGATTTTGAATGTTATCAGTACAATGATAGATATTTAAAGTGATGGATATTATAATTACCCTGATTTCATCATTATGCAATGTATACATGCTTTCAAACATCACACTTTACCTCATAAATATGTACAATTATTATGTGTCAATTATAAATTGAAAAATACTAAAAGAAGGCAAAGACTGGAATAGACATTTCTTCAAAGAAGATAAACATGAGCACCAAGTACATGAAAAAGTGCTTAGCATCACTAATCATCAGGAAAATGCAAATAGAAACTACAATAAGATATCACCTCACACCTGTTAGGATGGCTATTAGAAAAACAAATAAAGAAAAAAACAACATATAAATGTTGGTCAGAATGTGGAGAAATTGGAATACTTGTATATTGTTGGTGAGAATGCAAAACACTATGGAGGTTCCTCACAAACAGAACTACTGATGATGATCCATCGATCCCACCTCTTTGTATATACCCAAAAGAACTGAAATCAGTATGTCCAAGAGACAACCTGCACTCCCGTGCTCATTGCAGAGTTACTCACAGTAGCCAAGATATGGAAACAACCCAAATTTCTATCAACAGATTAATGTATAAGCAAATGAGTATTCTATTGCTTGTACATCACAAATGATTTTAAAAGGGTGATAGTTCCAGTGGGGAGAGAAGGGGGAAGCAGGGAGCAGGGAAGCTGGTAGGGTGCAGGGACCAGCCACTGCCACCGCCACCGCCTCTGGTCCTGGTGTGGGAAAGGAAGTGTGAGTCTTAGGTGCAAGCCTGAGATGGTGCCACTGCTGGAGGGCTGGCGATGGGAAGGCAGGGGAAAAATAGGTTAAAAAATGCAAATACTTTGAATATTTCAAATATATTTTCAAATGTATATGGTACTCCCCTGCTATCTGTGGTTTCACTTCCCATGGTTTCAGTTATCCATGGTCAACTGAGGTCCGAAAATTTTAAATGTGAAATTCCAGAAATAAAAAATGCATAAGGTTTAAATGAGGGAGGGAGGAAGGAAGGAAGGAAGGAAGGAAGGAAGGAAGGAAGGAAGGAAGGAAGGAAGGAAGGGGAACATCGATTCTTTGTTTACACAATATGCAAAAATTAACTCTAAATGAATCATAGACCTAAATGTGACACTTTAAAGTATGAAACTTCTAGATGAAAATATAGAAGACATTTTTGTGTTCTTGGGTTAAGCAAAGATTTGCTATATAGGATATAAAAATTGCAAACCATAAAATAAAAATTGGACTTCATAAAAATTTAAAATGTCTGCTCTTTGAAAGACACAATTAAGAGAATGAACAGAGAAGGCACAGACTGAGAGAGAATATTTTCAAACACTTGTCTGATAAAGGACTTCAAATAACTTGATTTTTTTAAATGGCCAAAAAATTTGAATAAACATTTTATCAAAGAAGATATGCAAATAACAAATAAGCATATGCATGCTGCTCAACATCATAAGTCATCAGGGAAATGCAATATACAACCACAATAAAATACCATATGGCCATATTAGAATGGCTAAAATTAAAACAAAAGGCAATAAAAACTGATAATGCCAAGTGCTGGTAAGGATGTAGACCAACTAGACTTGCCTAGATGTAGAGCAACTAGAATTCCCACAGTTTATTGGTAGGAATGCAAAACAGTACAAATACTTTTATTAGAAAACAGTCTGGTAGTTTCTCATAAAGTTAAACATACGACCACCAGTGATCCCGGGAATTCCTAGGTATTTACCCAGAGAAATGAAAACATGTATCTACTTGTATGGGAATGTTTATAGTAGCTTTATTCTTAATTGCCAGATATTGGAAATGACTCAGATGTCCATCAATTGGTGAATGGATACATGCATACAGTAGAATAATGCTCAGTAACTGCTGAATGGAAATATCCATACAATTGAAAAATACTCAGCAATAAAAAGGAATGAACAGCTGATACACGCAATAACATGGGTGGATCTCAACATCATTGTACTAAGTGAAAACACAAAATGATATATAACTATGATTCCTTTTCTATAAAATTTTGGTAGAGGTAAAGTTATACAGACAGAAATCGGATCAGTAGTTGCCTGGAACTGCAGATGGGAGGAAGGAACTGAGTACAAAAGAACATGAGGGAACTTCTTGGAGTAGTAGAAATACTCAGTTATCTTGAATGTTGTGTTGGTTACATAAATGAATATGTTTGTCAAAACTCATTGAGCCGTATGCCTCAAAAGGATGAATTTTACTCTATGCAAATTATACCTTAATAATTCTAAGCTTAAAGGATAATACTGCTCTGAGGAAAACACTATCCCTAAACCTACATGAATTTCCTCTGGATTTTATACATTTATGAGTCTCTTTTGAGTACCTAATCTATGCATGGTTTTATTCTTTATCCATGCTTCAGTGATCAGACATAACTTTCTTCCATTAATTTTTCTTTCATGGCAGTATCTTGAATCATTTTTTGAAATTTTTCTCATGAGTGAACTCAGGAATTTACATATTTACTTCCCTGGGAAGTTCTAAATTCAAAATGTGCTGAGAGTTTGCTTCCTCAGTCTGTATCTGAGCATTAAATTAAATGGCTCATACCCTGAAACTCCCTTAATCTCATACATCCTGAGGCCTTACTGCAGAGTTGCATGCCCTGAGATATTAGAGAGCTTTTGGCTCTTCAGTTATCAAAATACATGGGTTTGGGAAGGATTTTACTTACTAATATTTAAAATTCCACTTTCTATTTAGTAATCCAAGCTCAGTAATATTGTTGGGTATTGGAAATTACAAGCAAATTTGAGGCCCTCAAATCTGGCATACCTCCCTTCACTGAAGAAGTCTAAAAGACATTTATAAGCAAAAGTACCCACTTTTTTATGGGTAAAAGTACCCACTATGTCACAGCAGTTTCAGAACAGAACACTGTGACAAGGACATTACTTTAGGAAAAAAGAGACAAATTTTGTGTTATTGTGCATTGAAAATATTTACATTCCACCCATGTTAAAGCTCAGGATTAAAGAACTTTGGCAATGATATTACCCTGTTGCAAACCTGAACCTAATTTACCAAGCAGCTAGGGTGACAAAGTAGAAAGGACAGGATTTGTAGTTCCTTTGCTCTGTCAACAGATCTGGGTCTCTATGTGAAGCCTACAAAATTAAAATCACAATTATAGTAGATGTTTAAAAGAGTAATGATGGATGCTCTATGTCTGAGATGCTACATAAAATTAAGGCCTATGGGAAAGTTGAGTTGTTAAAAAGTATTGATTTGAATTACTTAACAATATCAAGAGCATGCATACTTTTACCTCAAATATTTTTTACATAAAAAGCCAGTGAATTGCCAACAGATACATTCATTCCAAAAATTAAAATATCAACAATATCAGGAGTGTAAAATGAATGTAATATATCCTTTAGAAGATAAACATTTCTAAAAATTCTGTGACATATCATTTATGGAATAGTTTTGACTTTGCTTGTAATTTGTTTCTATTAAAACATTTTTGACCACTTTTGAGACATCTGAAAAAGATTGATAGCAATCTTTTTTTTTTTTTTTTTTTTTTTTT
>NW_026652282.1:19566805-19579914 GCF_009828535.3 Hylobates moloch
TTTTTTTTTTTTTTTTGAGACAAGGTCTCACTCTGTCACCCCAGGCTGGAGTGCAGTAGCACGATCATGGCTCACTGCAGCCTCAACCTCCTTGGCTCGAGTGAACCTCCTGTTTCAGCCTCCCCAGTGTCTGGGACCACAGGTACATGCCACCTCACCTGACTAATTTGTGTAGTTTTTGTAGAGACGGGGTTTTGCGACGTTGCCCAGGTTGGTCTTGAATTCCTAGGCTCAAGCAATTCTCCCGCCTCTGCCTCCCAAAGTGCTGGGATTACAGGCGTGAGCCACTGTGCCTGACTAACAGCAACCCTATTTTTTCTCAAAATGAAACAACATAAAAAATAGTGGATTTTTACTGAGGAAGTAATTAATGAACATTATGCCATTCTTTAAAAATAAGAAGCAAAAAAAAAATAATTTGCAATTCCACATTTAGATACAGCCATTTACTCGTTAATGCTACAAATACCTATTGAATGTGTTTTATGTGCCAGACAGTGTTGTAGGCACTGGAGATTCAGCAGTAAACAAAACATACAAAATGTTCTGTCCCTGCCTGGGGGCTGTGGCTCACGCCTGTAATCCCAGTACTTTGGGAGGCAGAGGCGGGTGGATCACTTGAGGTCAGGAGTTCGAGGCCAGCCTGGCCAACGTGGTGAAACTGCACCTCTAAAAATAAATAAACAGATAAATAATTTTAAAAAAGAAAAAAAAGTTCTATCCCCATAGAATTTACAGAAACCCTTAACATTTTGCTTCAATAATTTTTATATATATATGTGTATATAGTACACAAACACACAAATACATACACACAGATGAAAGCATGGTATTATTCTATAGATATCATTTGTAATCTGCTTTTGTAAATTATATTCTACTGTGAACTTCTTTCCTTACCACTAAATATGCATTGATATCATTACTTACAATTACTGCATTATATATCATTGTATGGGTTACCCTAATTAATTTAACAATCCTCTTTTGATGGACAATTGTTTCCATTTTTGCATTATAAAGGAAGCTATGATAATATATAAGCGTGTTTATAATAATACACATTGCAATCATGCACATATATTCACACACTTGTCCAATTATTTTATAACGATACATTCCTAGGAGAATTTTTGATTCATAGGATATTAACAATTTTAAGGCTTGCATGACTTTTCCCTAGGATTGATTCTTTTCTAAAACAGAAAAAAAAAAAAAAGCAAAGTATAGCATATGTGCTTCATTCAAGGTGTGAAACAAGGATATAGATTTATAGAGTAGCATTTATCTTCCAAGGTTACCACGTGATGCCAATGTCTTTGAGTATGAACAAGATGATCAAAAGGGCAGGCCACAGTAAAAACCAGCAGTGTTGAAATCTTTTTCTATTAGAATTTATCAGGCTTTAAAACAAAAGACCAAATTAATTGAGATGTTTTGTACATTTCAATGTATATTTTAGTTAAAAATTCATTAGATTTCCATTCCAAAAAATATCCTTGAATTCTTCTTTGGTGTAATATCAGGGAAGCACTCTAAGCTCCTAAAGTTTGTCTGTTTTCCTATAGCCATTTTTGAAATGCCCTATAAACCATTTTATTAACAAAAGGTACTTATAAGACATAATTAAGCTATAATCACAAAAAATACCATAGCATAAGCTTTTTCTTCAGGGCATCTGATTTTCTGAAAACCTGTAGAAAGTTTAGAATAAAATTTGGTTGCTCTAACATAATGTTTTATTCTGCCTACAAGGTGTACTCTTATTACATATGGTTTTAAGAACCAAATGGATCAAACATATTTTGTTATATTTCTTGTTCCTCCTATGTAAATTCTATATGTCATTTATAGCAAAATAAGTCACTAATAATATAAAATTAACGAAAAGAAGGTTTATGTTAAGGAACCACGATACAGCAAAGCAGAATGGCAAATTTGAGAAAAGTGATTTCATAAGATGGTTACAAACATCTATAATTGAATAGATTTCTTTCTAATTACAGATTTATAATGAGACATCAGATACAATCAATGACAACATCAATAATAAATTATTCTGCCTATTTTAATTCAACATAATACAATGGAAACAGAAAAATTATAATGATCCTTGAATTCAGCTTGAAGATCTTTCAGGTTATTCAACATTTCCTTGATACCTCCCCAGGGTCATACTAGGGGAGACATACGACGAATATTTGCACAGGCATAACCGCCTGTCTATTTCTATGGTTTATAGCATAAGATTTACATTGGAAACTGTAGATTTTGAAACATGTAGCTCCTTATATAAGAACTGGTTGCCAAGTAACATAAGAAGGGTTTCAGGACCAAAAGCATTCCATCCTCACAGAGAATTAATTTTTGCCTTGAAACAGTTAACAGCTTCTCTGCTGAGTTGCACAAAAAAAGTGTTTTGGGGAGATATCCTTGAACATAATGGGGGATCTGTCATTATTATTATTTCTGAGTGCCAAGGAGCTACTCTAAGGATACCTGTGAAGAAAAACCCTTTAGAATTCCTTTTTGTAGCATGGGCTCTTTCCAGTGTCACTTGCCTTGTGGCTCCACTTCTGCTGGGCATTCCAAAAAGAAAATTCTTAAAGTGCAGTGAAAACTACAGTAGTTAAAAAGGCGAACATATAAGATAATAACCGGGAAACTTAAGATTAATATATTAAACTGAAATTAAGAACAATATAAGATAAAATTAAAACAAAAAGGGAAATAAAAGATCAAAATAAGAGCTACACAACTTCAAATATAAAATAGTGAGTTTGAAATGTATTTTAAAATCCGAAATTTAAGATGCAAGGCTAGAAAAAAGATATAGTCATAAACACATCTATAGAAAATAAATATTTTTAAAGGTATAGAAAATAATAAATTAAGGTTTTTATTTCAAGGTAATTATGTTTTAAGATAAGGGATATTACTAGAAAGGATAGAGCTATGCAATTTAATACAGATGTTCCTTGACTTATAAAGGGGCTACATTCTGACAGACTCATTGTAAGTTGAAAATACCCTAAGTCAAAAATGCATTTAATGCTAGCAACACAGCTGTATACTAAAATAGCAAAGTACAACTGAGGATAATTATAAATAAAGGCACATAAATAAGGATAATTTTAAATAAATATTAGGGCTAGGGGTATGAGTCCTCAGCATGGCTCCCCTGGCAGCGGGGGACCTTCCAGAAGACAGCCCCATGGGAAGTAGCACTCTAGAAGGAGAGGTCATCTGAGAAAACATCAAGGGTATTAAAGACCCCTCCCCTGCTCTTCATTAAGTTCTGGATCCTTCAACAGTGCCAAACATTCACTTAGCTCATATAGTTTAACAATTTTGTTATTATAGAAATTTCTAAAGTTGCATGACAATAGAAGCAGGGTGGAACTAACCTCCATGCACTCTTCATGCAGCTTCATAGAAATCAACATATTAACATGTAGTCATTTTTGTTGAATCACTTCTAACCCCATGTTGCTGCTGCTGCTCTTTTTTGTTCACTTTTTTCCTCCTCCTTCTCCTGTTCTTCCTGTACATCTTGAAGCAAATTCTTGATATTTTTCTACGATATTTTGATATGAATCTTTAATACATATCTTTTAAAACATAATCACAATATTATCATCACACCTACTAAAACTAATAATAGCCTTATGATATCATCCAAAACCTAGTTTATGTGCAAATTTCCACAACTGTCCCAAAAACATTTTCCAGTGGATGTTTGAATTGGGATTCAAATGAGGTCCACACATCACAAGGTTGATATTTCTTTTAGTTTTTTTTTCCCTGTCCATGAAAATTCCCCTCACCCCCATTTTTTGCACATATCATTTAATTGTTTAAGAAATGGCACCATTTATCCTGTAGAATTTCTTACATTCTATATTTTACTGATTGCATCATTTTAGCTTCATTTAACGTATTTTTCTATACTCATATTTTCTGCCAGTTGGTAGTTGGTTCTAGAGGCTGATTAGATTTAGGCTTTCTTTTCTCTTTGGTGAGAATATTAATAGGTGATGCTGTGTCTCTTTTTGCATCATATGGAAGGCAATTTTACTGATGCTAATATTGGGAAGTGGGTTGAGGTTTTGCAAACCTGATTCATCCATTGTAAAAATTCTCATCATTTACCTAATAGTTTTAGCATCTATCTATCAATAATTTTGACCTATATCCATTATTCCAAAAGGTGTTGTAAAATGGTAACTTTTTAATTTGATCATTTTTAATTTTTTGGCATTTACAAACTTTCATGTTATCTTTTTTTCATATAAGAAATTCTTTTTTAAGAAAAAAACTTCTGTTTCAGATTCAGAGGGTACATGCGTAGGTTTGCTACATTGGGTGTATTGCATGATGCTGAGGTTTGGGGTACAGATGATCCCGTCACCCAGGTAGTGAGCATAGTACCCAACAGGTAGTTTTTCAGCCCTTACCCCCCTCCCTCTCTCTCACCCCAGTGTGTATTGTTCCCATCTTTACATCCATGTGTACTAAGTTTTTAGCTCCCACCTATAAGCGAGAACATGAGGTATTTAGTTTTCGGTTCCTGAATTAATTAGCTTAGGGCAATGACCTCCAGCTGCATCCATGTTGCTGCAAAGGACGTGATTTCATTCTGTTTTAAGGCTGCGTAGCATTACATGATGTATATGTACCACATTTTCTTTGTCCAATCCACCGTTGATGGGCACCTAGGTTGTTTCTATATCTTTGCTATTGTGAATAGTGCTGAGATGAACACATGAGTGCATGTGTCTTTTTGGTAGAATGATTTATTTTCCTTTTAGTATATACTCAGTAATGAGATTGCTGGGTTGAATGGTAGTTCTGATTTTAGTTCTTTGAGAAATATCCAAACTGCTTTCTGCAGTGTCTGAACTAATTTGCATTCCCACCAGCAGTGTATAAGTATCCCCTTTTCCCTACAGCCTCGCCAGCATCTGCTATTTTTATTTTTTTATTTTTTAATAATCACCATTCTGACTGGTGTGAGATGGTATCTCATTGTGGTTTTGATTTGCATTTCTCTGATGATTAGTGATGATGAGTATTTTTTCACGTTTGTTGGCCACTTGTATGTCTTCTTTTGAGAAATGTCTGTTCATCTTCTTTCTTCATTTTTAAATTCAATTATTTGTTTTTTGCTTGTTGATTTGAGTTCCTTGTAGAATCTGGATATCAGATCATTGTTGGATGCATAGTTTGCAAATATTTTCTCCTATTCTATAGGTTGTCTGTTTGCTCTGGTGATAGTTTCTTTTGCTGTGCAGAAGCTCTTTAGTTTAATTAGGTTCCACTTGTCAATTTTTGTTTTTGTTGCAATTGTTTTTGGAGACTTTGCCATAAATTTTTTTGCCAAAGCTGATGTTGAACGGGGCATTTTCTTGATTTTCTTCTATGATTTTTCTAGTTTGAGGTCTTACATTTAAATTTTTAGTCCATCTTTAGGTAATTTTTGAACATGGTGAAGGGTAGAGGTCCAGTTTCATTCTTTTGCATACAGCCAGCTTATTATCCCAGCACATTTATTGAATAGGGAGTCCTGTCCCGATTATTTATTTTTGTCAACTTTGTTGAAGATTAGATGGCTTTAGGTGTGTGACTTTATTTAGGGCCTCTCTATTTTGTTCCATTGATCTATGTGTCTGTCTTTTGTACTAGTACCATGCTGTTTTGGTTATGTTAGTCGTGTAGTATAGTTTGAAATGGGGTAATGTGATGCCTACAGCTTTGTTCTTTTTGCTTAGGCTTGCTTTGGCTATTCAGTCTCTTTTTTAGTTCCATATGAATTTTAGAATAGTTTTTTCTATTTCTGTGAAAAAAAATGATGTTGGTATTTTAATAGGAATGGCACTGAATCTGTAAACTGCTTTGGGCAGTATGGCGATTTTAACAATATTGATTCTTCCAATCCATGAGCATGGAATGTTTTGCCATTTGTTTGTGTCATCTCTGATTTCTTTCAGGAGTGCTTTGTAGTTCTCCTTGTAGAGACCTTTCACCCGCTTGGTTAGCTGTATTCCTAGGTACTTCATTTTTTTGTGGGTATTGTAAATGAGATTGTGTTCTTCATTTGGTTCTAAGCTAGAATATTATTTGTGTAAAGGAATGCTGATTTTCGTACATTGATTTTGTGTCTTGAAACTTTGCTGAAGTAATTCATTAAGTCTAGGAGCCGTTTGGCAAAGTCTTCAGGGTTTTCTAGGTATAGAATCATATCATCAGCGAAGAGAGATAGTTTGACTTATTCTTTTCCTATTTGGATGCCTTTTTTCTTTTTTTTTCCCTTTTTTTTTTTTTCTGTTTTTGAGATGGAGTCTCACTATGTTGCCCAGGCTGGAGTGCAGTGGCGTGATCTCGGCTCACTGTAAGCTCTGCCTCCCGGGTTCACACCATTCTCCTGCCTCGGCCTCCCAAGTAGGTGGGACTACAGGCACCCGCCACAATGCCCGGCTAGTTTTTTTTGTATTTTTAGTAGAGACGGGGTTTCACCGTGTTAGCCAGGATGGTCTCGATCTCCTGACCTCGTGATCCACCCACCTCAGCCTCCCCAAGTGCTGGGATTACAGGCGTGAGCCACCACGCCCGGCCTGGATGCCTTTTATTTCTTTCTCTTGCCTGATTGCTCTGGCCAGGACTTCCAGTACTATGTTGAATAGGAGTGGTAACAGTGGGCATTCTTGCCTTGTAATGTGAAGCATAAAAATAAATCAGATTCATATAGGCATTTTCGATTTAAATTTAAAATTGTCAGGCTTATTACTTATCACTTATTTGGTTGTTCTGAATCTTTTTTCTTATACATTATGTGCTACATAATGACATTTAGGTCAATGATGAACCTTATATATGACAGTGGTCCCATAAAATTGTAATGGCGCTGAAAATTTCTTATCACATAGTGATGTCGGGTGCCTTAATGCCATGGACAATGCATTACCCACCTGTTTGTGGTGATGTTGGTGTAAGCAAACTTACTGTGGTGCCAGTCATATAAAAGTCTAGCAATACAATTATGTACAGTACATAATACTTGACAGTGTTAATAAACAACTATATTACTGGTTTATGTATTTACTATCCTATATATTTTTACTCATTATTTTAGAGTGCCTTCTACTTATAAAAAAAAAAAGTTAACTATAAAACAGCCTCAGGCAGGTCCTTCAGGAGTTGTTCCAGAAGGAAGCATTATCATTATAGGAGATGATAACTCAACATATGTTATTGCCCCTGGAGAGCTTCAAGTGGGACAAGATGTGGAAGTGAAGGACAGTGATATTGATAATCCTGACTCTGTGTAGGTCTAGGCTAATGTGTGTGTTTACATCTTAGTTTTTAAGATGGCTAGCCACATGTAGGAGAATGAAACTGGATCCTCATCTTTCACCTTATACAAAAATCAACTCAAGATGGATCAAAGACTTAAATCGAAGACCTGAAACCATAAAGACTCTAGAAGATAACATCAGAAAACCCCTTCTAGGCATTGGCTAATGTCTAGAAGCTTAAAAAGTAAAGAAAATAAAAAAAAAATTAAATTGATGAAAGCTTGTAGAATAAGGATATAAAGAAAACAAATATTTTTGTACAGCTGTATAATGTGCTTGTGTTTTAAACTAAGTGTTATTAAAAAGGAGTCAAGTTAAAAAACTTGAAGATTATAAAATAAAAAAGGTAAAGTAAGCTTAGTTTATTATTGCAGAAAAATATTTTAAAATAAATTTAGTGTAGCCTAAGACTACAGTCTTTATAACATCTACAGTAGTATACAGTAATGTCCTAGGTCTTCACATTTACTCACCATTCACTCATCCAGAACAACCTGCAGTCCTGCAAGCTCCATTCATAGTAAGTTCTCTGTATATGTGTACCATTTTTATACTGTATCCTTTCTATATTTTGATATGTTTAGATACATACATACTTACCATTGTGTTACAACTGCCTACAATATTCAATACAGTAACATGCTGTACAGATTGGTAGCCAAAGAGCAATAAGCTATACCATAAAGCCGAGGTGTGTAGTAAGCTATATCATCAAAGTTTGTGTAAGTACACCATGATGTTTGTACTGTGGCTAAATTGCCCGACAAAGCATTTCTCAGAATGTATCCCCATTGTTAAGCAATGCATGACCCTATTTAATATCTTCTTTCCTAATTATATTAGCAATAATTATTTAGTTTCTTTATTCTACTATTTTATATCTATACACTATAGTCTTGAAATAACAATTCAAAAATTATTATTTAAAATAATGCACCTGAATGCAGTTTAAGATTTATTTGGGACACAAGGAAACATTTGGAGGTGATGGATGTATGCATATATCCAAACTCATCAAATTATATACATCAAATATATGTAGTTATTTGTATATCAAGTACATTTCATTAAAGCTGTAAAAGAATATTTCTTTGTAGTTATTTTTTCCTTTGGGCATATCTACCTGGTAATGTAGGGTCGAAGTACTTAAAATCACTTGAAGTAATTCTCAGCATGATTATGCCATCAGCTAGATAGACATTTGGGCTCATTTGTTTGGTTTTTATTTTTAGAGATTGATTTTTTTCTTTCCAATTTAACTGAGTTTTATAATTATGAAAACCATTTGTGTATATGGTTCCAAGGTTTAAAATTATAGAGCAAGGTACATGCATAGAGATCTAACTTCTAGTCTTGTCTTCTCTGCTAGCTTCCCTCCATGCCCCATTCAGAGTCATTTTTAAAAGTTTTTGCTTATTTTCATATTGTTTCTTTTAAATAATATGGCCCAACTCAAACTTTTGCTATTTCAGTTAGTGCTGCAATCAACTCTGGGCATATATTAGTCCATATTTTTGCTGGTATATCTTTGGGATAGATTCCTATCTTGGCAGAAATGCTGGGTCAAAAGCTAAAAGAATAAACAGTGTTGTCTGATACTGTCGACTTCTCTTCAATAGCCGTTGTATCATTATCAACAGCAATGTACGAGAGCCGTGTTTCCACACAGACTGGAAAACAGACTATGCTGGATTTTGCCAAGCAGAGAGGTGAGAAACATTATTTCAGTGTAGCTTTAATTATATCTCCATTATTATGACTGAAATTGGTAACTTTTCACAAGAAAAGGGTCATTTATACTTCTTTTCTGTAAAATATTGTTTATATTTTGCTTTTTAGAAGTCAGATTGTTGATGTTTTTCCACTCACTTGTTAGCACCTCTTTAAATGTTAGAGATAAAATTTGCAATGCTATTTGAAAGTAATTTTCATGCTTATAGGTTACTCTGTACATTTATCATTCTATTCTATAAACATCTTAAGTAATTAAGTAGTATCTTAAGGCCATAAATCAAGTCATTATCTCCTATCAAAGGACTACTGTTATTCAAACATCTAGAAAATTCATTTTAGGCAGGACGCAGTGGCTCACGTAGTTTCATGTAAAGAAAAAAACTTGAAAATAGTAATACCTGAGGACCCATGGGAATAATAGACACTGGGGAGGTAGGGTGGGGAGCGGGAGCAAGAGCTGAAAAACTACCTACTGGGGACTCTGCTAACTACCTGCGTGGCAGCATCATCCATAACCCAAACCTCAACATCACACAGTATACCCAGCTAACAAACCTGCCCATGTGTTCCCTGAATCTAAAATAAAAATCGAAATAATTTTTCTAAAAAAGAAAAAGACAATAGTATTACCCATGGGACAAAATTTGTACTACTAGCAAGAATCATTTTGTGTTGTTCCAGTGTTTAAACTTTGACAAAAATGGTTTTGGATAGATCTTTATAACCTGATGTCATAAATACAAGATTATCTGATACCTTCATTTAATATATCAATATTGGGCCTAAAAGAGTATTCTGTAAAGCTTAAATTGGTATTAACTATGATCATCTTGATGTCTATGATAGATAATAAACAAGGTCATACATACCTTACTAAACAATTTTGGTTTTTCACCAACATTTTATTCTTTAAAAGATTTAGACTAACAGAATTATTTAGCATTTCGAGTCATGTGCTTTATTTAGCAAGTGAGTAAAAATATTGGAATATTGAAGTATTTGCATAAAAAAATCAAATGGTGGTGTTTTGTAATCTCTATTGTATTTCCTATTAAGGTTTCATATATTACTTTCCCATTGTTCCTGAATTTGTTATCCTATATATAAACAGAAACATGGATGAGTACAAAAAAAAAAAAAAAAAAAGAAAGTAATTTTCCTGGCTTGTACTCTGCGTGTGGTATTTTGGTTTTGCTATGCAAAACTTTATATATTTGATCACATGTATTAGTATTTTCCTTACTTGCTTTTGTTTTTGGAGAGCCCAGGAGCAGCCTTGAACTCTTGGGCTCCAGCAATCCTCCTGCCTCAGCCTCATGAGTAGCTGGGACAACAGACACTACACTGCACCTAATTATTTTATTTTTGAAGAGACTGAGTCTTGCTATGTTGCCCAGGCTGGTCTTGACCTCATGGTCTCAAGTGATCTTCCAACCTCAGTCCCTCAAAGCATGGGAATTACATGTGTGGGCCACCATGCCTGGTCTTGCTTCTGTATTTTTAATCATTGGAAATGCCACAGGTTAGATTCCCCAGGAAGCAATCTGTGAGATGGAAACAAGGGTGCTGGACTTTTTTTTAGGAATCCTTGTAACTACCACCTGTAGGTCAGAGGACTTCTAATAGCTGGAGGAATAAGCTCTTCATTTGCAAGGGGTTCTGAGGGACTCATCACAGCATTTACCATGGGAAATTCTCCTTACTCCAAGAAGTAAACAAAGATACAACCACAAAGCAAATAAGGAATTCATCTGTCTTCTTATACTACTTGAATAGTTTTTTTTTTTTTTTTTTTTTTTTTTGCACTTTAGATCTCAGATCGATTTGGAACTGTGTGAGAAATTCAGCCAATAATACATTCATTAAAGTTTTTCTGTGGCGCCAATAACATATTAGAAGACAATTTTGCCACTGACTTGAAATGTCATCATTATTTTAAAAAATCTAAATTTCCATATGCATTTAGGCCTGTTTCTGGATTTCTCTTTTCTGTTTTATTAGTCTACCTCTCCATGTGCTAATACCAAACCATTTTAATTATTGAGGCATTATAGTATGTCTTAATATCCAATGTGGTCTACCCGCCACTATTCATTGCACTTTTTTAAGGATTTTCTTAGGTATTTTTTCTAAATAAACTTTATAACTAACTTAGCTAACTTCAGAACAAAATTGTGCTTTTATGTGGATTTCATTAAATTCATAGATCAACTTAGAGAAAACCCCCACATACCCATTTCCCAGATGCAGCAATAATCACTTCATTACTAATATTATTTCATCTAAAACAGAATCTACTTCCTTCTTCCTAGATTATACTGACACAAATCTGAAAATCATATTATGTAATCCATATGTATTTTAGTATATACTTTAGATAAGTACTCTTTTTAAAACATAGCTTTTAAAACTTAGTTGACACCTAAAAACCTACAATAATTACTTATTAGTATAAAATATCTAGTCAGTGATTAAATTTCTCCAATTGCCTCAATTTTTTAAAAAGTTTTATATTCTAATCAGTATACAAACAATGTTCATACATTGCAATTGATCGATATGTCTTTTTTAGTTTATAGATTGCATGGTTCTGAAGGTTCCTTTTGGAGTTGATTTCCAGTTTTATTCTGCTGCGGTCTGAGAGAGCCCTTGATATAATTTCAATTTTCTTAAATTTATTGAGGCTCATTTTATGGCCTATTATATGGTCTATCTGGTAGAGAATTCTATGCGCTGTTGAATAGAATGTGTATTCTGTGGTTGTTGGATGAAATGTTCTGTCTATGTCTGTTAAGTCCATTTGTTCCAAAGTATAGATTAAAGTCATTGTTTCTTTGTTGACTTTCTGTCTTGACGACCTGTCTAATGCTGTCAATGGAGTATTAAAGTCCCCCACTGTTATGGTATTGCTGTCTATCTCATTTCTTAGGTCTATTAGTAATTGTTTTATAAATTTGGGAGCTACAGTGTTAGGTGTGTATATGTTTAGGATTGATATTTTCCTGTTGGACAAGGCCTTTTACTATTATATAATGTCCCTCTTTGTCTCTTTTAACTGCTGTTGCTTTAAAATTTGTTTTGTCTGATATAAGAATAGCTGCCCCTGCCCCTGCTCACTTTTGGTGTCCATTTACATGAAATGCCCTTTTCCACCCCTTTACTTTATGTGAGTTTTTAGGTGTTAGGTGAGTCTCCTGAAGGCAGCAGATGGTTGCTGAGTTCTTGCCTATTCTGCAGTTCTGTATCTTTTAAATGGAGCATTTAGGCCGTTTACATTCAATGTAGTATTGGAATGTGAGGTACCATTGCATTCATCATTCTCTTTGTTGCCTGTGTACTTTGTTTCTGTTTTTTGTTTTTGCTTTTTAACATGTATTTTTGTTTTATAGGTCCTGTATGATTTATGCTTTAGAGAGGTTCTATTTTGATGTGTTTCCAGGATTTGTTTCAAGATTTAGAGCTCTTTTTAGCCCTTCTTGTAGTGGTGGCTTGGTCATGGCGAATTCTCTCAGCATTTGTTTGTCTGAAAATGACTATCTTTCCTTCTTATATAATGCTGAGTTTCACTGGACACAAGTTCTTGGCTGATACTTGTTTTGTTTGAGGAAGCTGAAGATAGGACCCCAATCCCTTCTAGTTTGCAGGGTTTCTGATGAGAAATCTGCTGTTAATTTGATAGGTTTTCCTTTGTAGGTTACCTGGTATTTCTGTCTCACAGCTCTTAGGGTTCTGTCCTTCATTTTAACTTTGGATAACCTGATGAAAATATGCCTAGGTGAAGAAGTTTTGTGATGAATTTTCCAGGTGTTCTTTGTGTATCTTGTATTTGGATGTCTAGGTCTCTAGCAAGGCTGGAGAAGTTTTCCTCGATTGTTCCCCTGAATATGTTTTCCAAGCTTTTAGAATTCTCTTCTTCCATAGGAACACTGATTATTCTTAAGTTTGGTCTTTTAACATAATCTCAGACTTCTTGGAGGCTTTATTCATATTTTCATATTTTTTTCTTTGTCTTTGTCAGAC
>NW_026652282.1:19609447-19644229 GCF_009828535.3 Hylobates moloch
GTATTTTTAGTAGAGACAGGGTTTCACCACCATGACCAGGCTGGTCACGAACTCCTGACTTCAGGTGACCACCTGCCTGGGCCTCCCAAAGTGCTGGGATTACAGGCGGGAGCCACCGTGCCCAGCTGAGCCACCACGCCCGGCCTTTCCTTTTAAAGTATCAAATCACACTTTGTTTAATGACTTACTTTCTCGACATCATTACAGCCTCTCTGCTAACTCCAGAAGCAGTCTGCCAAGGAAGCCCTTTGCAAAGCAAATACTTCTCTAGCTCTCCCACTCTTGAGAAACATTAAGAAAGATAGTCTGATTTACACTGATACTGACCTTTATGTATTCCAGCTCTATTTTTAACCACTAGCTTTTTGGGACCTCCAAGGTTCCTTGCCTCTTCCTAGAACCTGTCTGTTGTCTTAGTCTCTCTTCCTAGAACCTGGCTTTCTTCCATATCTTTATAACCAGCTATTTTGTTTTGGTTTATTTGGAGACCACAGATCTCCAGCAAGGTCTTTAAGCAGGATTCTGGAAACAGTTCCAATTCAAAATTTAAAAATTATAATGTACTCTTAAGGCACAGTGTTCCTATTTGAAGCAAATCTAGTCGCTTCAGATTTTCATTTCTATCTGAATTGCATGTAAGAGGAGCACTTAATCATTGCAAGATTCACTTATATGCTCCGCAGTGCTCACGCACTCCATGTGCAGATTAGAAGCCAGATTAATTCTTCTTTCCTCCCAAATTATTAAAACAGGTAATGCACTTTTATTAATGTTAGAATCAACTGAAATAATTCTGGAGAATTAATGCTCTAAATGAATGCAATTTCAGAGCTCGGTGAGTACATTATAGGCTTATTATTCTTACTATGTGCGGGATGTTAAATTCAGCAGTTTTGATTTTCATAGAAGACAAGGAATAATTTCTCTATCTTGTCTGCATGATAACCTGGTCGCTTGGCACTCTTCCTGAAATGAAGAGGTAGCATTGTACCTTGGAATGCCATAATCTTTTATGAGACATTCAGTTAAAATATCACAGGGCAATATAAAAGGATTTTGGTTATTAGATTTTCTAAGCCAAGCCAAGACATGTAGCATACATGCATCCCTTTTTCTGTTTCTCTCTCTTACAAACACACACATACAAATATAAATAATATACCGAAGTATATATTACACCAAGCATGGTACAAAGTTTGAGGTATATCTATGGTAAAAAGAGAACAGACATTATCTTTCCTCATGGAGATTGTTTTCTAGCAGATGAAACGAAGAGCACATGCAGAAGCACGGTCCTTCAGTAGGAGGCAAGATGCTCCTTGAGACATAACAGGAAAGAAGATGAGATGCAGTAGGTTCATAATTTGGTAGTGGAAAGAAGATAGAATTTCCACGTAATATTTATTATTTTCCTTAAGAAAGCATGAGATGAGGTCATAATCTCGGAGTAAAGAGGAAGGATCCAAGTAAGGAGATTGAAAGAGGGAAGAGAAGGACGAAACTAGTTATTTGAGGACTTGAATAATATAGAGTTGCTGAGCTTACTAAGGGTCTGTTTAGGTTTGAGCTAAGGAAGTTAACGTGAAAGAAACTTGCCTGGTTTTACAATCCTCTCCAGCAAAGTGGCTGGGATGGAAAAGGTAAATAGTTGGTTTAAGTAGGTTAGAGAGTTTTCAAGGGAAATACAATGAAATGAGACGGAAGTCTTTTTTTACAAAGGACCAATGGGATTAGGTTAGCCAGGATGAAAGTGATAAAAAGGGAAATGGTAGATACAGAACAATCAATCCATCAATAGAAACAATGGACTGGAGGTAATAATTGTTGTAGTTTAAGTTTTAGAGCAAAATATCTCGAGGGCAAGAAGGCTATGGTTAGGAAGTAGAATATTTGAAATTCTGATTTTGGAGTTAGTGCAGATTTTGAGGCCCTGGTTCAAGCTGGTGTGGAGGGGTGGAATAGGTCAGTGGTAATGAGCATGGGTCAAAGAATTCAGAGTGAGTTTTTAGCCACTTGCATGTTGAAATTGCCAAAATAATAACAGTGACTGGAGCGTGAAAGAATGGGAACTAAGTGATAAATTCTTCAGTGAATGAAAAGAATGACCAAGAAATTTAAAGGAGTATCAATAAGAAAGTAGAAAAGGCCAGATGGTCTGCCCCTCAAAGAATAAAGAATTTTATGGGGTTTTTTTTTTTTTTTTAAATACAAAACACTAAGAGTATCAAGGTCTGGAATTGCAAATGGAGAGAAAGGGGAGATATCTGTCCTGAAATGTTAGAGAAAGACAGTACAGCTTTGTTTTAGAGGATGATAGGATCCACATCCTTTGAGGACAGCCACGTTTCAGTAAAGGCAAATAGGTAATCAGCCTAAAGAGGTTGTTTTAGCTGTGCCAAATAGTTATGTGTGTGAGTGAGTGTGTGTGTGTGTGTGCACATGCGTTCACACACATATATGCATAAATATACATGGACTTTTATCATGGCTAAAGAATTTATCATGGCTAAATTCTTTTGGTTTTCAAAAAATTGGTAGATAACAATAGTATTTCCCAATGGATTATTTTATTTCTTAAATACATTTGCATAAGTTTCAACCAACTGTCATCAGGCATACTTGTAGAATGAAACCATGCATTTTAATCCTTTAGGGTCTTATACTAAATGGCAAAGCCAATCATGCCCTGGGTCCTATAAAACACTTCTTAAATTTGTGCTTATCTGTCTCCTAAGTGGAAGACTTTGTATCTTCTCTGATACAGACCAGTGGTTTTCAAACTGAGCATCAAGGATTTTTAGGGATATTTGTGCACTGGGGACCATTCTGGAGGATTACTGAGGTGAAGTGGGACATCAAACAACTTGCTGTCTGGACCTATCCCACTTGTTTTTAACCAGAACAGCTCTATACTTCTTTTGTATATTGAGTTTTCACATTGCGTTCTAAGAAAGTTTTACTCTGTTTTAAAAAATAAGCTTGGAAATCTTAGACTGGAATGATGAATCTCAGAAGATGCTACTAATCTGTGTAGAGAGTGAGCTATATATAGCCTTTATTCTTTTACTTGGAGCTGTCATACTTCATAACTTATCAGTGCAATTTCTTCATTCATAAACCTGGTGATAATAATGCTTGCCCAAGGTTGTTGAGAAGTCTAATGAGATGATACATGGAAAAGTGCTTTGTTTGACATAAATTTCATGGCTTCTAATCACTGACTAATAAGTCAGTGATCACTTAGAGACCTGGACATACTGGGGGCCAATGATGAATCACACCACCAGTCCATCCTTTGAATCTGTCCTTATTTGTAGAATACAAGACAGAAATAATTCTGAAATCAAATTTCTCCCAAAGCCATCTTTTCAATAATGTTTTAATGCTGTGTCTTTGGGTTTTGTCAAATATCTGCATATGAAAAAGTAAAATGAAGAACATTGTGTACCTTTCTAAACCCATTACTGGAAACATGATCTATTATGTTGTTCAGTATTCCTTGTATAAAGAATCATATTATAGTTCTTTCAGTACCAGGAAAAAGGTTTATCCCTTATGAACAAAGTGTAGGTTTCTGTTTATCTGATTATATATTCTATTGTGTTTTGCTTTTTGCTTTAACTGCCTGAAAATTCAGAACAAAACCTAATGCTCTGTCATGGTATCCAGGGTCTTCCTACTCTAAACCTCTCTCTTACTTTATCTGAATGTCTCTCTTTCTCAGACTCTCTCCAAACACATAAATACACACAATTACAATATCTATTTCTAGCAATCTCATAACAAATGGATCACTTATTTTCATCTTCCCCCATTTTTCCCTTATTTTTAAAGGTTGAATTAATTTACATATTAATTTGACCTATTACATCATTTTTATACAAAGATAACTCTGACCCCTTTTCTCTCTATATATACATATTTTTATCAAGATATAGCTATTTAATTTTTCCATCAACTTACTCGTTCAAAAGTATATTCATTGAGACACAATGGTATATGTGAATGTGTATATAAATGTGTGTATACGTATATGTATATGTGTATGTATATACATGTGTGTGTAAAACAGAGATGTGTAAGGCCTCAATGAATTCACAGTGTATTTGGTTATGATATAGAAATAATATATAACCATACTATAAGCTTTCTAACAAGCATCAGCAAAGTATGATCTAAGGAGATTTTTCTGTAAGTAAAATTTTATTAGAAAACAGTCATATCCATTTTTTACATATTGTTTGTGATTGCTTTGGCAATACAACAACAAAGTTGAGTAGTTGTGACACAGAAATGATGGCCCTCAAAGCCTCAGTTATTTACCCTCTGGCTCTTTATAGAATGTTGCTGGGCCCTGATCTATAGGCATTTGTTAGTGTATATATACTTTCATACTTGGAGCAGTGGAAAAACGGTTAGTAACCTGATTAGATAATAACAGCCAGGTATTAGTCTTTATCTCATATGTGCAAGATTGATTAAGGTGTTTTTCACTGAGCAGATAATGTGGTGTTGGTAGTGGGGGGTGCTGTGTCTAGCTCCCTTAGGGCTGGATTGGAAAGGGCAGTGATTGAGGGGTTGATGGCAGTGGCTCTGTGTGAAGTACAAAAGATTGCCTTGAGATAGCTGGTACAAACAAATAACAATAAGTGTAGTTATTATTTTTGAGCACTTACCATGTGTTAGATGTTGTCCTAAAGAATATCCAAATATGAGTTAATTCAATCCTCAGAACTGTCATATGACACATCTAGTATAATAGTATCTACATTTTGGAGATGAGGAAATGGAAGCTCAAGGAGATGCTGTACCTTGCCAGTGGTCATGTAGCTAGTCAGTGGTGGAAATAAGATTCAAATCAAAACATCTCATGACTTCAAAACTCAAGCTCTCACCTGAGTTATATAGTGTGTCTGCTTTGGGGCCTTGCTCAGACCCTCTGAATAGTGCCTATCACATTATTATAATTCTCATACTCATTTATTCCCTGTATCTGTGAGCGCCTAGAGGCAGGGACTCCTTAATATTCATCTTGCTATATCTAGTACCTAGCACAGGGTCTCTCAATAAAATGGCTTATGGGTATGTAATTGAGGAAGTTTTTCTGGAGGAATACTGGCTGGACCTGCCTGAAGGAGGGGTAAGAGTCACCGCCCTACCCCTATCACCAGGCAAAGGAAGGACAGGAGTAGCCCAAGAAAATTCAGAGGGAAAGCTTTCCACATCTTGGAATACTCAAAAATTTTTAAGATACACAAATGTCTGCCCATAAATCATGCAGTTGGAAGCTATTCCCTGTATTAGCATAATGTTATTTATTCTTATGTCCACAACTCTTCTGCTGATTAAATAGAATTCCAGAAGATGAAAATAAATTGTCATAATAATGAATATTTTTGTCAGCTTGATATTGGAATTATAAACTATTCCCAATTGTCTTTTCCTTCACAGTAATTTTCATATGCAACCAGAATACAGTTGCCTGGTCAAAGATATTCTCATACAATGAAAACCTTCAGTTTAGAAACTTATTTCTAAATGGCACTATTCATAAGATTATATTTTTAATATGAATTTCAGTATTTTCTCAGGTACTGGCAAGAAATAAATAATTATATATTTTTCAAAATAAATTCACAAATTTGCGTAAAAAGATTAAGGAATATATAAACCAATATGTCACATCTTTTCAACTGATTCTACAAGTGATATATATCTGGTCCAATAAAACCTTATTTTTTATTAATAGAAATTTAAACCATATTTGACCCACTCATTTCAGGGATGGCACACTTATTTGATATGGTTCCTAGGTATTGTGAATTGCTTCTGAAGTCACGGTTGCACAATAACTATCAGTATCTTTTCTCCAGGAGCTCACTGCAAATTAGTAATTAAAAGAAAATGAAAGCATAAATAAATATTATGAAATAGGCAGACATTATGGAGGGAAAGGGTAAATCTTCTAGTCACATCTACAAAAAATTAAAAGGTTTTTTTCTGAAATCTATCTCTTCCAAAAGAATAGGATCTAAATATTCTAGGTTTTGCTAATGCTTGCTTATGCCTCCAAAAAAATTCTTGAAATATATGTTATAATAAGGAATATTAAATAAAACGGTCATTAAATATTTGAAGTATATTTTTATAAAAAATAATATTCTTGGCTTTTTCTTAAGTGGGAAGGAAATGTCTCATAATAGAATATTCTGAATTGCAAGCAATTTTACATTGTCAAATACTTTTAATATGCTCTAAAAATAGACATTAAACTTATTATGCTATAAAATGTAAGTACCACCAAGAAAAATTAAGCATGTTTGCAAGCATTAAAAAATACATTGTCTACAATTTGCATAGTTAATAAAGATACCTCACAGCTTATTTTTGTTTTAAGCAACACGAAACATTTTGTGCAATGTTTCCATTAGCATATTCTTGCTAGAGTCACCACATCTAATCTTGAAAATGATTATTTTAATGTAACAAACCAATCCAGTACTCTCATTTTGCAGTGGTTGTGGCTTTTTACAAATAGCCTTAATAAAAAGAAGTCACCTGAAGAGTGACTCATCTAGGCACACACTGCAGAGGACACAGCATGTAATGGCTGAAACAAAGCTAAATTGGGTACAGTGGCTTCTGATTAGACATGAACAGACGGCTGAAGCTGGATCCAGCTGCACATATTTCATTAGGAAAAGCAAACACAAACATGGGGAATGACTTTTTTTTCTTTTATAATTAATAAATTTTAAATAAATTTGAACAAAGTAAAACAAATACAACATTGTTTGAGTGAGAAAGATATGTTTTGTGGTAGCATGGAGCACTTGAGGCAGGTGGCTTCATGCGTGACTGTAGGTTTTGAATCAAATGAAAAGTACCTAGTCACCTATTACTGAAAAATGATGCTGTGGGAACTGAGGGATAATGCAGACCACAAATTGATCTCCCTCAACAAAATTCTCAGATTCTTTATATCAATATATATTTTAGTCTGGACTATCATTTACCACTCTCACTCCATTCCTCAACAAAAACAAAACGAAAATCCACATCATGCCTTGTGATGATCTCCTCTTATTAATATGTATTAGTGGTACCAGCTAATGCCCCAGTTATACAATCTCGGACTTGCATCCTCTTGGACTTCTCCTTTCCCTTATATCATTTGAATGATTAAAACCTATCACTTTTTCTTAAAATCATTTAGGCAGTAGAGATTAGTGTTTAAGTTAATGGGTTTTGGAGGCAGGCATGCATCATTTGAATCCAAGTTGAACCTCCTAGTAACATTGTGACCTTAGGTAGATTCCTAAACCTCAGCTTGCTCATCTACGGAGTTAACAATACCCAATGGCACAGAGTTGCAGCAAAGGTTAAATAAAATACTGCTTGCCTAATAGTGAGGGGCCTGAAGCAAAGAATGCATTCAGTGATGCACATACTGAAGATATACCTACTCCTTTTCTCCCAACTGCTCCTAGGTTCTATACCACACACACACACACACACACACACACACACACACACACACACACTCTTGGATAGTCTTCTGTATCACACATATTACTTTTTGTACTGGGTTGAGTAGTGACCCCTAAAAATCCACACCCACCTGAAATCTGTGAGTATGTCCTTATTTGGAAATAGAGTCTTTGCGGATGTAATTAGTTAAGATGGGGTTATACTAGATTAGGGTGGGCTTTAAATCCAATGACTGGAGTTCTTAAAAGAAGAGGGAGTGAATGTAGAGACACAGACACAGAGAGCAGAATGCCACATGAAGATGGAGGTAGAGACTGGAGTGATGTTTCTGCAAGCCAAAGGATGCTAAGAATTCCTGGCCACCATCAGAAGCTAGGAGGGATAAATGGAACACATCTTTCCCTAGAGCCTTCAGAAAGAGCACAGCCTTGCTGAAACACTGATGTCAGACTCCTAGCCTCTAGAACTGTGAAAAAATCAATCTCTGTTGTTTTAAACAACCCAGTTTGTAGTATTTTATTACAGCAGACATAGGAAACTAATACACTCTTTATTCAGTTAATCAATGTAATTTAATTTCCCCTTCATCTCTACCCCATCCCAATTTTCTTTATCTGAATAAAATGTAACATCCCCCCAAAAAGAGAAGAGAAAACGAAGTAGATGGGATACTGACAAAGGTGCCTCTCATCCTGGCAGTGTGTAGCAATTACAAGTGAAACACTGAAGGATGGGGTAGACAGGAAAGCTCTGGTAGTGGTGCATGCTGGGAACACAGCCTCTCTTTAACACGCTCTGCATTCCCATCTTTCACCACTATGGGAAATGATGCAAAATAAAATACAGTTGAGCCTTGAACAACAGGGGTTTCAACTATGTGGATCCACTTACACTTGAATTTTTAAAAATAAATATGTTGGAAAATGTTGTGGAGATCTGCAACAATTTAAAAAAAAAACTTGCAGATGAATTATGTAGCCTAGAAATATTAAAAAAAAGGAAAAGTTCAGTATGTCATGAATGCATAAAATATGTAAATACGAGTCTATTTTATCATTTACTACCATAAATTATACTCCAATCTATTCTAATAAGTTAAAATTTATCAAAACTAACACACACATTTACAGACCATACATGGTACCATTTGCGGTTGAAAGAGATGTAAACAAATGTAAAGATGCAGTATTAAATCATAACTGCATACAATTAACTGTAGTACAGCTGTACTACTGTAATATTTCACAGCCACCTCCTGTTGCTATTGTAGTGATCTCAAGTATTGCGAGTATCTGCTTAAAACGTCCTGGGACACTAATCCTCTCCCTGTGAGCAGTTCGTCTCTCCAGTAAATTGTAGATGGCAGTAAAAAGTGATCTCTTGGCCAGGTGCAGTGGCTCACGCCTGTAATCCCAGTACTTTAGGAGGCTGAGGCGGGTGGATCACGAGGTCAGGAGATCGAGATCATCCTGGCTAACACGGTGAAACCCTGTCTCTACTAAAAATACAAAAAATTGGCCAGGCATGGTGGCAGGCACCTGTAATCCCAGCTACTGGAGAGACTGAGACAGGAGAATCGCTTCAATCCGGGAGGCAGAGGTTGCAGTGAGCCAAGATTGTGCCACTGCACTCCAGCCTGGGTGACAGAGCAAGACTCCGTCTCAAAAAAAAAAAAAAAAAAAAAAGTGATCTCTCATGGTTGTTGCATACTTTTCATCATGTTTACTGCAATACCATAAACCTTGATTAACACCATGGGACCCATATGAAGTGCCACTAGTGATGCTGGAAGTGCTTCCAGGAAGCCAAGAAAAGTCATGACATTATGAGAAAAAGTTGAGTTGCGTAATATGTACTATAGATTGAAGTCTGCAGCTGTAGTTGCTGCCGTTTCAGATAGATAATTCACCAAGTAAACAGACAAACAATGTAAACTTACAGTATCAATAAATACAGTACAGTATTGTAAATGTATGTTCTTTCTGATTTTCTTAATATTTTCTTTTCTCTAGCTTACTCTATAGTAAAGATACAGTATATAACACACCTAACTTATAAAATATCTGTTAATTGACTGTTTTGTGATCAGTAAGACTTCCAGTCAACAGTAGGCTATTACTATTAAATGTTTTTGGGAAGTCAAAAGTTATACGTGGATTTTTGACTGCTCAGGGGTCAACACCCCTAACTCCTGTGTTGTTCAGGCGTCAACTGTAATTCCACTTCATTCCACTGAAGTCAGACTAGGCTAGTCTATTTTATCTAGACACCTGGAGTTAGATTGAGTTTTGCCTTATACTGTCTTTCTGAGGAGACCAAATACCCAATGATCCAAGGTAACTGAATTCACTATTGGGAAAATAAAGACTTGAATAGATAAGTACTCTTCGAAATCTGTCATGCTTTAGAACACATAGAAAGTGATAATACTGTACCATATTCTGGTACACTGTGAGGCTGTTTTTCCACAGTAGCTGCACCATTTTACATCCTTTCCAGTGATGTATGATGGTTGCAATTTCCCCATATTCTCACCAGCTCTTGCTAGAATCTGACTTTGTAATTACAGTCATTCCAGCGGGTGTGAAGTGGTATCCATTGTGATTTTGATTTACATTTTCCTAATGACTCATGATGTTGAGCATCCTTTCATGTACTTATGACCACTTACATATCCTGTTTGGATAAATGTCTACTTAATTATTTGCCAATTTTAAAATTAGATTATAAGAATTCTTTATTCTGGATAAAATCCCCTTATTAGATATATGATTTGCAAATATTTTCTTCCATCCTGTGGGTTGTCTTTTCACTTCTATGATGGTATAATTCGCAACAAAAAAGTTTTTTTATTAATTTTGAGGTTGTGCAATTTATCTATTTTTTGGTATTTGTGTTTTTAGTGTCATATCTAGGAAATCATTGGCTGAACCAAGAAAACAATTTTTTTAAGAGTTTTATATTATTAGCTCTTATATTTAGGTCTATGATTCATTTTGAGTTGTTTTGTGTATGACATGAGTTAAGGGTCTAACTTCATTGTTTCGCATATGGATATCAGCACCATTTGTTGAAAAGATTATTCTTTTCCTTTGTATTTTTTGATTGTGGTTAATATATTTGAAAGAATGTCATATGTAAATTTATAGATGAGTATTAAAGAACAGGGCTATAAGATTATTAGGAACAAAATTCCTGTTTATTAGGAACAAAAATTAAAATATTGTTCTAGTGAGTTTCAATTGTAGGCAATTTAATCAAATTTAACATAACACAAATGGAATATGAATTATTAGAATAAGAATTGAAACTGTCTCAACACTACGAAAAAGAAATAAATTATTTAACCTTATGATTCCATAAAATTATTGTTTTAACAAAGGATTATAATGAAATATTAACAAATCATAACACATTGCAAAAAAAATGCTAATGAATTTTAGAAGTGTCTTGCATACAGTTAAAGAGATTAAAGGTATTTTTAAATTTTTTTATTGTGAAATAAAAGCTACTTAAAAACCTTCCTACAAGGAAACTTCAGGCCTAGGGAGCTTCATTAGGAGAAGGAAATGTCACTGATAGAATTTTCCACTTTCATCGCTTTTCACATAAGGTCAGGTATCAGGCACTGTGTTAAGCATCCAGAACTCAGATAAAAAGCCACTGTTTACTGGGTTAATAAACCACAGGTCAGAATTTAGGGCAACCACAGCAACTGGAAGGTAAAAATTAAAAGCTTGACAAAGAGAGCCATAGAGGGGAAGATCCAAATTCTGCATGTATAATCTCAGCACAAATTTCTGACTGACTCCTGAATTGTGTATACTACACATGTATGTGCAAGACAGACTCCAAACAGCCTGGCTAAATCTAAAAGAAGTGACAGAGATTTCAGTTACTGCCTATCACAAGAGACACCGTTTGGAATTTGAGTTCTACCAAGTTCACTGCCCACTTAAAGCAAAAAACTCAACACTCTTCAGGGGAACATGACAGAATTCACAGTCTATAAGTGGTATCACTAATAATGTTGACATGCAATTCAAAATTACTAGATATATGAAGATACAGTAGTTCTTAAAACTGTTCAGTAAAGTGAGTGAAAATATTCTCATGATAGACAAAAGAGAATTTCAACAAATAAATAACAATTTAAAAAAACAAATAGAAATTCTAGAACTGAAACATAATAACTGAGCTAAAAATCACATAATAGAAGATGGGAGATAATATAAAAAGAGTCAGTAAATCCAGAGATACATCAATAGAAAATAGCTAATGTCACTGGTTAGTTATAGAATAATGTAACAAATTTAATTATGTGAATGTGGAGTCCTAGATGGAGAATAGAAAGAATAGTACAGAAAAAAAATCTAAAAAAACTTCAAGAAATATCTGACCCTATTTCATCCTTTTCAAAATTGTTGTAGCTATTCCTTTTCCTTTTCAAATAAAGCATAGAATTCTCTTGTTTATATATACAAAATGTTGAACTTTTCACAGAAATTGAATTAAACCTGTATAACACTTTGGGAAGCAATGGCATTGTTACTATGCTGAATTTCCCAATCTATCAACATGGTATATCCTCCATTTACTTAGATCTTTTTTTTTAAATTTCTTTCATCAGAGTTGTGTAGTTTTCAGCATGCAACTCCTGTATATTTATTGTTAAATGTATACATAGGTATTTCAATTTTGGATGAACATAAATGATATTTTGTTTTAAATTTTAGTTTCTACATGTTCATTGCTAGTCTATAGTAATACAACTGATTTTGGTTTATTGATCTTGTATTCTGTGACCTTGCTGAAATGACTTTTTAATTATAATAGTTTTCATATAAATTCCTTGGGGATTTCCTATATAGACAATCAGGCCATCTGCAAACAGGGACAGTTTTACTTTTTTACCCAAACTTGATGCCTTTAAATTTCCATTTCTTGTCTCATTTTGCTCTCTAGGATTTCTAGATTTCTAGAATTTTCTAGGAATTCTAGTACTAGAGAACAAAATGACATTATGTTGAATAAAATTGGTGAGACAGGACATCCTTTCTTTGTTTCCAAGGGGAAAACATTCAGTGTTTCACCATTAAGTGTGATATTAGCTTCAGGTTTCTAGTAAAATTTCTGTATCAATTTGATGAAGTTCTTAGTTGGCTGAGTTTTTTATATCATAAATGGGTATTGGATTTTGTCAAAGTATTGCTCTGTATCAATTAACATAATTAAGTGATTTTCTTTAGCTTGTTAATATGTGGGTTACCTTGATTGATTTCTGAACACTGAACAAGCCTTGCATTTCTGAAATAAACCCCACTTTGTCATGGTGTATAATTTTAAATGTACTGCTGGATTGGATTTGCTAATATTTTGTTGAGGAATTTTGGATCTATGTTCCTTAGGGATGCTGGTTTTTGTTTTTTGTTTCTATTTTTTTTATTCTCCTGTCTTGTTTTGGCATCAAGGTGATACTGGCTTTATAAAATAAGATGGAGATATTTCTCCTATTCTCTGGGAAAGACAGTGTTAAATTGGTGTAAATTCTTCTCCAAATGTTTGGTAGAATTATCCAATAAAATTATCTGGACCTAAATATTTCAAATGACATTATATCAAGTTAAAAAGCTTCTGCACAGCAAAGGACACAATCTTTTTCAGGAGTTTTTAAACTATAAATTCATTTTCTTTAATAGTTATTGGACTATTCAAATTACTTCATCATAGGTGAGTTTTCTTTGGTGTCTCTCTTAAGGATCAGAAATTTTACTATCTTTGATCTATTCATATTTCTACATCTTTCCCTGTTAATTTGGGTAATTTATGCTTTCCTAGAAAATGGATCAGTACAATCCCATTGGCCCTCTGCTTCAGCTTTCTCCAAGTCTTCTTGTCTATATGTGGTCATCTGCCTTAAGTTATAGATGTAGGAGTGTGTGTACACATATGTGTGTGTATATATATGTGTGTGTATTTATATTACATAAATACATATTCAGTGTTTAGGATTTTGAATGAATGGAAAGAAGGGTAGATTTGTTAGCCTTGTCTGCTATTCGATCAAATACTCTTTATGTTTGGCCTTAGTTTGTTTTCTTAGTGTCACTGATATGGTTTGGCTGTGTCCCCACCCAAATCTCACCTTGAATTGTAATAATCCCCACGTGTCAAGGGCAGGGCCAGGTGGAGATCACTGAATCATGGGGACAGTTTTCCCCATACTGTTCTCATGATAGTGAATAAGTCTCATGAGATCTGATGGTTTTATACATGGGAGTTCCCCTGCACAAGCTCTCTTGCCTGCCACCATGTAAGACATACCTTTGCTTCTCCTTTGCCATCTGCCATGATTGTGAGGCTTCCCAGCCATGTGGAACTGTGAGCCCATTAAACCTCTTTCCTTTATAAATTACCCACTCTCAAGTATGTCTTTATTAGCAGCATAAGAACAGACTAATACAGTCACCATCCTACCTCTTTCTCTATGGTGAAATCTAAGTGCTAAGGCCAATCCTAAGCATTGCCTCTTTTCTGAAGAACTTTTCAATTCCTCTAGTAGTTGGATGCTCCCTTATGATTTTGCCATCATTATCATTCTATTTTTCACATTGTAATGTGATGATGCTTTTCCATGCTGATGTCCTCAGTAGGCTTTGAACCCCCGATATTAGAGATCATGCAATTCCCAGTTTGCAATTCCAAAGTATAGTTCTATTCAGTTATCAAGGAGTCTATCAATGTATTTATTATTCTGTGTATAAATAGTGCGCTTTTTCAGTAAATTCTCTTGTGATATAACTATACAGACAGATGCATTTTTAATATTAATTTAACTAATTTGTTAAATTTTATTCTTAACTTATGCTGAATAACCACAATCCGTAAAACAGTTTCCATCAAAACAAATGTCTTTATGAAATGTGGATTATTTATTTGTTCATGTAGTACAGCTGTTTTATAACCAGCGTAAAGACTTTAGTAAACTACCAAGGATATTTAGAGTGCTAACTTTATGGCTGGGATTCAGTACTTGCATTTAATTTTTCCATGAACCATATGAACTCTCAGTTATGACTAGAACTAGCTCAGTCACTGGGTAATTAGGCATTTGCTTAGTGAGTTCAGGGTTCTCTGAGATCCTGGGACTTGGATGTATTCCTTACACAAGAATTAGCCTGTATGGTCATTTTCTTACTTCTGTATTTGTTTATCCCTAATATTTAGCTCTACATGGAGCATTTTATCTCATCATATTTGATGGCCATCATGTGTGAAAATAAGGCAAATTAAATATAAACTTTACTAACCTGAACTCTTGATCTGGATTTCTAGAAAGACTGGAGCATATTTTCTGAAAACAGATAATGTGGTAAAATATTCTTACAGGTGCCGATTTTAATGAGGCTAACAAAGTGAGGGCAATTAGAAAATTTTAGGCATATATATGAATCATACATGTAAATAGTACTAGTAAGAGGTTTGAAGCAGATCAATATGTTGAGCAGGTTAAAACATACTCTTTGTAATCTTTTCATGGCATTTATCTATTTGCTAATACATTTTTATGGTCAGAGACAATATAAACATTAGTCCAGGGAAGCCCTCATTTAAATTATCACAAAGTATAATTTTGAGGAGTTAAAAAGACAAAAACTAAGTATATTACAGTATGTTCGTGTCTACTAAAATTATAATAGTTTATCTCCACCTTCATCTGTTTTACAAATGAGTAAATTGTAGTAAACTGAGATAATGTAGCTAATAGCATACAAATGCTTAGAATAACAGGTAGAATCAATACTTCCAATATATTTTAAATTAACAAGGCTCTAAAAAAATAAAAACCTGCCTAGTCTAATAACCTTATAGAATAGCTTCTCAGAGCACTCACATTAGCGTCCTGTTAAATTTTTTAATTCTGTTAATATTTACAGCAGCTGAAGCATAAAGCATCTCAATGAATGAAATAGCATTATTTAGCTCCACAAACAGTCACCTTCCATGAGAAAACAAATCAGCCCAATTCAATAAAAATTAGTAGTTTTCTGTTTTGTAAATGTAATATGGAACATTTATTGGGTTTGTTCTAATTGACATTTGTGCTTATAATTCCCCCAGAGAAGGTCTTTTGTTAAATTATTGTGAAAGGCTACCGGGTCTAGAAGTACAGTGGAATTAGCAAATGCTTCAAAGACTGATTGGGTTTGAATGCTGCTGTTCAGTAATTTATTCATTGGGTGACCATGAACACATTAACCGACCTCTGTAAAACTTAGTTTATTTGCCTGTGAAATGGAGTTATAAAAGTATCTGACTTTGTTGGATTGTTGTGAACAATGAGAAAACATTTGATTTGTAGTGACATTTCTCATCTAATGACTGTGTAACCTTCATAAAGGCAGAGCAGTGAAGGGGAAGAGAAAATTAAAACTGAGTCAGGTATTGGCTATTCTATGGGACTCTTCCCTCCTTCAAATGGTTTCCTCTCGTATACAGAAAAATAGAACAGGGTTCAGATAATAACATATTGCTTTGAATCAAAGATGCCAGTAATTGTAAAATATGTCCTAACTACAGAGAATTTAAATTGTGATAAGATGTGGGTCTTGGAATTGATTATTTTCATAATGGTTAATATATATTGAGCATTTACAATATGGTAGGTACTGTTCTAAATGTTGCACATATATTAACTTATTTATTCTTCATCTAAAAAATCAAGTAACTACTATTGTTATCTCTATTTTGCAGATTAAGTAACTCCTCCACGAGCACTCAGCTAGTACAACTTCTCCAGAACACTGAGCTATCGCTAAAGAGGAGCTGTGGACATCTAATCTACCAACATCAAGCAATAGCCACCACCAGGAGAAACACACCTGACCCTGTAAGATTCTTTTACATGGGAGTCACGGGTGGGGGGAATTGAAGAAGGGGGAAATTGGGGAATGGGAATTAGTATCATTTTGTGTTGTCCATCATGCTCAAGTGCCTATTAAAAAGCCTGCTTATTTATTGTTAATGACTAGCGTCAGAGAGTGCTGAAATCAATGTAACCTTAGAAGTGAGTTAAGGAGACTTGAAACCGGGAACCATCATTCTCAGCAAACTAACACAAGAACAGAAAACCAGAAACCAAACACCTCATGTTCTCACTCATATGTGGGAGCTGAACAATGAGAACACATGGACACAGGGAGGGGAACAACACATACTGGGGCCTGTCAGTGGGTAGGGGGACAGGGGACGGCTAGCATTAGGAGAAAGACCTAATGTAGATGATGGGTTGATGGGTGTAGCAAACCACCATGGCACGTGTATATCTATGTAACAAACCTGCACGTTCTGCACATGTATCCCAGAACTTAAAGTAGAAAAAAAATTGATAACTTTCCAAAAAAAAAAAAATTATCCCAGTGAAGCCAACTGAAACTTTTAAAAGTACCTCACTAAGGGGCAGTTGCCAAACCCCTGGCAATCACTAGTCTGTTTATAGTTTTGCCTTTTCCAGAATGTCATATAAATGGAATCATACGGTATACAGTCTTTTCATATTGGTTTATTTCACTTTGCAATATGCAACTAAGAATAATACGTGTCTTTCTTTGGCTTAATAGCTCATTCCTTTTATTACTGAATATTATTCTGTAGAACGGATGTATGATGATTTATTTATCCATTCACCTATTGAATGATAACTTAGTTGCTTTTACACATTTTCATCTATGTGTCCTGTGTTACAGCCACTTCAAACTATCTTCAGGTCTCTGAATTTGCCGTGTACTTTAATTCTTCTGTTCCACTGACCATGTTGTTTTTTCTGTCTGGAACTTCCTGTATGCATCCTTTCACTCTACTGTGCACCTCACCCACAACCAGATTCTACTGGATGCCCTTCTCATATTCTTTTATACTATTGCTTATCAAGCTTCAATGTGCAATTAGTTATCCACAGATCTTTTAAAAATGCAGAGCCTGATTCAATAGGTGTGTGGTGGAACCCGAGATTTTTGCATTTCTAAAATGTGCCTGGGGATGTTGACGCTGTACATAACACACTGTGCTATAATTGTTATTTTTCTTCGTCATCTCCACCAGACAAGGACCTTCTTGAAAGTGTGAACAGATATATATCTGCATTGAAGAAAATGGAGTCAATAGTTCCTCCACTTGACTTAGAAGGCCTTTAACAACCTTGTCCCAAACTAAATTTTCAGACCCATTTCCCACCACCCGTTCCTTTCAGTCCAGCTGTTATTACTTGTCACACACAAGTCTCAAAGTATGTATCTTACATAAATGAAAATATAATTAATTTATAAGTTATAAATCTCCAACAGGGCAAGTTGATGGGATACACATACTGTTCACTCATCCATGCATATATAAAGCAAGGTCATAGTTCTCTATTTTGATGGGCAAACCAGTTCTATTAAAAAAATACGCACTGTCAGGAAATAATACGTGCTGGAGAGAATGTGGAGAAATAGGAACACTTTTACACTGTTGGTGGGACTGTAAACTAGTTCAACCATTGTGGAAGTCGGTGTGGCGATTCCTCAGGGATCTAGAACTAGAAATACCATTTGACCCAGCCATCCCATTACTGGGTATATACCCAAAGGATTATAAATCATGCTGCTATAAAGACACATGCACACATATGTTTATTGCGGCACTATCCACAATAGCAAAGACCTGGAACCAACCCAAATGTCCAACAATGATAGGCTGGATTAAGAAAATGTGGCACATATACACCATGGAATACTATGCAGCCATAAAAAATGATGAGTTCCTGTCCTTTGTAGGGACATGGATGAAACTGGAAACCATCATTCTCAGCAAACTATCGCAAGGACAAAAAGCAAACACCGCATGTTCTCACTCATGAGTGGGAATTGAACAATGAGAACTCATGGACACAGGAAGGGGAACATCACACACTGGGGACTGTTGTGGGGTGGGGGGAGGGGGGAGGGCTAGCATTAGGAGATATACCTAATGCTAAATGAGGAGTTAATGGGTGCAGCACACCAACATGGCACATGTATACATATGTAACAAACCTGCATGTTGTGCACATGTACCCTAAAACTTAAAGTATAATAATAATAAAAAAAACATGCATTGCACACTTTTAAGAGAAGCACAACATTTAGTGTTTAGAATTTCCCTTTTCCTTTCTTATACTGAATGGGCACACACAGTGAACGACACCATAGAACAGAGTTTTCTAACAGATTTCCACACGGCTCTCCAACTTTTAAGAGTGTAATTCTGCAGTCGTCCATGCTAACGTATGTCAATAGAAGAAACACAGCCCAAAACTAATTACCTAAGAAAGGAGGAAGTAGAAAACACTATTTGGAATAAAAAGACACTTAAACATTGAATATATTCAAATGGTTTCTCCTCAGGAAGGTGAAAGGACTTCAAGTCCTGTGTGCTAACAAGGTCATTCTTTGAAGCTTTGAAAGTGAAGTGGCAATTCAATTTTCTTACTTTTCTGAACTGTTGCATATCTTACAAATCTATTTTCCTCACCTATTTTTTTCCGTCTTAACAGGATAAGTTAGTTTCTTCACATGTGAAGAGGTAACAGTATTCCTTTCTGGAAAACTAAGGTTTTTATTTTATTTTTTAATCTTAGTGTGATATTCATCCCTTCAATTATATATTTAATGTCCCACATATCTCTCAATAGAATGAGGCTGTGGTTATTACAAGAGTGAAAAGGAGAGTTGAAATGCCAAAAAGCAAAGGTCGGTGACATGTTGGCCAAGACACAAAATACTTTAAAATGATTTTTCCCAGATGAGGGAGAATGGTGAAATGTGTGAAAACATCAATTTGCTTTGGTCAAGCCATTTTATAGCAATTCACCCTGTTAGAGACTCTTGAAGGTATTGTTAGTTTTAGGCCTCCACTGTTTGCCAAATACTTAGGTACTTTGTTTTACATCTATTGTTTAGCATGTTCTCTCAGATCAATATAGCAAAGGGACTTAGAGAAATGAAAAGTGAATAGCACTGTCTTGGAAATCCTATGCAATAAAGGGCTGGGATTGACATAGATTTAAAAGACTTATTTAGTTATCCTAGGGGGTCCCTTATAGAAACAATTGTATTTCTTTCCACAATACCACATTTCCATTTATAAATTTCAAAGTTTTTAAAAAGTTAATATGTGTAAATTTTGTTATATACTTGTATGTTCATCACCACACTATTCACAATAGCAAAGACATAGAATCAACCTAGATGTCCATCAAAGGTAGACTGGATAAAGAAAATGTGGTACATAACCACCATGAAACACTACACAGCCATAAAAATGAATTAAATAATTTCCTTTGCAGCAACATGGATGGAGTTGGAGGCCATATCCTAAGACAATTAATGCAGGAATAGAAAATCGAATACAGCATGTTCTCACTTAAAAATGGGAGCTAAATATTGAGCGCACGTGGACATAAATTTGCAGTGTCTATTGCACATGGGAACAATAGACACTGCAAACTACTAGAAGGTGGAGGAACAGAGGGGTCATGGGTGGAAAAACTACCCACTGGGTATTAGGCTCAACCTGGGTGCAATATACCCATGGAACAAACCTGCACATGTAACCCCTGCATCTAAAATAAAAGTTGAAAAATAAGTTAATGTGTGCATTTTGAATGCTTAAAGTTCTTTTCTCTGTCCCCTACCACAGTAATATTTTAAATAAGAGGGGCAAAATGAAAGACGTATGAGTACCCCAAAGCAACCCAAATATTTATCAAGAACTTACAGAAATTTAATTGTTTCTGATATGGGCTTATCCTTATATTTCATTACTCAGTCTTTCTTTTATCCAAATTTTTAGCCACTATGAGATCTTCCTGGACCCCAAAGACTAAATTATCTCTTTCATATTATCTTTCTCTTTATATAACTCCAAAAATGTTTCTTCTTCCCTAAAGATGTGGCTTTGTTGTTCTTTTTTCTGACTATTTACATACTTGGTTTGGTATAGATGCTGTCAATTTTCTTCATAGCCAAAAGGAAGACAAAAGAAGAAGAAAAGCCTTCTACAAATCATAATTTATTTATAACCAAGAAAACTTACACTTAAACTGGGGACAAGTCTTGTTCACGTATGTCAAAAACGTATATTGTTACAAGCATAAGTAAATTTACACTGTCAGAAGAGTTTCAGCGTAAGAGAGAATAAATATTTAAATTTGTTAGCTTTTCTTGGTATAAAACATGGACCTATTAAAAAAATTGTTACAAAGAAGTGTTAAGGGTATTGTCAATTTGTACATATTAATTGCACTGCTCAAAAATCAACAGGAAATTCTCTCATGTTCATTTAAAGAAGTTATCATAAGTGATACCGTTGTTTAGCAAGGCAACTTGAGGTAGTGGAAGAAACACTGCATTGGAAGTCAAGTGATCTAGGAACATCTTTGCCAGTTTTTCGTTGTGTTTTTTAGAAAGCTTAATCATGGAACTAAGCATTGAATGAGATCATGAAGATGCCAGATTTGTTACTGGGATTCAAAACATATTTCAGACTCTATTTTTTTTTCTAGCTTATTTTTCCAATGTGTAATAGCTATCAGATACATGCAATCATTAGAAAAGTATACACATTGCATGATGTAAATTTATCTTCTGCAACTTCTAATACAGTATTATGACTTTATTTTTACTCATTTGGCATAGGAATTTTTTGTTCTCAAATTCAGCCCTATTCTATGATTCTGTTTATATGTTATGACATCCATACTCAGATGTGTGTAGTGATAGGTAACAGAGATGCAAATAGAGAAAAAATGAAATATGCAGTAGTTTCCTACAATATATTATGGTTTCTTCTAATTTATAAATATATTACCATTTTCTGCTAATGTAATTCCTGTAGTTTCTTCCAAAGTTTTTTTCTGAAACTGTACTTAAACAATTATTATTTTTTACTTTTCATATGATGCTCATCAAATTCTGACACAGTGGTTTTGTTTATAATGGATTTTATTTTGCTAGCATCATTGTTTAATGTTTGTATTTTGGTAACAAACAGTGAAGAGTATAGCAGACCCAGAATCATAAATCATGCCTAAGTATTAAGTAACAGTGGCCCTATAATAAAAGTTGATGAGAACTAATAAAGATAATAGGGATAATTAATTAAAGATAATATTATTAAAGATGATAATAATACCAGCCAGCAAAATAAAAATTTAGTGCCTCTTCATCACCAAACACACATGTGCAAGCACACACATGCACACACACACATACACACACACATACACACCATTTCCAGGCATATAGACACAGTAAGATTCCTTTATAATATCAATACAATTCCTTTATAATATCAATACAATTATGGTATGAGTTTACCATTACTTTCCTTTATAATATCACTAAGATTATGGTATGAGTTTACTGTTACTTATACCCAGATTTTCTTTTTTAATTTTGGAAAGAAAAAAAGAGACAAAAGAAAGGTTTCCCACTTTGGGATGATAATTCTAAGCATAACACATGGAATAGGTACAAAAGGAAAACCAAAGGAAATAGCTGTTTAACTTAGATTCAAGCCTTTTTTTCTCATTAGTCCCCAATTTACATGATCCTCTACGACACAAATAGGTCTTTCTAAAATGCTTGTTCCGGGTGTGTTCTGTATGCTGGGATGCTCCATCAGGCTCTGCCAAATGACTTTGCATTATCACCCAGAATTCCCACTTACTAATACTGACCAGTTCGTTTGTAGTCCTCTCTTGATATAGCTCCTAACAAGGCGTAAGTCCATATTAATTCATTATATTCACTTAACAAATATTTTTTGAGCACCAAGAATGTGCCCAGCGGTATGGTAGGAGCTGGTGACAAAACAGTGAGCAAAATAAAGGCTGTGGCCACCTGAAACTTACATTGTACTGACACTTATAATAGGGATAAAGTAGAGTCCAAGTAACTTTCAGCTCTTTCTTAGCATATGGAAGAAGCAGCATAATCATCACAGCCCCAGATACCCTCTCCACTCTAGTCTTGCAGGAGGAAGCTAACAATCATAGAAACTAGTTCCTGAGTTTACAGTTCTAGCCACTACTCTTATCCCCAGTTCCTTCCTGGTGGTAGACTAAGGGAGAGAACACACCGTCTGATTATATAGATCCATGGATATTTCTTATATCTACCAAATTAGTCAATTTTCTGCCATTGAAAAAATCCTCATTGCCTGATGTTTTCAGTCAGCCCATTGTCACTCTTCTAATATTTTATGTATTTTGTCCATACTTCTGGGGTTCATTTGGTTAGAAAACCCTCCCCAATACAGGAAATCATTCCATGAAGTTGCAGCAACATCACAATGTCTTAAAAATACTTCTGAGCAGTTTTTAAATCTCTCATATACTTAATGAAACTGTAATAGGCAATCCCCAGTTCCCATCCTGTCTCCAAATTCAGTAGAGAACTTAAGTCAAAACAAGTTATAGAATAACTAATTTACTACTCATAAGGACAGATGTTCCTCATGGCTGACTCTAACTGTGTATATTTAAAATAATGAGGGGTCATTAAAAGGGTTCCACTAGCCTTCTCCAAATAGAGACCCCTGTCATTCTCTATCATAAAGTCAATGTTTCTGAACACTATAATTATTTTCATATTTTTGTACTTCTTGAACACGGAAACACAAAGAACAATTCTAAGTTTTAAAAGTACCTTTCGACTCAAACCATAAATTCTCCAGACTTTTATTTTAGCTTGTAAAATGAAAGATGATGATCTCACAAATCTGAATCTGATCAGCTTATGTTTCTTTCATTTTACCCTGATTTAGGCTCCTGTTGGCCTTAATCTTTATTTTAAACACCATACTTCCAGAGTTTAATTAAAAACTAAAATTAAAAATTAGATTTTTAATAAATTGGACATTTTTCAAAGATGTGAACTTAAGAAATATTGGTACCACTTAACCTTCCATAAACAATGGAACATACATTCATTCAATTAATGTAATATAGATGACGATATTATTTACTCAGAAGGATTGCTTACATATAATTATTCAATGTGAGAATAAATGGTAACATACAATTACTAAGGACACTTGCACGTAAACTCAATGTAAAAACAGTGGTGTGCCTATTTGTAATAGTTTATTATAAGTATAGTAAAGTTATGGTAATTGTGAATACCACACTGGCATTCACAATAATAACAGTTTATGTTCTACATTCCCATACAGCTACACTGAGCAGCTAAACTTAGCTATAATCATTAGCATATTTGTAATTGACTTGCCAGTTACAGGCACATTTTTCCTGGCAGAAAATGCACCTTTCAGATCTAATTTTAAGAATCAGTACTACCAAATATGGGATTTATTCAAAGAGACCAGGAAGATTCTTTGTGTCTAAAACATGCACCTCCACCCTTCAGAGGCCTGGATTTCCAAAATTACGCCCTATCTTCTCATCAACTAAATCATTATTTTGTCTCCTACACAATATCAAACATCTTTTGAAGAAAACATAGTAAACCCAACTGGTCAACAATAACATCGTGGTTAAGTTTTAAATTATTTTCTGTGTGATATTTTGACTGTTACTAAAGAAAGACAACATTAAAAAATGCATCTCTGTTGTCCCTTGTACATATTAACTGCTTAATAAATGTTTGCCTAATGAATTCAGTAAATTGTTTATTACCTGCCTGCTCTGTGCCTGACATCATACTAAGAAGCAAGGAAACAAAGTAATCTAAAGGATAATCCTTGACATTAAACTCTAGAGGCAGACACATGTACAACAAAGTGGATTATTCTAGCAATACACACACTATTCTATTGAAAAAAAAATTCTTTTGGGATGGATGTCAGAAGAAATGGTAATTGATTTGGGCATAGGAGCATCACTGGACAGCTTTATGAAGACTCAATTTATAGTTAAAATAAAGACAATAATTCTAATGCTTATTCTGGCTAATTTTTAGATCTAAAACTTATGCTGGAGGAAACAGTGATAACAATGATTCATCTCAACTCTGTTGTTTTTTTTTAATCGTCAGATTCAACTTTGTAAAGAAAGCCCACCTACTTCTAATTAGCAGATTTATACATTTTTAAAATCTTTAAAACTTTGGTAAAATACACGTAACACAAAATTTACGATCTTAATCATTTTAGGTGCAGAGTTCAGTAGTGTTAAGTACATTTACATTGTTGTACAACCAATCTCCAGAATTCTTTTCGTCTTGCAAAACTAAAACTTAACTCATTAAAAAACAACTCCCCACTCTCCTACTTATCCCAGCCCCTGGCTGCTACCATTCTAATTTCTGTCTTTATGAATTTGACTACTCTAGGTATCTCACATTGAGTATTCACATTTTTCACTTAGCATAATGTCCCTCGCAGATCGTGCATGTTGTAGCATTTGTCTGAATTTCCTTCCCTTTTAAGGTATACACCACATTTTAAGGTATATACACCATTTTTTATTTATACATTTATTCATTGATGAACATTTGGGTTGTTTCTACCTTTTGGCTCTTGTGAATAATGCTGCAGTGAACGTGAGTATACAAAGATCTCTTTGCGACCCTATTTTCAGGTTTTTAAAAGTACACACCCAAAAGGGAAACCGCTGGATTAAAGTAATTCCATTTTCAGCATTTTGGGGGAATTGCCATAATATTTTCCATAGTCACACCATTTTACATTTCTACAATGTAAGAGTACAAAGGTTCCAGTTTCTTCACATATTCACAAATACTTTCTGTTTGTTTGTGAGTAGCCATGCTAATGGGTGTGAGTTACTATCTCATGGTGGTCTTAATTTGCATTTAACTAATGAAAGTGATGGTGAGCATCTTTTCGTGTGGTGTTGAACATTTTTATATGTCTTTTGGAAAAATGTCTACTGAAGTTCTTTGCCCGTTTTTAAATTGGTTTATGTGTTCTTTCTTGTCAAGCTGTTGGAGACCTTTTATATCCTAGATATTAAGCCCTTATCAGATATATGATTTGCAAATATTTTTCTTATTTCATCGGTTGCCTTTTCACTCTGTTGATTGTGTCCTTTGATACATAAAAGTTTTTCACTTTTATGGTGTCCAATTTATCTATTTTGTCTTTTTTTTTTTTTTTTTTTTGAGACCAAGTCTTGCTTTGTTGCCCAGGCTGGAGTGCAGTGGCATGATTACTATAAACTGCAGCCTCACGCCTGGGCTCAAGCGATCCTCCTGCCTCAGTTTTCCAAGCAGCTGGGGCTACACACATGCATCACTGGGCCTGGTTAATTTTTGTATTTTTTGTAAAGAAACAGGTTCTTGCTATGTTGCCCAGGCTGCTCTTGAACTCGTGGCCTCAAGTGATCTTCCCACTTCAGCTTCGCAAAGTGCTGGGATTATAGGCATGAGCCACCGCACCTGGCCACTATTTTATCTTATGTTGCCTGTACTTTTGGTGTCATATCCAAGAAATAATTGCCAAATCAAAGCTTTCCCTCTATGTTTTTTTCTAAGAGCTTTATCGTTTTAGCTCTTACATTTAGGTCTTTCATCCATTTTCAGTTAATTTTTGTAAGGTAAAGATCCAACTTTATTCTTTTGCATTTGGGTATCCAGTTTTCCCAACAACAAATGTTGAAAAGACTCTCTTTTCCCCATTGAATTTTCTTGGTACCCTTGTCAAAAATCATTTGATTATATATGCAAAGACTTATTTGGGGGCCTTCTATTTTATTCTACTGGTCTAAATGTCTAGTAGACCTTAGTAGCCAGTACCACAATTTTTATTATTATGGCTCTGTGATAATCATATACACTTTTGCTTGGAATTATGTTCCTCGTAGAGTTGACATAGGAGCTCAGGTATTCTGTCTACTCTAATGGTTACAATCAGGTTCTTTGCATCTAATGGAAGGAATCACCACCTATTTGAATGGAATCTATTTTGGTTTCATATGAATTACAATTTTTCTCTGATTGCAACTTAATACTAACAGATTATTTGATCCCATTTTTGTTTTATTTTTGGATTCTAGGTAGGTTAATCATTGTTACTATTGGTAGTGAGTTTGTCTTAAAAATGAATACTACCTTCATTACTTAAATTACAGCAGTTGTGACCTCCTACAAGTAATTATTTCTATATCTGGTCAAATCCCAAAACTAAAGTCTTATTTGGGTTTTTGCTGAGGTATTTTTATAAACATTAAATATTTTTGAGCAGGTTTATTTCAGTTTAAATTATTTCAAAGTAAACAAATTGGTATCAAAATGCAGCCCGTATTAAATCTCCATTATTGAAAGCCATAATGGCAAAACAAATTAGTTCAAAATATAGAAAAGCTCTTCTTTGGAACATCAAACAGTTTTGTGCTGTTTGCCAATCTTGCTTTTCTGGATGAATTATCACAGATTGATGTCAGAATTCAAACTCATTTTTAAAAATTCAAACATTTTAGAATTTTTAAATTATAGAATATTCTACCTCTTATATGGACCTTGAACACTTTCCAATTAAGGGTGGGTATAATCCTAGTTTGAGACCAGTCTGGCCAAAATGGTGAAACTCCATCTCTACAAAAAATACCAAAATTAGCTGGGCCTGGTGGCATGTGCCTATAATCCCAGCTACTCAGGAGGCTAAGGCAGGATGATTGCTTGAGCCTGGGAGGCAGAGGTTGCAGTGAGCTGAGACTGCGCCACTGCACTCCAGCCTGGGCAACAGAGTGAGACGTTGTCTCAAAAAAAAAAAAAAAAAAAGACTGGATATAATGCTAAGTTTGAAATACCAAATATATCTATGTATAATATCTGCATGTATTTACTCCCAAATTGAATAGTTTTCTATAAAAAATAAAAATATATGTAGTGGAATTCAAAATAATGTATTTACTATTCGTGTCATGGGTAAACTGGAATAAAGAAAAGAAAGAGGGAAGGGCTGAAAAGCTACTCAAAGAAACAATTGGCTAAAACTTCTCAAATTTGGCAAGAGACACATCCCTATAGATTAAATATTCCAAGAACATCCCAAACAGGATAAACTCAAAGAAAATGACATCAAGATACTTAATAATTAAACTTTGGAACACTAAAGAGAAAGAAAAAAATTTTGAAAGCAGCTTTAGAGAAACAATTACTTACCTGTAAGGGAAAAACACTGTATGGCAACAGATCTCTCATCAGAAATCATAGAGGCCAGAAGGAAATGGCACAAAGTTTTTCAAGTGCTGAAAGAAAAGTACTGTTAACACAGAATCCTATACTTGAAAATATCCTTCAGGAGTGAAGGAGAAATCAAAATATTCTCAGATGGAGAAAAACTAAAAGAACTTGCAACAAGCAGAAGTACCCGAAAACAATGTAACCAGGGAGTTTTCTAAACAGAAAAAAAAATGATTCAAAAAAGGAACTATGAAATGTAAGGAAGGGGGAAAGAACATGATAGGCAAATATATGGGTAAATACAATAGCCTTTCCATCTCCTCTTGAGTTTTTAAAATTATATTTTATGGTTGAAGCAAAAATTATAACATCGTATGATGTGGTTCTAAATGTATGTAGAGGCAATATATAAGATAACTATTATAAATGGGGTGAGTAAATGGATTTAAAGAGAGATGTAAGGTTTCTATACTTAAACTGATAAAACGATGACAACAGTAAACTGTTATGAGAATATACATGTGTATACATATATACACACACATACATATACATGTATCTCAACCAATAAAAGTATATATAAACATATAGAGAGAATACTACACTACAGATAAATCAAAATGGATTTCTAAAAATAGTCCAAGTCACCCACAGGAAAGCAGGAAAAATAAAAGAGAGAAATACAAATCAAAGAGAAAAAAGAGAAAGCAAAGAATAAAATAGCAGACTTAGCCCTAGTACATAATAATTATATTAAGTGTAAATGATCTAAATGCACCAAATTAAAGATAGGGAGCAGCAGAGTGCATTAAAATATGACCCACCTATATACTGTTCACAAGAAACTTACTTCAAATACACTGTAATGACAAAGGCAGGTTGAAACTAAAAGGATGGAAAACGATATACCATGAAGACGATAATAGAAGAAGGAGTAACTATATTAATATCAGATAATATAGATGTTAGAGCAAAGAAAGTTACCAGTGACAGACAGGCACATTATATAATGTTAAAAGGGTCAATCCACTAAGGCATAGCAATCCTACGTGTGTATGAACCAAATAAATGAGCTGCAAATTATGTGAAGCAAAATCTGATAAAACTGAAAGGAGAAATAAAGAAATCACAACAATAGTTGGCGCCTTTAACACCCTTCTCTCAATAATTGATAAAACAAGTAGACAGAGAATCAACAAGAATATAGAAAACCTCAGAAACACCATCAACCAACAAGAGGTAATTGACATTTATGGAACACTTCACCCCTATGACAGCATCATACACATTTTTTTCAGTGCCCACAGAACACATACTAGGATACATCATGTCCCAAACCATGAAAACAACCTCAACGAATTCAAAAGAATTGAAATCATACAGAATGTGTTCTCCAACAATGAATGAAACTGGAAATCATTAACAGAAATAGCAAGAAAATCCCAAACACCTGGAAACAAAGGACATAATAAATGTACCAACAAGGAAGCCTCAAGAGAAATAAAAATACATTAAATAGAATGAAAACAAAAATACAAAATATCAAAAATTGTGAGACACAGCTGAAGCAGTACTAAGAAGGAAAGTGATAGCACTAAACAAGTACATTAGAAAAGAGGGAAAGCTGGATAACTCATACATTGATGATGGGAATGTGTAATGCTATAGCCACTCTAAAAACCGTTTAGAATTTTCTACACTTGATTTTAGCCAAAAGGCTGAGAAGTGATCAGTTTAGAATTTTCTTAAAGAACTAAACACGCAACTATCATATGACCTAGCAACTGCATTCCTGAGCATTTATCTCAAAGAGATTAAGACTTGTGTTCATGCAAAAATATATACACAAAGGAAAACTATTCAGCCTTCAAAAAGAAGAAAATCCTGTCAATGTGTCAACATAGATGAACATGGAGGACATTATGTTAAGTGAAATAAGCCAGGCACAGAAAGGCAAATACCACATGATCTCACTTATATGTGGAATCTGAAAAAATTGAACTCACGAAAGCAGAGAGTAGTATGATGTTTATCAGGGGCTAGTAAGGGACAAAGGAAATGGGGAAGATGTTGGTCAAAGGACACAAAATTCTAGTTAGACATGAGGAATAAGCCCAAGATAACTACTGCACAAAATGGTGACTATAGTTAATAATAATGTACTGTATACCTGAACATTGCTAAGAGATTAGATTTTAAGTGTTCTCACCACAAAACAATGGTGAGGTAACGCATATGTTAATTAGCTTGATTTTGCCATTTTACAATGTATACATATTTCAAAATATCATACTGTATACCGTACGTCCATACCATTTTTATTTGTCAATGAAAAATAAATGAATAAATAAATAAAAAGTTACTTAGACCAGAAAGCAAAACCAAAAACAAAGCTGCATACACAAATGCTTACAGCAGCTTTACTGCTTTATTTGTAATAGACAAGAACTGGAAACAACACGGATGTTTTTGAATAAGTGAATGCTGAATAAACGGTGGTACATCCATACCATGGAATACTGTTCAGCAATAAAAAGAAACAAATTATTGATCCATGGAGGAACCTGCCTGATTTTCCACAAGTCTCCAATAATTTTTCTATGTGAAGAAAGGCAATCCTAAAAGGTTATATACTGTACATTTATATATTTCTGAAAGTATAAATTATGGAAATGGAGAACAGATTTGTGACTGGCAGGGCTTAAGAAGGTATTGAGGAGGGTGGGAGGAAAGTGAGTATGGCTAAACAAAGGGGCAACAGGATAGTTCTTAGTGGCAATGAAAGTAAGTGTTCTGTGTCTTGACTGTCTCAATATGCTGGTTGTCATGCTGTGTTGTGGTTTTGAAAGATGTTACCATTGAAGGAAAATGAGTAAAATATACAAAGAATATCTCTGTATTATTTCTTATATTTACAAATGGATCTACAATATTCTTAAAATAGTTTAATTAAAACAAACAATAAAAAACAAAGTAAATAAATCAGAGTGACCTTTTAAAACATGAACAAAATGTATTGTTTGTTGTGAAGCTTATAGTCTGACTTGATCTCCTGGGCAACCAGTGTAAAAAAAGAGAAATATAATCCACTCTATAATTTGCTTTATCAGAATGAAGGAAATATATTAAAGAGCTTATCTGAAGATGCAAGGAATTTCTTAGAACTAAATTTTAAAATAATTATTTAGATTTTTACATTGAATCCCACCTACTACATCAAAATATGACATCATGTACTCATACACAGAGATGATGAGTTAAGCCTGAGATGAGCTGTGGATACTTTTGCCAATTCATGGGGTGAGTTGAAGGAAACAGAGCTAAAAGGAGAGAGGAAGATTTTGAAAACATTGATCCAGCAGTGCTGGAAATTCATCCCTGTACTTTTAAGCTAAGTAAACTAACCACAGCCCCTCCCAGCTTTTCTTTTTTCTTTTTTTTTTTTTTTTTTTTGAGACAGAGTCTTGCTCCGTCGCCCAGGCTGGAGTGTAGTGGTGCGATCTCAGCTCACTGCAGCCTCTCCCTCCTGGGTTCAAGCGATTGTCTCCCATCAGCCTCCCGAGTAGCTGGGATTACAGGCACTTGCCATCATGCCTAGCTAATTTTTGTATTTTTAGTAGAGACAGGGTTTCACCGTGTTGGCCAGGCTGGTCTCGAACTCTGGACCTCAGGTGATCCGCCCACCTGGGCCTCCCAAAGTGCTGGGATTACAGGTGTGAACCACTGCGGCTGGCTGCTTTTTGTCTTATTATTTTTTAATCACTTTCTCACACTTAACAACTAAACTCATTGTGATATGTATGCAATTTCCTGTCTCATAAGGATTTAGATTAATTAAGACATGCAAAGACTTAGAATGATATCCGACGTAAACACACAGTAAATATTTGCTATTATAATCACAAGGTTGTTATGAGGATTAAATTGTATTTTTGTCGTTCTTTTCTTTATTCAAATATTTATTTAGCACCTACTATGTGCCAGGTACTGTTTTAGTTCCTGGTAACAGAACAGGAAACAAAAAAGACAAAAACCCCTGCCCTCAAAAAGCTCACCTTTTGCATGAATGTCCCCCTTACCTCATTACTATTTAATAACTCCTCCTTCAATACATGTAAATTAGTATTTAAATGAGTATAAATTGCAATTTCCCACTTTGAGTTACAAGAGATGAGGCAGCCTAGTGCAAATCAGCATTCCACTCATATATTTCTGCCACCTGCTAAACCAGTATTTGTAGCATTTTCCAAATACTAACATGCTTCAATTTCTCTGGATATCCTCCACCCCAAAACCCACTATACCAAGCTTGATCCTCAAAATATATCCAGCTTGATTCATCATTCAGCTTTATTATATGGCTATTACTCGTTAGTCATATTAGGGCTAATTATCTTACCTTTGGAGAAATAATTAAGCTTGTATAAACCTCAGATGAAACATTCTGAAACTTACATTGATATAAATCATATTCCCAATAATGTTGAAAAATTAAATGAAATGAATAAATTGTCTAGAAATTATAATTGCCAAAATCACCCAAAATAGAATCAATAAGACCTACTATTTGATAGCACAACAGGGTGACTATAGTCAATAGTAACTTAATTGTATATTTTAACATAACTTAAGGAATGTAATTGGATTGTTTGTAACACAAAGGATAAATGCTTGAGGGGATGGAAAAAATAAATTAAGAAAACAAACGGGACCCAGAAAATGTACAAACACCAGTAACATTTTTAAAAACTGAATTATATGGAAAAAAACAATAGCAATTTCTACTGCATAAAAGATAATAAAGCCGGATGATTTTGCAGGCAAATCTTTACTAAATATTCAGGAAACTTATAAGTCCTATCTTATACAAAATATTTCAAAGAAAAAAGGAAAGTTAATTAATATTTGATGTAGCTAATATAAGCTTGATATAACTATTGAGCAAAAATATATTAATAAATAACAACAAGAACAGTAAGAGAAAAAATTATCAACACAGACACAAAAATCCTGTATATATTTTGGTACTAGCAAAGAGAATTAAGCAGTGGGAAAAAAATGTCTGACTAGGTATAACAAAAAAGTGAAAACTTCTATTTACCTGAAAAGATAAACATGATGATTATGACTTGCAGTCCCTGCTGGGGTCCCTGTTATCAAATATACTGAAGGAAGAATTTCTACTCCTGCCAACCATTGGTCTCTCTCTGGGCACTGTTGCTCACAGGAGGTTCTCCAGGCACCTCTGGGCTAAGTGTGCTTAAATTCTTGAGGTGCCAGAGCATCACAATTATTTGAGATTTCTTCTACAAATGGACAGAATTACCCACTTGTCACTATGTGTTACACTGTCTTCTGGGCATGAAATGTGTGGGATTTTACTATCCTAGGGTTTTATAGTCACCAGTCTATTTGGCAATAACCCTTTAGAAGTAAACTATCAAATTCAAAAATGGCTGCCCACCCACGCCACAGCTTTGCGATTTGATTAACCCCTTCTCCCATCCCTCCCTCTCTCCTAACATTAGATTTGATCATTTTTCCAGCCTGAGTCAATCCCTCCAATGCTAACAGCTTATTCTCCCTAATCAAACCCTCCCATTCAAACTCTGATTTCTTACCATCAACTCCTGATCAACACCATGCTCATTGTCCTGCTTCAATTGCACCTCCTAGTAATACCACATTTTCACACTGCATCCACACACAGTGTAAAAAATGTCCACAATGCTAAAATTCTTCTTCTTCAAAAAAAAAACAAAAATTGCACAAGAAAGGAACCCAGGAGTCACTGTTGAAGGTTTGATTTGCTTGTTTGTTTGAGGCCTGGTGTTTAAAAATCTTCTGGGCCAGGTCTGAGCGTCCAATTTTTTAACAGCTTTATATGGAGGTACAATTGGAATACAAAAAAAGACTGCATATATTCAATGTCTATAATTTGATGAGTTTGAAAGCTGTTTTTTCTTGAAAAAGCTATTCTTCACATTTTAGAAATTTTGAAATCAATGAATTTTTAAAGCAGCCTTTCTAACCAAATACTGCACGTCCTCACTTATAAATAGGAGGTAAACATGGAGTAGAAGACAGCCTACACAATGAGAGAAAATATTTGCAAACTATGCATCTGACAAAGGCCTAATGTCCAGAATGTATACAGAACTTAAGCAATTCAGCAAGCAGAAAATGAATAACTCCATTTAAAAAATGGGTGAAAAACACGAACAGATGCTTCTAAGAAGACATACAAGTGACCAACAAACATGAAAAAATGCTCAGCATCACTAATCATCAGAGAAATGCAAACCAATACCACAATAAGATACCATCTCACACCATTCAGAAGGGCCATTATTAAAAAGTCAAAAACAAAAACAAACAAAAACAAAAACAGATGTCAACAAGGCTGTGGGGAAAATGAAACACTTATACGCCGATGGTAGGAATGTAAATTAGTCCAGTCACTATGGAAAGCAATCTGGAAATTTCTCAAAGAACCTAAAACAGAGCTACCATTTGAACCAGCCATCCCACTGGTGGGTATATACCCACAAGAAAATAAACCATTCGATCAAAAACACACATCCACTTATATGTTCATCACTGAGCAATTCACAATAGCGAAGACATGGAATCAACCCAGGTGCCCATCAATGGAAAACTGGATAAGGAAAATGTGGTACGTATACACCATGGAGTATTATGCAGCCAAAAAAAAAATAATGAAATCATGTCATTTGCAGCAACATAGATGGAGCTGGAGGCCATATCCTAAGCAAATTAATTCAGGAACAGAAAACCAAATATCATATGTTGCCACTTATAAATGGGGGCTAAGCATTGAGTACACACGGACACAAAGAGGGGAACAATAGACACTGTGGACTACTAGAGGGTGGAGGAGGGGAGCTGGTTAAAAAAACTACCTATCAGGTGCTATGCTCACTACCAGAGTGACAAGATCCATACTCCAAACTTCAGCATCATGCAATAGTCCCACATAACAAATCTTCATATGTGTCCCCAATATCTTTTTTGTTTTTTTTTTGAGATGGAATTTTGCTCTTGTTGCCCAGGATGGAGTGCAATGGCACGATCTCGGCTCACTACA
>NW_026652282.1:19654117-19656769 GCF_009828535.3 Hylobates moloch
AAAAAAAAAAAAAAAAAGTCAGGAAACAACAGATGCTAGAGAGGATGTGGAGAAACGGGAACACTTTCACACTGTTGGTGGGAGTGTAAATTAGTTCAACCATTGTGGAAGACAGTGTGGCGATTCCTCAAGGATCTAGAACCAGAAATACCATTTGACCCAGCAATCCCATTACTGGGTATATACCCAAAGGATTATAAATCAGGCTACTATAAAGACACATGCACACGTATGTTTATTGTAGTACTATTCACAATAGCAAAGACTTAGAACCAACCCAAATGCCCATCAGTGATAGACTGGATAAAGAAAATGGGACACATATACACCATGGAATACTATGCAGCCATAAAAAAGGATGAATTAATGTCCTTTGCAGGGACATGGATGAAGCTGGAAACCATCATTCTTAGCAAACTAACACAGGAACAGAAAACCAAACATCGCATGTACTCACTCAAAGGTGGGGGTTGAACAATGAGAACACATGGACACAGGGAGGGGAACATCACACACTGGGGTCTGTCAGGGGGTGGGGGGTTAGGGGAGGAATACCATTAGGAGAAATATCTAATGTAGATGATGGGTTGATGGGTGCAGCAAACCATCATGGCACGTGTATACCTATGTAACAAACCTGCACATTCTGCACATGTACCCCAGAACTTAAAGTATAATAATAATAATAGAAAAAGACTATGGGAATAGTATATAGGATAGATTCAATTAAAGGAGTAGGAAGAGGGAAAAGTTTGTTTTGATAAATTGTTGTCAATAACCTAAGAAATGGTAATGAGGACATAAGCAAAAAAAAAAAAAAATAATGGGGGCTAGCATGCAGAGGGGGTTCACGGAGAGATAAGCTAAGCAATGACTAAAGGTCAGGGCTGAAGGAGAGAAAATTCTTTGATGAGTAACTGCTGCTTTCTGTGATTGGGCTGATGAGACTGGTGAGATTTGGCGGTGTTGCAGAACACGGCATGATACTCATAGCTGTGAGGCTTGGTGATTTATCTCAGCTCTGAAAAATTGAAAGTGTCATACTGGTGATGTTAAAGAGTGACTCAGGTAACTGAGCAAGGCTGGACTGAGATTTCCTGGGAGGCATTTACTTATCTATCTCTTTTCAATATATAGGATTCTGAGAAAGATATGCCTACTGAGTGTGTGGGCTTTTCCCTCCTCTATGTTGCTGATTTACTCAGGGCAATTTCCCAATGCCATTTTCACAACAACTGAAACTCACTTGATGATTTTTTTTTTGGTACAAAGAAATGAGGATTATTTTCATGACTGATATATATATTCAAAGAAACTACTGGAAAATGTCCTATCTGAGAAGTTTATTTGAATACTTTTAAATGTCCTGTTCTTATACACTACAACTTCAAGGGAGCTGCTGTGAATGTGTTTGGGGGAGAGAGAGAGGAAGAGAGAGAGCAGGGAGAATCCTGATCACAAAAACTGATTCAGGTTATCTGGCTAGTTTGTCTGCTGTTGCTTTCCTTCTTAACCAATTGGTTTCCTCTGAAAGTTATGTTTACTTAAGATAGGTTTACCCTTCCACATAAGAAAACATTATCATTTAGTTAAGGACATTGTATATGTATGTACATACATTTGTGCACACATATGCATGTATGTACGTCTACAAGGAGAAATAAAGAAGATATGTCCCATATGAGTTTATAAGATATAGCAGATAACATTAATAGCCCCAATTCTTTATTCCTCTCTGATTCCAGGTAGGCAATTTTCCATGTAACTTTTTAGTTTTTCCAGCTAAAGAGGTGAAGTTGATTACCCTACTCCTTGTTTTGGAGTTAGATAATGTGACATTTTTTGGCCAATGGAATGACAGCAGAAGTCATGTGTCTAAAATGCTAGACATGCTTGTATATGATCAGGTTTATTCTCTTGCACTTCTGCCATTACTATTAAAAAAAAAAAAAAAAGTCCTGCTGATCTCAGGAGGGGAATGAAAGATATAAGGAACAGAGCTGCCCCAGCCAAATCATCACAGTCAAGCTTAGTTTAGCTCAGCCAACTTACGGCCTACTCTCAGACATGCGAGAATGTGAGAAATAAATATTTATCAGTATATGCCACCAAGATTTTTGTAGTTGGTTGTTACAAAGCATATCATTTTAATAGTTGACTACTCAAGAAAACTACATATGGTAGTTTTAAGAGTGACTTAATAGTTTATAACAAACAAATGTAAATGACTAACTCTAGATGTTTAGAATTCATATGAAAGAATAAGCAGCAGTAATCTGGATTTATTTTCATGTATCAACTGCGTTTCATAGAAATGCAAGTAACTTCCAAAATATATTTCTTGACAGCTTAGAGCATTACAAATTCAATTTATTTAGAGGAAGAAGTTATAGAAAAGGTTTCGGTGAAGGATTTTAATTTTAAATAGAAAATAGGAATTCTCGGCCGGGCGCGGTGGCTCACGCTTGTAATCCCAGCACTTTGGGAGGCCGAGGCGGGCGGATCACGAGGTCAGGAGATCGAGACCACGGTGAAACCCCGTCTCTACTAAAAATACAAAAAATTAGCCAGGCGTGGTGGCGCCCGCCTGTAGTCCCAGCTACTTCCGGGAGGCTGAGGCAGGAGAATCGCTTGAACCTGGGAGGCGGAGGT
>NW_026652282.1:19656837-19739983 GCF_009828535.3 Hylobates moloch
AAAAAAAAAAAAAAAAAAAAAAAAAAAAAAAAAAAAAGAAAATAGGAATTCTCAATAACAAAATGCCTATGATAGATTTAGAGGCAGAGGCAGTTCCCTATACATAACTTATTTGCTTACCAGGTGTGTGTCTCTTTTCTCTTCCCAACCCCTGTTGCTCCTATCCTGGCCTCTTATTTTTCTACACTTCACTCTTCTTGAGTCCATATATAAGATATGGAAACCACTGTCTGAGTCCTAGAAGTGGGGAGAAGATGAGTGCATCCTCCTACTGTAGTTGTTGTTGATGCATTTGGAAATGGAACTCAAATTTACTTTCCCATAGATAACCACAGGTTAATAACTAGTATCTATGTACTATTTGGCTATTTGTGCCTTAAGACAGAAATCCAGGAAATATAAAATTAACACATGGGCACTCAGATTTTTTTTTTTCTGATATGGTAAAAAATGGCACTCATAGTTTTTCAAAAACAAAGGTTGAAAAATGATAGTGCTCTATGAAGATCCAGGTTACTCGCACTCCAAGGATAAACTGAGAGATGTCCAGAGAGGTTCAACATGTGCCTCAGTCCCAAGTTTACATGAGCCTTCTCTACCACAGACAACTGAAGATTAAACAAACTCGAATGTTAAAAGATTTTATTTTTGTGACGACAGCTTTTAATCTTTACCCATAATCTTTGCAGAGACAATGCCACAGTTATTAAATTGGTAATTGTTGCAAGCTATGTAACATGGAGAGCAGAAAAAGTGTTATGTTACAGATCCAGAACATATTTGGTTTCTATTTAAAGACAAGCATGATATGAGGATGTTAACTGAAATTTTTAAAAGGACAAAATATCCTTTTATGTTATACATTCTTATTTCCCTACACGTTCTGTTAAAGATCAGGCAAGACACCAAGTTCTGAAAATTCATCAATTCCAATTAAATTTGCATTAGCAACATCCACATTTATCAAACTGAATTCCTCTAAACTACAGCTATCATCTTCTACTCTACTGCCTCTCATAAAAATTAAGCTGAATGTCAGTATGCAACTGATATACTCTGTCTAGTGTCAAAAGTGCATTTCAGTGAAAACCTTAAAAACTAAGAGAAATAGACAAAGACAATTCCATTTTGTAGGTCCAGACATGTCCATCTTTGTATAAACCTCTATTCTCAGAATCAACTGGGCTCCAAAATATGGGATATAATTCAAGGCTACTATAACTAATTAATCCGCATGCAAAGTTTAGGGGCTTCCAATTCTAAGTTGGTTCTTGTCATATTGGTGAAAATAATTGCTATTTTTTTTTCTCATTGAGAACTCTATTGATAGGCCAATATAAAATCAAATCTTCTTATGCATGAGGAAAGATAATAACACATATTATAACACCAGAGAAGACCACAGCACATGAATTTCCTGAGTTGAAAGCCATTTTATGTTCCCAGGAATGGTTCTTGCCAAAAAGAAATTCTGATGGTAGTTCCTGTCAGTGAAATATTCTCCATGGAAGTAGTTTGTTAAGTATTTGTGATTTTTAGGAGCTTCTCTAATTTAAGTGGCTTTTTCCACCAGTATCTCTGGTGGGTCACAATTTCCAAGATACGGGAAGGTCCTAGCATAGAGGATCCTCATATGCCACTCTTGAAAGTAGCTCTAATTGGTTCCTCTATGAATTGCGGATATTCCCTTGCTTTCTAGAATAGTTCTATACTCCTGGGTAGCTGAGTCATCTGATATTGGTACTACTTCTGGGGAATTGCTCTTTGTAGAACATTCACTGAGATAGCCCATGCCAGTCACCAAGCTGGGCCAGCCTTATAAGGGATACTTCAAAATCCCCTACTGTTTCAGAGGGAGATCTTGGATGACATCATACAAAATTACCACAACACTTATTGTGATCCTCTTCCTCTCTTTCCTTGCTTTGTGATGTGGCACAAGTCCACTCTCTCAATCTTGGGATGGAAAGAAGACTTTGTATTTCAAAACTTGAACTCCCCAGTGGTTACAATTATGTTCCTTCACTCACCAGGGTAAAAATACAAACTTGGCCGGGCGCGGTGGCTCACGCTTGTAATCCCAGCACTTTGGGAGGCCGAGGCGGGCGGATCACGAGGTCAGGAGATCGAGACCACGGTGAAACCCCGGCTCTACTAAAAATACAAAAAATTAGCCGGGCGTGGTGGCGGGCGCCTGTAGTCCCAGCTACTCGGAGAGGCTGAGGCAGGAGAATGGCGTGAACCCGGGAGGCGGAGCCTGCAGTGAGCCGAGACTGCGCCACTGCACTCCAGCCTGGGCGACAGAGCGAGACTCCGTCTCAAGAAAAAAAAAAAAAAAAAAATACAAACTTGGATAACTGGAAAACATGCCTTCCTAATTCCCTAAGTGAGCCAGATCCATCAGGTCCTTTATTTAGGCACCAGTGTCCTATAGTCATCAAGGTAGAGAGGTAACTAAACTGATCCTGAGGTATGACAACTTTTGAAAACAGGCTGAGCTGCACATTACCTTTCAGATTTGATTATGAAAACTCGAAAGGCTGTGACATTTTTTAATCTTCAATTTTTGTTTAAACCTTTGCAATCCCATACTTAATGTGACCATAGAATGTTAATCTGGTTGCTGAAACAATAGGTAAATAGGTAGGGGAATTTACCATCCAAGAAGGAAGACTATGTGTATAGAGTCTAGTACATAAGGCACTATGTATTCATAAAGAATTTTTAATAATAAGTAAATTCTGGAGCTGATCATGTGTAAGACCAAAAACCATCATACCACTTGAGTTGCTTTATCACTCTGCCTTTCAGGCATTTCCCTATCACCCTTAATGCTGTCAGTTATAATATGAGGCAGGGTAGGTATCGGCAATAGGATTGAAGTTTAGACTTAGTTGTCAGGATCTGTGATATGAAGTTTTCATATTCTTCAGTGGACTCAAACCAAAGCTACAGAATTTAGGCAGCTTATTATCCAAGGGACTCTATGTCCTAATTTGGGAATAAATTAAGGAGTAGAATTATTTACATCTATAAATAATAAAAATGTTTCTTCTTTGGGGGAAAGAGAGAGAGAGCGAGAGAGAGTGCACATGCTCTATACAATTGAGTTTCAAATCAACTCTAAAATTATAAGCAAAAGGTAATGGGAATCTCACTATATATTGAAAGATATATTGTGTTTATGGGTAGAAAGATTCAATATTATTTAGATCTCAATTACCCCAAAATTGATCTATAGATCTATTTTTAAAAAGTAGTGAAGCAGGCAGAGAAATTTACACTCCAGACAAGACTTCATATTCCAGGCAATAATGTTCCAAAACTCTTGGTTTACTTTGATATATATAATCAAGGTGATTCAGTAGGGCAATATGCTCTTACATTCATACTTTATCAACAGGCTTCCTAGAATTTTTATTTAAAATTTAAGATCCTCATGTAGTAAATTACATCACTGGCTACAATGCTTCACCCTTCCTGGTATGCAAACCCTTTGCCATGTGACTTTGCATTTCCTCCCCGATAAGTGCATGAGTCAGCAGAGCGGAGCCCAAGCCAACTACAAATCCCTGAGAATAAATGATTGTTGTTTTAAGCAACTGAACTTTGGAGTGGTATGTTATGCAACATCATTGTGACAAAAGCTAACTTACTGATATATCCCCATGAAGAACATTTAGACAGCATTGCTCCTGCTTATATTAAAATTGTGCTTGAACATGCGTGCCTAACATTGTGACATATGACATGTTATATGAAATAAAAGACAAATTCCTGTCCTTGATGAGCTCTCAATCTAAAAGTGTCTTTCCTAATCTAACAAATGCTGTTATTAAGGAGGCAGATTTTCTCTGCTATGTCATTGTGCTGGTTCATGAATACTGCTGTCTGGTTGTTTTAAATATTTCAATTAGTTATCCACTTTACTGTGCTTCTGCCCCGAGGCTTAAAGCTAACAGCATAGTTTAAGGAGAAAGAAAAAAAGACATTAAAACATTACTCTTGCTGAAGCAGTGATGGAGATCATTTTAACTATGTCAAGGACATTCCTGTCAGATATTTTGAATTCTAACCATACAGCCTTAAGGCAGTTGGAGCAACCCTGCGGAGGGAAGCAATTGTCTGTCATACAATGTTCATCAGTGGGCAGCTTCCTTTTTGAACTTTTCTCTGCCAATGTCCAGTGTCCAAGAGATTAGTCATTTTTTGAAAAGCTTTACTTGCTTACTATCTCTATGACTTGCATGTATAGTGTTAGAGTCTTTAAATGTCCCAAAACATTTTTTTCTCAAAATTCATGAGGCCAATAAATTGGTGAGTAATAATAGTCTAGGTAACATTAATTTATTGATGTATGATTTATACAAAATAAAAGCAGAAATCTTAAGTTTGATGAGTCTTGATAATTGCATGCACCCATGCAAAACCAAAAACAGAACATCTATATTATCCCAGAAAGTTCCCTTCTGTCCTTTTAGAGGCAATCATCCCAAAGGCAACCACTTTTGATTTCAATCAATAGAACTTAGTTTTGTCTGTTCTTGGACTTCAATGGAGTCTGTGCTCCTTTGTGTCTGGCTTCTTTTAATCAACTTAAATTTTTGTTTATTTGATTTTACATCAGTCCATCTCACTGTGTTTCAGTAAACTCATTCCTTTCATATTGCTGAGTTTACATACCTTTATAAGAACACACTTAATTTGTTTATCCATTCTCCTGTAAATAGACACTTAGGTTCTTTCACATTTTGACTGCCATGAAAAGGTTGATATGAATGTTCTTGGACAAGTCATTCTGTGCATATAATTTTCCTTGTGTGTTTGTGTTTATGTGCAGATATCTAGAAGTCAAATTTTGATTGAGAATGTTTTACTAGATAAATTTAGAGAAATTGACATTTCAACCATATTTATTCTTCAAATACATGAACATTCTATTTTGCTCCATTTATTTAGGTGCCCTTTCATTTCTCTCAGCAATTGAGAGAAATGCATTTCTTTTATTACGTATACTCTTAGGTATGTTATTTATGATCTTGTGGCATTTTTAAATATAACTTTCCAAATATTTGTTTATAACACATAGAAATACAATGGCCTTTTGCATATAATGAGCTTATATCTTGTTATTTTTACTAAATTAACATACTGGTTCCATTTTTTGAATATTCTATAGTGTTTTTTATATATATATATATAAAATCATGTCTTCTATAAATAGTGACAGTTTTCTTGCATTTCTAATCATTAGGTCTTTACATTTCTTTTTATTGCCTCATCATTGAGGCTGAGATCTCTAATACAACATTAAATAGTAATGGTGAAAGTAGATATCCATACCTTACTCTCTATCCTAGGGGAAAAATCATTCAATCTTTTACCATTAAGTATTATGTTAGCTGTGGGCTTTCCACAGATGATCTTTACCAGCTTGGAGACATTTCTTTCTATACCTAGTTTGCAGAGGGTTTTGTTTGTTTTGTTCCTTTTAAATCATGAATGTCCATTGAATTTTATCACATTTTTTTTTGCATATTTCGTGTGATTATACAGGCTTTCTGCTGTATTTGGCAGTATGGTGGTTATATTGATTTATTTCCAAATGTTAATTCAACTTTGTATTCCTGGGATCAGAACAATGAATGTGACCAGGAATAAAGAGGGAAATTAAGTAGTAACAAAGGAGCCCATCCATCAAGAATTATCAATCCTATATTTGTATGCACCTAACACCAGAACTCCCAAATTATCTACCAACTCTAATTAAGTAATGTCTTTAAAACTCTCTACCCAATGAGAGAAGAATACATATTCTATTTGGGTATTTGTTGTTAGTATTTCATATATTTTGGCATTTTATTTTTCTACCAAAAACAGAAAAAATGTCAATCCAATGGTAGATTTTGTCCAGTATCTGTTGACTAATGAATAGTTTATGCAATCAACTTGAAAATTAAAAATATATCTAAACAGGGTAAAGATTACGTAAGACCTCTGAGTATTATTTCCCACAACTCCATGCATATCTACAACAAATTCAAAATTAACAGTTTAATCAATATCTTTCTATCTGTAGGAGAGAGATAAATATCTAAATAATATTAGATCTATTATTATTCCATCCAGATTTTATATCTTTATGCTTGTTTGTATTTTTTAAAGTTGTTAGTAGTGAATTGAATTACATAGTATTACATTTTACTTTAAAGCAATTTTAATGGCTTTTATTCATAATTCAATAAGCTTTATAATATGCCTCTATTAATCTTTTTTTCTATTATCCATTTCCATAGATTCCTACCAAAAACAGTTATCATAAATGAAGATTTTTTGGAAATAGGACAAAAGATGTAAATGCCAAGGTACATAAACATGACAAATACTACAAACTTTTAAGTATTTCTTTAAATTTAAATAGTTTTGTTCTGCAGCCAAAAAGCATTGATTTATAATGCTACCTCTGAAATACATTAGAAAAACTCATTTGATTTACAAGGCTTAGTTTTGGTTTTGGGTTTCTGTTTTTTGTTGTTTTTTTTTTTTTTCCACTTACAGGGCTTTTTCACAGCCTTAGAGATATATAATTGCCTAGAAACAGGCAAATTATGCAAACTTTAACATTATCACGAACTGCACCTAAAGTTTGTGTTATGACTAACTAGTGTATTAGTCCATTCTCATGCTGCTATAAAGAACTGCCCAAGACTGGGTAATTTATAAAGGAAAGAAGTAAAGAGGTTTAATTGACTGACAGTTCCACAGGGCTTGGGAGGCCTCAGGAAACTTACAATCATGGTGGAAAGGGAAGCAAACATATCCTTCTTTTCATGACGACAGGAGAGAAAAATGAGTGCCAGTGGGGAAATGTTAGAGGCTTCTAAAACCATCAGATCTCATGAGAACTCACTTGCTATCATGAGAACAGCATGGGGGAACGACCGCCATGATCTAATCACCTCCCACAAGGTCCCTCCCCCAACACATGGGGATTACAATTTGGATTACAATTCAAGATGAGATTTGAATGGGGACCAAGAGCCAGACCGTATCACCTAAAAACTTATAACTTTTGAGAAAATAATGCGCCTTGAACGTGATTTCAACCAATCTGTGACTTCAGGAGCCTGAGGACATTAGTTCAATATCTTCATTTTCCCTTCTTAATTCTTTAACCCTGTTCATTTTTTCCTCTTTTTCCTCATTTCGAATGTTCCCCTACATCTTTCCACAACTGATCACATTTATTCAAACATTGTATATGTATATCAAAATATCATGTTGTACAACTTAAATATATACAATAAAAATAAAATTTAAAAATCAGAAATTGAAAATATAAATATGATTTTTAAAAATATTTGGGACATTTAAAAAAGCCACTTCTACACACTTGGAGCAAAGAAGAAAATCATGATAGAAAATATTAAATATTTAGACGTGGTCAGTGATTAAAATGGAATATTAATATTGTAGAGTATAGTAAGATGAATATCAGAAAAATATTTATAGGCTTAAATATCTTGTTTACTGTATTGAAATAAAGAAAATCTGAAAATAAAAACACCCTTGAAATAATTTCCTTAAATGATAGCAAAATAAACCAAATAAAAAAAGAAAAAATGAAATAAAAAATATAAAAATAAAAACTGATAAAATAGAACAATAGGATTCAATAGTGAAGATTAATCAAAACCCAAGGTAGCACTTTGAAAAGACTAATAGAAATTTTAAAACCTTAGGCTTAACTAGTCTAGAAAAAAATAATGGTAAGAATTAAAAAGTGGTATAATTACAGATATAGTAGAGATTTGAAAGGCATATTATAAAAACAGATAAAATTGATAATTGATTAAAATTTACTCAAAAAGAAAATATAAATCATTGAAAATGGACTAGTAACCATAAAATATGAAAAATTTTATGATAGGGTGACATCACTAATATGGTGGAGCAGGAGATACCAGTCTTCATCACCTCACAAAATACATGTATGTATAAGTACACACACACACACACACACACACACACACACACTCTCTCTCTCTCTCTCTTTCTCATACACACACACACTCATTTCTCTTTCTCATACACACACACACTCATTTCTCTTTCTCATACACATACACACTCACATACACACACACTCAACAAGATCTACAAACAAAAAATAGCCCAGAGAGGACTCAAAGGCTCATTAAAGAGTCTGCAGCAACACAGTGAAACAAAAAAACAGGGAGGCTGTCCACCACATACAAAGGATTGCTGGTGAAATTAGCATACACATTTGGGCACAGTGGCTCAGGCTTGTAATCCCAGCACTTTGGGAGGCCGAGGCGGGCAAATCACTTGAGGCCAGGAGTTCAAGATCAGCCTGGCCAACACGGCGAAACCCCTCTCTACTAAAAATGCAAAAATTAGTTGAGCGTGGTAGTGGTTCCCAGCTACTCAGGAGGCTGAGGCAGGAGAATCACTTGAACTGAGGAGGTGGAGGTTGCAGTGAGCCAAGATCACACCACTGCACTCCAGCCTGCGCAACAGAGTGAGACTTTGTCAAACAAAACACAAAAACCAAAAAACAAAAACAAAAACAAAAAAATGAAAAAACAAACAATGGCATACCCAAGATGCCAGGAGATGGCTAGGAGCAAAAACAAAGGTGGAGGCTACTGATATCAGTCACTTGGTGAAAGCCACCATGGTCCCCAGAGGCCTGCACTGCAGAGAACACCTGCATCTCTTGCTAGTTAGGTAACCAATAGCCATACCTGCTGGGAAACACACAAAAGAGAGATACAGCTGCACTCTCCTCTCCCAAAAAGTGGCCACTGTTGAGCCTCTTTGAAACAAATGGTTATTTGAAAATATATAGTCAGAGAAGAAAAAAAAACAAAGGAATGAAGAAAGCTTGTGGGATTTATGGAACAGCATGAAAAGAGCAAAGGTTCAAGTTATAAGAGTTCAAAAAGGAGAAGAGGGAGATAAGAGAGTAGAGAACTTATTTTTAAAAATAATAGCAGAAAACTTTCAAAATCTCGGGAAAGATACGCATTTCCAGGTAAAGGAAGAGCAAAGGTCTCCAATCAGATTTAATCCAAAGAAGACTACACCAAGACATTTTATAATCAAGTGATCAAAAATCAAAGACAAAGACAGAATCCTAAAAAAGGCAAGAGAAAAGAAGTAAATCACAAATAAGAAGTAAATCACAATAACGCTGGCAGCAGATTAGTAATCAGAAACCTTACAGACCATGAGAGAAAAGGATGACATATTCAACATGCTGAAGGAAAAGAACTGCCAACCAAGATGACTATTTGGCTAAACTGTTCTTCATAAATGAAGGAGAGTTAAGACTTTCCCAGACAATCAAAAGCTGAGAAAGTTCATCACCACAAGACTTGACCTGTAAGAGATGCTAAAGGGAATTCTTCAAGCTAAAAGAAAAGGACAATAATTAGTAACATGAACATGAAATTATAAAACTCACTGGTCAAAGTAAGAACATATTCAAATACAGAATGACTTATATTTTTAGTTTGAAGGTTAAAATACAAAACTATTAAAAATAGTAATAGCTACATTAATTTGTGAAAGAATACACAATATAAAAGATGTAAATTGTTATATCAAAAACAGAAAATGTGGGGGAGGTGGAGTAAAAGTGTAGTTATTTTAGGAGATCAAAATTAGCTTGTTATCTCCTTAAAATAGCCTGTTACAATATAAAGCGTTTTACATAAGTCTCATGGCAACTACAAAGCAAAAACTATCGTACATATACAAAAGATAAAAAGTGAGAAATAAAAGCATCATCATCTAATCACAAAGACAGCAAGAGAAGAAGAAACACAAGATCTACAAAACAACCAGTAATAATTAAGAAAATGGCAATAGTAAGTTTTTACCTATCAATAATTACCTTGAATGTAAATAGATTAAATAGTCCAATCAAAAGATATAGAGTGGTTCAAAAGATAAAAAAAAAATAAGCCCCAACTATATGCTGTATAAAAGAGACTCATTTTACTAGCAGGAACACACAGAGACTGTAAGTAAACATATAGAAAAAGGTATTTCACACAAATGGAAATCAAAAGGGAGCAAAGGTAGCTCTACTTACATCTGATAAAATAGACCTTAAGTAGAAAGCCATAAAGCAAGACAAAGGTCATTATATAATGATAAAGAGATCAATTTATCAAGAATATATAACAACTGTAAATGTATATACACCAAACACTGGGGCAATTAAATATATAAAACAATAAATAAAACAAGTATTGGCCGGGCACGGTGGCTCACGGCTGTAATCCCAGCACTTTGGGAGGCCGAGGCAGGCGGATCATGAGGTCAGGAGATTGAGACCATCCTGGCTAACATGGTGAAACCCCGTCTCTACCAAAAATACAAAAAATCAGCTGGTGTGGTGGTGGGCGCCTGTAGTCCCAGCTACTCAGGAGGCTGAGGCAGGAGAATGGCATGAACCCAGGAGGCGGAGCTTGCAGTGAGCCGAGATCGCACCACTGCACTCCAGCCTGGGTGACAGGGTAACACTCTATCTCAAAAAAAAAAAAGACAAACACTAATAGATCTGAAGAGAGATACACTAATATAATAATAGTAGAGAACTTCAGCATCCTACTTTTAGCAATGGACAGATTATCTGGAAATAAAATCAACACAATAACAATGGACTTGAATTATACTTTGGGGACAGATGACCCTAACATTCCATCCAAGAGCAGAAGAATGCATATCTTCATCAAGTGTACACAGAACATTCTTCAGGATAATTCATATGTTAGGCTAAAAAACAAGTCTTAACAAATTTAAGAAGATTGAGATCATATCAAGTACCTTTCATGACCACAGAAGACTGAATCATGGAAAAATAGAAAATATAAACAAATGAATAATAAGCAGAGAGTTTGAAACAGTAATAAAAGGTCTCACATCAAAGAAAAGCCAAGGACATGATGGCTGCGCTGCTAAACTCTAGCAAACATTTAAAGAAGAACTAATACCAATGCTTCTTAAACTCTTCAAAAAAAAAAAAAAAAAATGAAAAGGAGGTAAAATTTCCAAACTCTTTTTACAAGGCCAGCATTACCTTGAGAAGAAAGCCAGACAAGGATACTACAAGAAAAGGAAATTATAGACCAGTATCCCTGATGAACACAGACACAAAAATCCTCAAAAATATTAGCAAACTAAATTCAAAAACATATTAAAAGAATAATTCACCATCATCAAGTGGGATTTATATCTTGGATTCAAGGATGGCTCAACATATGCAAATCAATCAATGTGATACACCACATTAACAGAATGAAGGACAAAAACCATATAATTATGTCAATAGATGGGGGAAAGGCATTTAGTAATATGTAACATACCACAAACTCTGAAAAAATTAGGCGTAAGAGGAAAGCACCTCAACAAAGTTACAACAAGCCAACAGCTAACATCTTATGCAACAATGCCACATTGAAAACTTTTCTCCTAAGTTGAGGAACAAGACAAGGATGTCCACTCTTGCAATTTTTATTCAATGTAGTACTGGATGTCCTAGCCAGAGGAGTTAGGCAAGAGAAAGAAATAAAAGGCATCTAAGTCAGAAAGGAAGAAGTTATATTGTCTCTGTTTGCTTGCAGATGACATTAACTTATTCTTAGAAAACAATGAAGACTCCAACAAAAAAGAACACTTAGAACTAATAAAGAAATTCAGTAAAGATGCAAGGTACAAAGTCAACATACAAAAATCAGTAGCATTTGTATACACTAACAATGAACTATCTAAAAAATAAATCAAGAAAACAACTCCATTTATAATAGCTACCAATAAAATACAACACTTAGGAATCAATTTAACCAAGGAAGTGAAAGATCTGTACACTGGAAACTATAAAATATTGATGAAATAAATGGAACAAGGCACAAATAAATGGAAAGATATTCCATGTTCACAGATTGGAAGAATCAATATTGTTGAAATGTTTATACTACCAAAGCAATCTACAAATTCAATGCAATCTTTATCAAAATTCCAATGTCATATTTCAATGAAATCGAAAAAAAATCCTAAAGTTTATATGGAACCACGAAAAACCCAGAAAAGCCAAAGCAATCCTGAGTTAAAAGAACAAAGCTGGAGGCATCACATTACCTGATTTTAAAATCTACAAGGATATGGTAATTGAAACAGCATGGTACTGGCCTAAAAACAGACACATAGACCTATAAAACAGAATAGAGAGCCCAGGAATAAATCTACACATTTACTGTCAATTGATTTTCAATAAAGATGCCAAGGACAAACAATGAGGAAAGGACAGTCTATTTAATAAAGGGCACTGGGAAAACTAGATATCTATATGCAGAATAATGAAATTAGACCCTCCTCTCACACCATATACAAAAATAAACTCAAATTCATTAAAGACTTAAATGTAAGACCTGAAACTGTAAAACTAGTACAAGAAAATATAGGAGAAAAGCTCCATGACACAGGCCTGGACAAAGATTTTTTTACATGACCCCGAAAGCACAGGCTACAAAAGCAAAAATAGACAAACAAGATTACATCAAACTAAAAAGCTTCTGCACAGCAAAGGGAACAATCAATAACATATGGAATGGGAAGGGACAACATATATAACGGGAAAATATGTTTACAAACTATATATCTGTTAAGAAGCTAATACTCAAAACGTATAAGGAACTTAACTCAATTATAAGGAAATAACCCAATTAAAAACAGGAAAAGTACCTGAATAGATATTTTTCTAAAGAAGACATACAAATGTCCAATGGATATATGAAATGGTGTTCTACATCACTAATCATCAGGGAAACACAAATTAAAACCATAATGAGATACATCATCTTACTCCTATTAGAAGGGCTATTATAAAAATATGTGAAAAATAAGTGTTGGTGAGGATGTGGAGAAAAGGAAACTCTTTTGCGCACTATAGGTGGAAATGTAACTTAGAGTCATTATAAAAAAACAGCATGAAGGGTCCTGAGAAAAACTAAAAATAGAAGAAAAATATAATCCTGCAATCTCACTACTGGGTATATATTCAATATATTGAAGAGATATCCTTATTCCCATGTTCACTGCAGCATTACTCACAATAGTCAAGATACGTAAACAACCTAAGTATGCGTCGGTGGATGAATGGATAAAGAAAATGTGATACATATACACAATGGAATATTATTACACTTTTAAATAGAAAAAAATTCTGTGATTTGTGACAACATGGATGAATCTGGAGGACATTATGCTTAGTGAAATAAGCCAGCACAGAAAGACAAATACCACATGATCTCACTTATATGTGGAACACAAAAGATTCAAACTCACGGAAAAAGAAAGTTTAATGGTAGTTACCATAGCCTGGAGGGGGTGTGGGGAGATTGAGGACATGTTGGTCAAAGGATACAAAATTTCAATTAGGTGGGAGAAATAAGTTCAAGAGATGTATTGTACCACATAGTGGCTACAATTAATAACAATATATTCTATACTTGAAAATCGTTAACAGGATAGATTTTAAGTGTTTTCACCACATAAAAATGATGTTTGTGAGGTAATGCATATGTTATGCAGCTTGATTTAGCCATTCTAAAGTGTCACGTTGTATACCATAAATATACATAATTTTTACTTGTTAATTAAAAAATACAAAATAAATAAATAAATAAAAATTGTGAGACACCAACACAGAAATACAATAGAAGAATGGGCAAACAATTTAGAAGATACTTCTAAGAATACATACAAATGGAAATAAACATGTTAAAAGTAGGTCAATCTCATTTTTAATCAAAGAGAAGAAAATTGCAACCGCAACGAGGAACCACTAAACAGACTTCGGATTGGAAAAAATTTGACAGTTTGACAACTGGTAAAACTTGGTGAAAATGCAGAGAAATAGGAACACACATACAGTGCCGATATGAGTATAAATTGTTCATCTATCTTAGACATCAGTTTGGCATTATTTAATAAAGTCATAGATATGCCTACTGTACAACCTAGCCATTCCAATCTTAGTTGTAACCAGATTGCAATGTGTGCACATACGCGCCCAAATACATCTGCAAGAATGTCCAAAGTATTGTTCATGCTCATGAACATATCCATAATTATGCCCAACATCAGGAAAATTAAGAAGTCAATTGTGGTTTATTTATACAACTGGATCCCACACAACAATGAAAATAAAGGACCTACAGTACATGCAACAACCCGGATAAATCTCAGAAACATCAAATTGAGCGGACAAAAAACAAGACATGAAAAAATATAACTCTAGTATGATTCATTTCACATAAATTTCCAAAATAAACAAAACTAAACTAGGTATTTACAAATAAAACGATAAAGAAAAGCAAATATGGCATTGTCACAAAACTCAGAATTGTAGTTATCTCTGGGTGGAGGCAGTGAGTTGATGAAATTGAGAAAAGGCATACAGCTTCTGGGGTACTGGTGGTATGGTAGTCTTATCTTGTGCTGTGATATTATAAAAAATGTGTGATCTTTATAAATGTTATATTATGTCATGTCATGCTGTGTTATGTCATGATATGTTAAATTATAGTAGTTATTGTTGTTATATATTTTATGCAATTTTCTCTAGGGATGATACATCTTGCTACACATATGTACACAAAGGAAATACATTTAAAATAACAAAAAATTTGGCCGGGTGTGGTGGCTCACGCCTGTAATCCCAGCACTTCGGGAGGCCAGGGCGGGCAGATTACGAGGTCAGGAGTTCAAGACCAGCCTGACCAACATGGTGAAACCTGTCTCTACTAAAAATACAAAAAAATTAGTTGGGCATGGTGGCACGCACCTGTAATCCCAGCTACTCAGGAGGCTAAAGCAGGAGAATCGCTTGAACCCAGGAGGCGGAGGTTTCAGTGAGCCAAGATCATGCCACTGCACTCCAGCCTGGACGACAGAGCAAGATTCCGTCTCAAAAAAAAAAAAAAAAAAATTTGTGAACACATTCATCACCTCCAGTGCTGCGCACTGATAATTTGATTGTGATAATTGTTATACAATGCATATGTATATCAAATCATCATGTTGTACACCTTGAATATATACAGTCTTTGTCAATTAAATATTTTTAAATAAAAAATAAAATGACAAAAATTTTAAAACTCAAAATTTTAAAAATTGAATAGGAATCTTAAAATGGACCCACAATGAAAACATTTCAAAAAATGTTACGGAGAAAATTAGAGATCCACACAGGAGAATAAAATTGGACCCTCATCTCACACCATGTACAAATATCAACTCAAAATGGATTAAATACTTATACATTAGACTTGAAACTATAAATCTACTTGAAGAAAATATAGGAGAAACGCTCTATTAGATTGTTATCAGTAAATATTTCCTGGATATAACTCCAATAGCACAGGCAACAAAAGCAAATATAGACAAGTGGGATTACATCAAACTAAAAAGCTTCTGAACAGCAAAAGAAACAACAAAGACGCAAACTACAAAATGATTGAATACATTTTCAAGCCATACAACTGATAAGGAATTAATATGCAAAACATATAAGTAACTCAGAAAAATCAGTAATAAGAAAACAAATAATGTGATTTTAAAAATGAGCAAAGTACCCAACTATATATTTGTGAAGAAAGATGTACATATGGCCAACTGGTATATGCAAAGATGCTCAACATCAGTAACCATCAGGGAAATGCAAATTAGAACTACAATGAAATATATCACTTCTCTTGTTAGGATGGCTGTTATCAAAAAGATGAAAGATAATCGGTGTTGGTAAGGATGCAGAGAAAAGGGGACCCTTGCACACTGTTGGTGGGAATGTAAATTAGTACAACCATTACGGAAAACAGTATGGAGGTTCCTCAAAAAACTAAAAATAAAATTATCATATAATCCATCAGTCTCACTTTTAGATATATATCCAAAGGATATTAAGTCAGTGTGTCAAAGATATATTTGCACTCCTGTGTTCATTTCAGCATTATTCGCATTATCCAAGATAGGACTCAACCCAAGTGTTCATCACTGGATGCATGGAAAAGGAAAATGTAGCATATATACACAATGGAATACTACTTAGTCTTTATAAAAAGAAGGAAATCCTGTTAGTTGTAACAACAGGTATGAACCTGGAGGACGTTATGCCAAGTGAAATAAGCCAGGCACAGAAAGACAAATACTGCATGATGTCATTCACATGTGAAATGTAAAAAACCCCAACTCACAGGAATAGAGAGTACAATGGTGGTTACCAAAGGCTGTGTGGGGGTTGGGGGTTTGGGAAGGAAGATGAGAAACGGGAGATGTTGGTCACAGGGTACAACATTTTAGACAGGAAGAAAAAGTTTTAGTGATCTATTACCCAGAATTGTGACTATAATTAATCATGATTTATTGCATATTTCAAAACTGCTAAAACAGTAGACTTTAAATGTTCTTAACCACAAAAAAATGATTACTATGTGAGGTGATGGATATGTTAATTGGCTTAATGTAATCACTCCATAATATATACCTATATCAGAACATCACATTGTACACATACATATATATATTTATTAGTTTTTGAATTAAAAATTAGCCTCTTTTATTTAAAATAATATACAACATTGGTACTGGTAAAATTAAATGAACATTTTTGTATATTCCTTTTAAGAGTTAAATTGGTACACTTTTTAAACAAATAATTTGAAAATATTTAGAAAATTATGCCTTTTGATAAAGTTCTTTTGATGAGAACCTTATCAAAATTATGCCTTTAAAACTAACAATTTCACTTTTAGGAATATGACCTAAGGACATCATGTCATGTTATCATATAATATATGCTCATAATTTTCAAATAATTATTAAAATATTTTAAAAACAATAGAGATATAGTTAAATACAATGTAGTGCATCTAAGTGAATAAATCTGTGATTCTACTTTAAAAAAAAACAACAAAACAACAAGAAGCAATGTCCAGCCCAGTGTAGCATTAGTATCAACCTAAGAACTTAAAAAGCATAAAGCTCTGGGGATGATACCCATGGAAATTCACACGAAATTGGTATGAAATGAGCTCTGTCCTTTGGTACATTTTAAAACCTGCCCAGGTTATTCCAATGTGCATGCAGGTTTGAGGAACACTGGATTCTTAGACATACACACGTATATACATTTGCATGTGCACAGACAACATATGCAATTGAAAAGAAGTTCAGCAAACTGTAAATAATTTTCTCTTGATCAAAGAATGGATCATTATTTTCTTTTCTGAACTTGTATGCATTTTAACTTTTAACAATAAGCATGATGATATGCAATTAAGGCAGCCATTTTGTATAGTATATATAGTACATAGTGTTTATTTGAAAACAGGGTGGGTACTCTATGTGGTTCAAACATTTCAGTTGAAATCTTATTTACAGAAATAATTTATTTTTAATGATCAGGGCCATTTCAGCCCACCCCATCTCAATTTATCACAACTCTACATTAATGAATAGCATGCTAATTACTGATTATGTACAGTCATGTCTTGTTGAGTCAGAGCTACAATTTAATATTCATTATTTTATGACTATCTGGATTTGAGACTTTTAGACATTATTTTTCAGATCAGAAAAAAAAATACATCTTGCCTAAAAAGAAAATTAAATTTAAATAAATAAACTTCATCTGATTATTCCATTATTCCTGAGTGATTTTTTTCTCAGTGTTAGAGACATCAGTTTGTTCACACATATTTTATTAGATCTGAGCAACATATTTAATCTCTGTTTTCTGGATCCACCCACACTCAAAACTAAGAGTTCATTTAGAAAATATATTTGAGTACCAACCAGGAACTGTGCAAGGTGAACCAGATGTGGTACTGAACCAACAGTCATGGTTCCTGAACTTAGGGACTTTCTCTTTAGGGTTCATACTTATAAACAACACTAAGAATTGAATGCCAATAACAAAAATACAGAGAGTTTTATGAGAGTGTATCCCAGAGCAAACTAATCTAGCATGAGGACTAAAAGAAATCCTTCTTGAGAAAGTGGCATTTAAGCTTGAACCTGAAGGATCAGCGAAGAGTTACTCAAGTAAAGAGTGGTGTGAGGGGTATGCCAAGGATAGAGAGCAGAATGTCCAAAGGACCTATAGGGCAGGAAGAAACTTAGAAGATCAGTGTAGCTGCAGCATAATGAAGGATGAAATAGAGAAGTATGAAAGAGACAGGTCATGCATTGTAAGCCATTTGGAGGATTATGTTCTTTGTTCTAAGGATAATGGATATACACTGAAGAATTTAAACAGAAGAATGAAATGATCATATTTGCAATTTAATAAAATCATTTCCACTCTGTGAGGAGTTAATTTGAGAGGAACAAGACAAGCTTTGGGGAGAAAATTGGATTTGGGGAGAGAAAATAAGACACTACTGTACTGGTTCAAGAGAGATATGATGGGAGGGGAGAGATTGAATTTGAGCCCTAATTTGGAAGTAGCAGTAACAGAACATGAGGATAAATTAAATGGGGAAAGGGGAAAAACAAGTTACTTCAAGAATGGCTTTTGGATTTTTGAACTCCAAAAGTGAGGAGACACTAGTACAATTCACAGATATGGGGGAGAGTAGAGAAGAAGCAGATTGATTGGCTAGAAGTGAGAATAAGGAGGGCAGTTTTGTGGATGTTTAGATACCTATGAGATAGCTAAATAAAGATGTCAAGTAGTCAGTTGGATACATTGGCTTAGACTTCAGAAATTAATTTGTTTGACAGCCATCAGAATATAGAAGATATTTAAAGATACGGGACTTGATTCTTAGAGAGAGAGTCAAGACTGAGACCTGAGAACAACCAGCATTTCAAGTTTGCTTGAAGAAGACAGTAGCCCACGAAGAGATAAAGAGGTAGCCAGAGAGGTAGGGAAAAAACAGACTACGATGTCACAAAAGTTAAGGGAAGACAATGTTTTTATGAAGGAGGAGGAGGCCAATTGATCTATGCTCCTGACAAGTTAAATGAAGGGTGAATTAAACCATGTTTATCAGGTCTAACCATGTGCAGGGTATTGTGACCTTAAAAAAGTCATTGTAGTTAAGTGTGTGGACAGAAACTTGACTGGAGTAAGGAGAAAAATAAATAAAACCCCAATAAGACAACATGTACATCTAATAAATTGACCATATTATTTTGGTTGATTTGCTTTCTGACCCCATTTTCTTCAATAATGGGAGAGTCTAGAGTATGTTTGATTGGTGGTGGAAAATCCAACAGAGAACATGAGTTTGAAGTTTCAGCAGAGAAAATGGAGAGCTGATGGAATCACGACTTTGAGAAGGGAAAAAGGTTAGGGTACACATGCAAGGATTGCTATTCGCAGAAGAAGAAAAACTCTATTGTAACAGAAGAGGAATAGATGGGTCGCAAACATTTGCTTCTAGTAAAAATTATTTGACTTCCTAAACTAAGACATTAGTTCAGAGTTTTCAGTGAAAAACTGAAAAGAAAATGCTTTAGCACCACTTTTACCTAAGTTACTTCATTAGGTGAAGTTTCATTACCAGGTATGAAAGCAAAGCTTGTTCTCTGGTTTCACGTGTCCCCAGCCAGTTTCTACCTTCAGTTGTCAATTCTCTGAAGGATTTCTAGCCTCTCTACTTGCAAAGAAGGGATTTAAATAGATTGCACCTATTCTGTATGAATTATCTGAATGACATTCCCGTCTCTTTTCATCAGGAACTTGGACGATGGTATTTAGGGACCCATTTCTCATTTTTCCTACTACTACTATGAAAACAAGCCTGGAACACTAACATTTCCCTATGCCTTTAAAAAGATTTCTTATGAAGAGGAGTAGAAAACTATAATACTAACATTTTAAGGACTTCTCCCAACTTTATTTTAGGTTCTTAGAGTATATGGGGCAAGGCTTATTTTCACGATGAAACAAAAGTCACATGCAATTAAACATTTAGGCACTTCCACAAAGAATACTTTTAGGGGAGAAATTATACAGAAATGGGAAATGACTTTTAACGCAAAGATGAAGCTATCCTGTGTAAGTCATATGAATGCAAAAGTTGCTAAGTATGGTGTTTTTATAAAGGCATATTAAAGAAAAAAAAGCCCACCATAGACATTAGACTGGGATCAGGCACAGGGCCTTGAAGAAAGCACACAAATTCAGGAGCTTATCTTCAGATTTCTAAGTCTAGAATCTTGATTATATAAAATGTTGATCAACCTAAGTTATAGAAAACTGATTATGAGCCATATATCCCATTTTTATTTACAATAAATAAATCATAGTTGAAAAGATAACTGAAATTGGGCATTTACTTGCTGAGTGCCCTCTCTAAGTACCATTCAAGAAACAACTTTCAGTTTGCTTGGTCTGACTAGAAATAAGACAAATGGAAGGAGAGGAAGCTACCTGATTTAACTTGAGTGCAGGGCTAACTTTCTCCACTCTAGGCATACATTTCTCTAGAAGACTCATAGGAGTCTATGATCAACTTTTTCCCTAGAAGTGATAGATACACAGGCTACTTGCTTTTTAAAAAAACATTTTCTTTTCTTGAGGACCACCTGCCTATCCTAACATGTAACAGTCACAGGATTCAACGTACTGTACTCCCTCAAAGTATTTTCCCCATGACAAAACCATGATGCCAGAAGGTTATAATTAAAATTAACTACAGAAGCTGGACACCTAACTACAGCCATCCTAAAGTTGATCATTACCATTCTCATATAAATGCCTCTCCTTTTTTGCTACAAATTACCAGTCCCCCTTGTTTATTTCTTCCCCTTGATTCCAACATAGCTACTTCATTTCATATCAAGCCTGGACCCACAACTTTGACATATCAATTGAAGCTAAAGCAGCTACATTTATTCTTTTAGTTCTTTTTTGTTTTATTCTGTAAAGCTCCCTTTTCAAGGCCCATTTGCCACTGCAGGTCCTACAGTATCTCTTTTGATGACCAAGCTCCATGCTAAGGCTTCCCACCAGACAATTCCAAATCCTTGCATATTTCACAGTATAAATATAGAAGTTCCCTTTCATTCCTTGCCATTAATAACAAAAATGTGAAAAATAGATTTTTTCTTAGGAACAATCTCAAGATATAAGTGGCTTCTATCCAATATCTTGGAATTCAGGGCACATATTCTGCCACAGTGACTCATATATATCCTTAAGCGGGTACAGTTTCACTGTAATTGGTTTGGTTACATTTGTTATGACATGGACAAACCTTGAGTGTGGTCTTTAGACATTTATTTTGGACTTGAATATTTCCCAACATTTTTATGGATAAATTTATAAAAACTCCTAGCATTAATAAAACATAAATTTTAAAGAAGGGTATAATCATGGTTCTCATACAAACATGGGGTAAATACGTGTCAAAGATTGTATTTAACTCTTTAGTTAATGAGGGAATCAGTAAGATAGTACAACCAGTTCAAAGCAAAATCCAAAGAAAAGACAAATATGTATGCTGTTTCCATTCATTTGGGCTGCCATAACAAAATACCATAAATTGGGTAGCTTATAAACAACAGATATTTATTTCTTACAGATCTGGGGGCTGGGAATTTCAAAATCAAGGTACCGGTACATTTGGAGCCTGCTGAGGGCACTCTTCCTGGTTCAAAAACGGTAACTTCTTGCTGCATCCTCCCATGAACACCCTTGGGCCAACTTTATAAGGATGGTAATAGCCATTATGGGGGCTCCGCCCTCATGACCTAATCACCTCCCAAAGAGCCCACCTTCTAATATCATCACCTTGAGGGTTAGGATTTCCATATATGAATTTGGAAGAGACACAAACATTCAGACCATAGCATACACCAACCAACAATGATGAAATGAATTTGCTTAATTGATACATAATTGGTCAATAATCACAGAGCAGTAATCAATTGCATTCCTCAATGTACAATTTGCATTTCTATGGACATGCATTATTTGCCTTATTATTAGCTGTCTACACTTTATAATGTTGAAAAAAAGCTCAAAGTAAATGAAGACTGAAATAACCATGTAGGGTGCTCTAGAAAGGATATTCACTAAATTATTTTCCCCAATTTCAAAGTCCTCTACAATTTTTTATGACAGGGTAGTGGGTCTTGTAACACTTTCTTGTGTGCTCTTCTTACATTTTTTTAAACCTTGTCTCCAACTTTTGGGAGGATTTTTCAGAATCTTTTATACCAGCTACAGAAAGCAGAAAAAAGAGAATATTATTTTTAATTACATATTTCATTTTAAAAATATTGTAGATTCACATGCAAGTGTTCAGGAAAAATAACTAATGGGTACTAGGCTTAATACCTGGGTGATGAAATAATCTGTACAACAAACCCCCATGACACAAGTTTACCTATGTAACAAAGCTGTACTTGTAACCCTGAACTTAAAAGTTAAAAGAGGAACACGGAGATACTTCGTGTATTATTTACTCTTTTATCCATTGTAACATCTTTCAAAACTACAACACAATATCACAACCAGGATATTGACATTGATATCGTCAAGATACAGAACATTTCCATCATGACAAGGATCCCTCTTGTAGCCCTTCTGTAGTATAGCCATGCTCACTTTCCTCCCACCTCCACTACCTCCTTAAGCCCTGGAAATCACTAATCCATTCTCCATCTAATTTGTCATTTCAGTAATGTTAAATGCATATAATTGTGCAGTATATAACCTTTCAGGATTGTCTTTTTTCACTCAGCAAAATTCTTCAAGAATTGTGGAAACAGGCACATTCCTCCATAGATCAATACTTTGTTCCTTTTTATTGCTGAACATCATTCCTTGGTATGAATGTACCCCTGTTTATTTAAGCATTCACCCATTAAAAAACATCTAGGTTATTCTTGTCTACTATAAACAAAGCCACTATAAATATTTCTCTACAGGTTTTTGTGTGAACTGTCTTCATTTCTTTGGGATAAATGCCCAGGAGTGCAATTGCTGGACCATATGATAGTTACAAGTTTAGTTCTTCAAGAAAATTCTAAACGTTTTCTAGAGTAGTTATAGCATTTCACATTCCCACCATCAGTGCATGAGTGATCCAGTTTCTCCACATCTTTGCCAGCATTTGGTGCGATGACTATATATTTTTTAAATTTTAGCCATTCTCATAGCTGTGTAATAATATTTTATTGTGGTTTTAATTTACATTTCCCTAATGGATGCAGATGTTCAACATCTTTTTATATGATTATTTGCCATGTGTATACCTTCTTTGGTGAAAAGCGTCATGTGTTTTCCTCATGTTCTCATTGGATTGTTTGCTTCTTTACTGTTGAGTTTTGTGAGTTCTTTATATATTCTACATACTAGTCCTTTGTCAGATATGTGATTTTCAAATGTTTTCTCCCACTCTGTAACTTACCTTTTCAACATACTAACAGAGTATTGCACAAAGCTAAAACTTTAATTTTTATAAATTATGATTTGTCAATTTTTCCTTTTATGAATTATCCTTTTGGTACCCAGTCAAATTACACCTTTCTTAGCCTTAGATCCTGACTATTATTACCTATGATTATTTTCCAGAGGTTTGATAGTTTAGTTTGGTTTTGCTTTATAATTAAGTCTGCGCTCAATTTTGAGTTAATTTTTCTATAAGGTATGAAACTTAGGGACAACCAATTCCTCCAGTACCATTTGTTTAAAAGGCTATCTTTCCTCCATTGAATATACAACTATAATTTTTCAATATCTAATAAAACAAAATAAAATAAAAATTTTTAAAACAGCTTGGCATATATGTGTTGGTCTATTTCTGAATTCTTATGTTCCATTGATCTATGTGATCTATACCACACAATCTTGATTACTATAGCAATATAGTCTTGAAATAGCATAGACTGATTCCTCTTACAATATTATTCTTTTTCAAAATGGTTTTAGCTATTATAGTACTTTACCTTCCCAGATACATTTTAGAATAATGTTGTCTATATTTACAATAAAGCTTCCTGTATTTTCATAGACATTGCATTCAATCTATGTATTTGGAGAAAATTGATATGTCTCTCCATTTATTTAGATCTTTTATTTCCTTAATCAGAGTTGTGTAATTTTAAGCATCAAGTCCTGTAAATGTTTTGTTACATTTTCACTAAAGTATTTCTTTTGGGGGCACTTACACATAGTATTATATTTTTAATTTCAATGTCCAAGTGTTTATTGCTAGTATATAGAAATGGAATTGACATTTGTATGTTTATTTTGTATCCTGTGACATTGCTGAACTCATTTATTGGTTCTAGCAAGTTTAAGCGATTTTCTATGTAGACAATCATGTCATCTGCAAATGTAAATCATTTTATTTATTAATTCATTTCATATCTTTATGCCTTTTATTGCCATTTCATACCTTGTTGCACTGGCTAGAACTTTAATCACTCTGTTGAACAAAAGGGTGATAATAAACAAACTTGCCTTTATACCAATCTTAAGAGAAAAGCCTGTAGTCTTTGGCATCAAGTATAATGTTAGATGCAGGGTTTTGGTAGATGCTCATTAACAGGTTGAGAAAGTTCTCTATTCCTAGTTTGTTGAGAGTGTTTTAAATCATAAACAAGTGTTGACTTTTGTTAAATGTTCTTTCTGTATTGACATAATTATGCGATTTTTCTTCTTTAGCCTAAATGACATTATTGATTTTTGAATACTGAACCAGCGTTGCATCTCTGGAATAAATCCCACTTGGTTATAGGGTATAATTCTTTTTATACACTTTGAATTCTATTCACTGATATTTTGTTAAGAATTTTTATGTCTACAGTAATGAGGGATGTTGGCCTGTAGTGATATTTTGGTACTGTGCTCATCGTGTTTTGTTGTCAGAGCAGTATTAGTTTCATAAAATTAATTGTAAAGTATTTCCTACTTTTCTGTTTTTGGAAATCGATTGTAAAGAATTGTTGTTAATTCTTCTTTAAACACAAGGTAGAATTCTTCATTAAAGGCATACAGTCCTCGGATTCTCTTTGTGGTAAGTTATTTGACTACCAATTCTGTTTCCTTATTAGTTGTGACAGTTTGTGTTTTTTGAGAAAGAGGTCTATTCTGTGTAATTTGCCAAATTTATGTTTCTATACTTATCTGTAGTATTCCTTTGTAATCCTTTTGATGTTTTCATTCTATAGTGTTACCTGGTTTCACTCACTCCTGATATTGGTAATTTATGCCTTCTCTATTTTTTTCTTTGCTAGTCTTGTTAGATGTTTGTAAATTTTATCTTTCTTAAAAACTTGCATTTTGTTTCCTTTATTTTATCTATTGATTTTCCGTTTTTGATTTCATTGTTTTTTTCTAATTCCCTTCTAAGGACCTATTGTGATTATATTGGGCCTACCCAGAAAGTCCAGAACATTCTCATCTCAAACTTCTTAATTTAACCACCTCTGCAAGTCCCTTTTGCCATGTAAGGTGACATATTAACAGGTTCTGGGCATTATAACATGGACATCTTTGTGGGGTCATTATTTTGTCTACCACAGTCTACCCTCTGGCCGACAAAAATGTATGCCCATTAGCATGCAAAATGCATTTACCCTATATTTCAAGGTTTCTAAAAATCTCAACTCATTACAGTATCAATTCAAGTTCAAAATTTCATCTAAGTTTTCTCAGCTTAAAAGTTCAATATTTCATCATATAAATCATCTAAATCAGTTATGAGTCAGGCTATGGGAATAATCCAACCTGGTATTTTTTTTGTCTGTACCCACTGGTGTTTCAGGGTTGCCAGCTTTTTCAGCTCCAACTCTGGGGTATGTAAGTTAAAAAGAAAAGCAAAGGAACTCACTACTATGCCATTCCTGAGGTTGTGAGATTCCTAGAAGATCATCCTCCTTTCATTCTTTTAGATTCTTGGTATGTTTGTTTTATATGTCATATTTAGGGTTTTTAGTTGAATTTAATGGGAGGAAGAGGAAAAAGAAGATCTACTTCATATTCTTGGAATTGTAATCCCAAGAAAGCATATTTGTAAAATCTATCTAAGATACTTTATGTATGATTATCTATTGTTGTGATTTTGCTGACAAATTATATGTAGCAATATATTTCCCCAACAAGGAGTTCCAGTTTTTTCCATTAGTCATCAGTATCTAAGTATTATTTTAAAATTTTGATCAACAGGATAAAAAGACACTTATCCTGCTGCAAAGTACACTTCAGAGTATTTTGAAAAGGATTCTGCAGATGGTAAGGAAATCATATTTAATTAATCTAGGTCTTTTAGGCATCTTGGTTAATGAAGATAAAATTAATTTTTTAGAAATCTATGTTATCTTTCAAATTTATCTGAAATTTATTCTGTAAATTTAATTTAAAAATAATTATGGTCAACGCCAACTAAAAGCTTCTCTAATCATTCATCACTAATTGAAAAAAAGTAATAAAAGTAAAATTAGTGATCAAAGTAAGTTCCCCAATTTGGAGAAAGGTGTATTTTTTTAAAGTTTGACACACGTTATGCTCATAGGCTTGAGGAATAACCCTTAGTTGAGCAAATATTCCAAGAATGTTATTCATGACCCACAAAATTTAGTCAGTTAGTATATATTGAGTGCAAATTATTTTTCTAGTTCTTTAAAGACACGGAGTATGTGCCAATTATTGCAGAATATATTAAGTCTCAGGCATAGTGTTCTGTTGTGCGTCAAAAAGCACTGGAAAAATTTATGGAAAAGGCATTTTAAATATTAAATTACACATAAATATGTATTACTGAAGCATTTTCTTTTAATTTTTATTTTGAAAACAACTTCAAATTTACATAAATGTTGCAAGAGTAAGATGATGAATTTTCAAATATAATTCACCTATATTTATTAATCATTAATATTTTGCTACATTTGTTCCCCTTGTCTCTCACTCTATATATCATAAAGTAATAAACACCATATTTCACATTATAAATAATATACTATATTTAAATACCATATTTTGTAATATTATAAATGTACTATATGTATTAAATATTTTATAATGTCATGAATAGTATCATTATTAGTTTTGCTAAGTTGTTGAGTTTAATTATTTGCCAGGAACATAACCCTTTACTCTTAAATACTTTAGCATGTATATCCAAAGAAAAAGAACATTCTCTTAAAAGTACTATCATAAATTCTGACAGTTTCATGAAATATTATCTAATATATCATACATATTCAATTATTATCGACTGTACTAATAGCATTCTTTATGGTCCAGAAGTTGTCTAGGATCACCACTGCATTTAGTGGTCATATCTCTTGTCACTCTATATGGAAGAGCTCCTCCCAGTATAGACCAGTTGTTTTGTAAAATGATCCCCAACTTACGTCTGTCTGATGATTTCTCTTTTTTTTTTTTTTTTTTACTAATTCTTCTTTGTTATATTAAAAACATTTTTATATTAGTATTTGATTTTTAATTGACAAAACTATATATTTACAGCATATAACATGATGTTTGGAAATATGTATACGTTGTGGCATAATTAAATCAAGCCAATTAACATATGCATTAGCTGACATACTTATTCTATATTTGTGGTGAGAACACTTAAAATCTTCATTCTTTTCTATAGCTTCATAGTACTCCATTGTGTAGATGTGCTACACATAGCTTACTCAGCCATCTCCCATAAATGAGCATTCAGTCATTTCCCATATGTGCAGTTGCAAACAATGCTGCAATAATTAATCTAGAACATATTTATTAATGTATTGTTGGAAGTATAAAACGTTTTAAGTGGTTTGGTTACAAGATATATAACAATAAGAAATCTTGAGTTGAATTTAAAAAATGCATACAAAATAACACCACCATCACATACCCACCTGTGATCGCAAATCAAATCAGAAATAGACAAGAAGGAGTAAGGTCGTTGAAGACCACAATAATCAGTATAACCATGTCACAAGTAGGGTGCCCGAAAAAATAGATTCTAAGACAGAGATTAGCATGCAAAGGGTTGCAAGACCAACAAAAGTCAACACCATTATGTAGCTACGTGACATCTTAGCCATTATCAGTATATATATAGATATCATATAGCTTTTGTTGGTCTTGCAATCATCAAAAACCCCTAGTCTTTCTCACAAACTTCTGCTTAGCCAGCTGAAAAGTTTTCTGGGTGGTTTGTTGAATCCAATGACAGTCCCTCATATCAGTTCCTCAAATTTCATCTCATTATATTCAGACCATTATCTTAGCCTATGTTCATTCTGATATATATATACTGATACATATATACTGATATATATATATACTGATATATATACAGCTCGTGTCATCTTAGCCATTATCAGTATATGTATTTATGTGTGTGTGTGTACATATACATAATTTAAAGCCTGGAAGCAATGGCCCTATTCTAGGTCAGATTGCCATAACATCCAAGATTTCAATTCCAAGCACTGCCTTAGAGTATAAGGACCAGATAATTTAGAATGTATTTGGAGGAAAGCAAGTGGGGTGGTGGAAGGACTCAAATTTGCACGATGACTAATGGCTAAGGGGAGGTTGAGGGAAGTTTTGCCAAACCTTTTAGGCACAAAAATTAGCTTAATAGAAAACCTAACAAATATGAACAAAATGAGTTAATGAACATCCCTAACGAACATAGCTGAAGAAACTCTTAAAAGATATTTACAAACTTAATGCAGCAACATGTTTAACAAAAATACCGTTACATGTGATTGCCTTCTTGTAATATGGTTCAATATGAGAAAGGCTATGGATCACATCACAATGTCAGATAAAATAAATAATAATTCAATAGGCACTTTAAAAGGCAATCGATGAAATGTAAGTTCATTTATGTTCCAAAAGTTAAACAACAAAAACCCCAAAAGCTGGTTAAATTACAAATACATGAGCAGATTTTAAACATGATGGTTTATATGTTTCTCATATTGATGGCATAATGCTAACTGGTAAAGCAATACATGTTTTCCCACTCGAGTCAGGAATATGAGCAATATGATGATTCTCATTACTTTTATTTAACATTACTCAAGATAGAAGACCAGAGAAATGAATAGGTTATAAATACAGAAAAGTATTCTTTACTGTATTCCAACATTATCATTGATTAACAATGATAGAATTGCTTGTCCTATAACAACAGAAATGGAAAAATACTTGAATTATTAAAATATTGGTAAGGAAGTTGGTTTCATAATAAATATACAAATAAAATACAAACAGCAGAAAATCTAGTGAGAAGGTAATATCAAAAATATATTGTCTTCAGATTTAACAATAAAGCATAAAGTACCCAAGAGTAAACTGGATAAAAAATGTGCAGGGTCCATAGGAAGAAAATTATAAAACTTGACTAAAGGCCATAAAGAAGGCTAAAATAAATTGAAAAAGACAAATTATGTTGTTGGTTAGAAAGACTAAATACTTTCAAGATGCCAGCTATACCCAAAGTATTCTCTAAATCAAATGTAACATCAAAAAGCCAGGGACTTTTACTTCAAACTTTGTAAGATGTTCATTTTGACCAATAAAAAGTAGGAATAAGAAAGAAAAGAAACATTTTAAAAGAAGGATTTGTCTAACCAGATATCATAATGTGCTCTAGAGTAGTTAAAATACTGTAGTAATATTAGGGGAATATACAAACCAGAAAAGGAGCATAAAAATTCCAGGGGAAATAAATATTTAAGAATCGGTTATACTAATATAAACTGAAACAATAAAGAAAAAAGATACTGTAATGATGTGCTAAAGAAGAACTATTACAGAAAAAACAAGTTAACCTTCACTTAACCCCAAAATAAATTATGAGCGGATAATTTGGGTTTTAAATAGAGCCTTATAATTTCTAGAAAAAATATTATATTATCTTAGTTCTAGGGGATCGTTCTAACCATAAAAACAGAGAAACTATTTTTTAAAAGACATAAATTTAATTTTACAATATTCATGTTTAAAAGTTACAAGAAATAATTGAAAGAACTAAAAAGCAAAATTGAAGCCAGAGGAATATCTGAAAAAATGTAAAGCATAAATAGTTTTATAAATAAATAATTCCTTAAAAAAATAACAAACCCCCAACAGAAAAAAAGGGACAAATGGCATTAGTGGGCAAAGGAAAACTACAAATGGTCAATAAACATACAAAGTTGTTTTAATCTAACATTGAAAGTAATGCAAAAATACTTTACCTACATTCATTAATTCATTCAAAATACAATTATTTATGACCAAGTTTATGCCAGGTATTGCTGTGAGTCACTAAGAATAGAGAGCCAAATGAGACAATATCCCTGCCCTCATGAAAAAGAAAGAGACAGTAATCAAATTAAAAATAAATAAATAAAAACAGGCCGGGCATGGTGGCTCACATCTGTAATTCTAGCACTTTGGGAGGCCGAGGCGGGTGGGTCACTTGAGGCCAAAAGTTCAAGACCAGCCTGGGCAACCTGGTGAAACTCCGTCTCTACTAAAAACACAAAAATTAGCCAGGCATGGTGATGCACATCTGTAATCCCAGCTACTTGGGAGGCTGAGGCAGGAGACTCGTTTGAACCCGGGAGGCGGAGGTTGCAGTGAGCCAAGATCGCACCACTGCATTCCTGCCTGGGTGACAGACGGAGACTTTACATCAAAAGCAACAACACCAACACAAACAACAAACAAAAAGCAGCAGCACATATAAAGTTAGTTATACAAGATGAATTAGTTCCAATGATCTGCTAGGATAGTGCCTATAGTTAAGAATAAGGTATTCTATACTTAAACATGTGCTAAGAAAGTAGGTTTCATGTTATATGCTCTCACCATCCAAAAAAGAAAAAAAAAGTAACCAAAAAGGGAACTCAAGAAAACTTATGTAGGTGCTGGATATGTTTGTTCATTAGATTGTGCTGATGTTAACATGAGTGTATATATATGTCCAAACTTTCCAAATTATGTATTTTAATTATGCATAGTTTTTGCATACCAGTTATATCTCAATGAAGCTGAGGAAAAAAATACAAAGGAACATACAGGCAAAATAAATAACAGTACGGTTTCAAAGGGTGATACTTACACTAAGAATGTAAAGTAGGATAAATGGATAGAAAGCAATTGGGAGAACTATTTAAATAGGAGAAAATGAACACAATCTTTTTGAAGGCTAATCCGGCAGTGTGCATCAATAGTTTTACAAATGTCCACACCTTTAAAAAAATTTTACCTTAAAACAATTTAAGACTCACAAGAAATTGCAAAATTAGACATTTGGGACTACAACAAAGTAAAAAGCTTCTGCACGGCCAAAACAATCAACAAAGTAAAAAGACAACTTACTGAATGGGAGAAAATATTTCAAAATATATATTTCATAAGGGGTCAATTTCCAAAATATATAAGGAACTACAACTCAAATAGTAAGAAAATGAATAACTTAATTTTAAAATGGGCTGTACACTTGAATAAACTTTTCTCCAAAGAAGGCATACAAGTGGCCAACAGGTATATGAAGAGGTGTTCAAAATCACTATCAAGAAAATGCAAATCAAAATCACAATGAGATATCACCTTGCACCTGTAAAGATGGCTATTATCAGAAAAACAAAAGACAAGTGTTGGCAAAAATGTGGAGAAATTGGAACCCTTGTACACTGTTGGTGGGAATGTAAATTGGTGCAGCCATTATAGAAAACAGGAAGGAAGATTATCAAAAAACTTACAAATAGAACTACCATATAAGCCAGTAATCCCACTTCTGGGAACTTATTTATAACGAGTTGAAATCAGGATCTTGAGGAGATCTTAACATTCCCATGTTCATGGCAGCACTATTTGCACTAGCCAAGATGTGGAAACAACCTAAATTTCCATAAATGGATGAATAAAGAAAATGTGGTATATACATTAAATGGACTATTATTCAGCCTTTAATAAGGAAAAACTTGTCAGTATGTGACAACATGAATGAACTTTGGAGACACATTGCTAAATGAAATAAGCCAGTCATGGACAAATATGGCATGATTCCATTTATATGAATTATCTAAAATAGTCAAACTCATAAAAACGAAAAATAGAATGGTGGATGCCAGGGGAAATGGGAAGGGAGAAGGAGGAGTTACTGATCGATGTGTATAAAATTTCAATTATGCAAGATGAGTAAGTTCTAGAAATCTGCTGTACAACACTGAGCCTATAGGTAACAATACTGTATTGTACACTTAAAAATCTGTTAAGAAGGTAGATCTCATATTAAGTGTTCCTACATAAAATTAACTATTTTTTTAATTAAACAAGAAGTTGCAAATATAGAACATTAATATGATTGCTTTACCTGCTTTTTCTTAATGATAACATCTTACATAGTCATAGTAAAATACTGAAATCAGGAAATTGACATAGGTATAATATTATTATAATACTATAAACTACACACCTTATTTCAATTTCACAGTTTTCATATGGACTCATCTGTGTTTTGGGTGTGTACTACTATAAAATTTTATCACATGTATAGATTCATATAATGGCCACCACAATCAGGATACAGAAGTATTCCACCACCACAAAAAACTCAGTCATTATACCCCTTTATAGTTTATATTACCAACTGTAACCCCGGACCAGCACTGATCTGTTCTCTATCACCATAATTTTATCACTTTGAAAGTATTATATAAATGGAATAGAGTATGTAACCTTATGAGATTGACTCTGTTTCCTCACTCAGCATAATACTCTAGAGATCCATCTAAGTTTTTGTGAGTATTAATAGCTCATTTCTCTTCATGACTGAGAAGTATTCCCATTACATGAATGAACAAATTTCTTTGGATAAACTTCACCCACTGAAGGACATTTGGGTTATTTGCAGTTTAGGGGACATTACAAATAAAGCTGCTATGAACATTTGTGTCCAGGTGTTTGTGTGCATACATGTTTACAAGTCAGTAGGATAAACATCCAGGATTGTGTTTGCTGGTTCCTATGGAAAGTATATGGTATAAATTTGTAAGGAACTGCCACATTGTTCTCTGAGGATTGTACCATTTTACTTTTCTACCAGCAATATATGGCAGATCCAGATGTTCCACATCCTGTCAATATTTAGTGTTGCCACTATCTTCGATTTTAGCTATTCTGGTAGATGTATACTGTTATCATGGTTTTAATTTGCATTTATCTAATGGCTAATAATGTTGAACATATTTTTATGTATTTATTTGTCCTCCACATATCCTCTTTGTTTAAGTGTCTGATCAAGTTTTTTGCCATTTTCTAATGGGATTGCTATCTTACCTTTGAGTTTAGAGAGTTATTCATATATTCTGGTTACAAGCTTTATGTTGGATATGTGATTTGTAGAAATTTTTCTTACAGCCAGTGGGTTGTCTTCTCATCCTCTTAATAGTCTCACAGAGTTTAAATTTTTTAATAAAGACAAATTTATCATATTTTCTTTTATGCATTATGCTTTGGTATTGTGACTAAAAACTCCGCTTAACTCAAATCATGAAGGTTTTCTCCTGTGTTATCTTATAAAAGTTTTATATATTTACTGTTTACATTTAGATCTCTGATCCATTTCACTTAATCTTTGTATAAGGTATGAGGTTTAGATTTAGGATTATTTTTGGTCCATGGATAACCAATTTTCCAACATGATTTACTGAAAATGTCATTCTTCCTCCATTGAATTGCTTTTTCAACTATAACAAAAATAAGCTGGGTGTACTTATGGTGCGTCACTTTCTAGACCCTTCATTCTGTTCCACTGACCTATGTGTTCACTCATTTTTCTGTAAGATGTTGTCTTGTGTTCCCATCTTCCTTTTTCTTCCCCTTTTTTTTAGAGACAGAGGTCTCACTATGTTGCTCAGGCTGGTTTTGAACTCCTGGCCTCAAGCCATCCTCCTGCCTCAGCCTCCCAAAATGCTAGGATTAGAGATATGAACCACCACATCTGGCCTGTTCCTATCTTTTGATTCCACAGTAATTTCCAGGAATTTATCCATAAGAGATAAAAATAAGAATTCTCCATAAGACCTAGACATATGTGAAAAAATACACATGTAAGGATGTTCACTGCAGCTTTTTCACATTCAACTAGAAATAATATAGTATCTAACAACAGGAAATTAAAGATTTCAGATTCCAGCAAAAACAGCTTACTCAGCTAATGCATAAACTCTCTCCCTATAAAATGTAGTGATGTTGAATAAACATTTAATATAACATATTTAAAACATAACACATTTTAATATATAGCTCACCTCAAAAACGGAACTCTTCAGGAACCAGAATTGATGAGGTAACTGAGAGCTAGAATTCCAGAAGTATATGCTGATTTTGTTGTAGCCTTGAACATGTTACTAGCCCAATAATAGGAGAGTTATTATTTTAATGCACACAAAGGCATGGATGACAACAGCTTTATTCACTCAAGATTGGACATAGGAACTACGACCTGGGAATAAAGCTAAGAACCTTGAAAGACTGTGATCCCAGTGAAGAGAAAATAAAAATGCTCCATGTACCTACCCATTGAGTTCACAATAAATCTTCAGAGGGAAATTAAATCCCTGCGACTGGGCCTCAAATAGGTAGAGTCTGTGTATTCTAAACTCAGAGGCTAGGATCTACCAAGTCAATAAATGAACACAAACATTTGTTCTGGGCCTTGGATACCCAAACAGCCCAATAGGAACAATTGCAAACTCACTGGAGAAATAACCGAGGCTACAAGAGATTCCTCCTAAAACAACAAGCTCCCCTTTAGATAAGCTAACAACAAAAGTTAAAAATTATAGATGGAATCATCAAAGATTGCAAAGACATCAGACAGTACAAACAAATGAATTAGCATTCCAGTAACTTGAGGAAAGGCCTATAGATCTTTCTGTTATGATTCTATAACCACACTATTCAATATAAACACAATACAAGTGAGCCACAAGTATGAGTTGCCTATGTAATTTTAAATTCAATTAAAATTTCACATTAAAAAAGTAAAAGCGCCAGGCATGGTGGCTCACACCTGTAATCTTAGCACTTTGGGAGTCCGAGGCGGGCAGATCGTTTGAGCCCAGGAGTTCAACACCAGCCTGGGCAACATGGCAAAACCCTGCCTCTACAAAAAATGCAAAAATTAGCCAGCTATGGTGGCCTGCACCTGGAGTCCCAGCTACTCAGGATGCTGAGGTGGGAGGATCCCTTGAGCCCAGGAGGCAGGGGTTGCAGTAAGCCTAGATTGTGCCACTGCACTACAGCCTTGGGGACCGAGCCAGACTCTGTCTCAAAAAAAAAAAAAAAAAAAAAAAAAGGAAAAGAAATACGTGAAACTAATTTTAATAATATAGTATAACTTAATTTTTATTTTTGATTTTAGCTTTATTTGACATCTTTCATAGTAAGTCTTTGATATCTAGTGGCTATTGGCTATTATATTGGACAGTGCAAGTCATGAAATAAGTATAAAATGAGTAATATGACTCATTCATTCAATCATGATCCATCAAGTATCCACTATATGCCAGACACCAGGAAACTTTGGTGCGCTAAATAAACAAAGTGCTTGCCTTCATTGGGCTTTAAGTAATAATATGAATGCAAAAGGAGAAAGAGCGAACATGGAGAAAGAGATAATTAACTAGAAAATATATATTATGCTCGATGGTGATATGTATTATTATAGAGAAAAATCAGGCAGGGTAAAACTCATAAAGATGATGTCTGTGTGTTTGTGTGTGTCTGTGTATGTGTGTGTGGTGCAATGGTTTGTGGAAGTATTATTTTATACTAAGTGATCAGTAAAAGCCTCACAAATAAGGTTATATTTGAGCACGGTCTTGTAAATCAAGAACCAAATACTGTAGAATGTCTTAAAAATATACAGTCACTGAGATTCTTTAAAAGAGCTCAATGCATGGATTAAACAGAGGATTAGACAGAGCAGAAGGAAGGATTAGATCTCAATTCAGAAAATACAGCATGATAAATATTTTGAAAACTTTCCAGTTAAGAAATAACTATATTTTATACAATTGACCAGAAACAGCTTTTTAAATTTATGAGTCTATTTATAAAATATACCACCTCAATCAGCACTGTCAAATCTAACTATAATGCAAGTCACATATATAACTTTGTCTTTTCTAGTAGCCACACTAGAAAAGTAAAAACAAATAGGTAAAATTAATTTTAATAATATACTTTAGCAATTGAATAATATATTTAACCCAAAATATCCAAAATGTTATTTTAACATGTGGCACTAGCCACATTTTCTGTGCTTAGTAACCATATGTACTAGTAGCTACCATATTGCACATTGCTGCCCTAGATGCTTCATAAATTCTTGCAAACAGCCTTTTAAATGCTTAGCTAAACACAAGGTGGATTATACCAAAAAATTGAAAACAAAAAAAAAAAAAAGAAAGAAGAAGCTACCATCATGGATATTCTAGAGAATTTTGCCTTTCTCAGAACCTTCTGTTCCTTGAGTGTTTATGGCTGTGCTAGGATCGAATGATATGCCCTTTGACTTAACCCAGTCAATGAGAGGATTACTATTTCTATCCTGAAGACAGACACAGAAAGAAAGGGACATATAAGGAAACACAGTTGAAACACCAAGAGAGTAAGGGGGACAGAGAGGGATACTGAGCCTATGCATGCACCTACACACATAAACACAGACAAGAGGAATGGCAAATGGGTAGAGAGAGAAAGAGAAAGAAGACAGCCTCCTCTCAAGCCCAGATTAGAAATTGAACACGGGACCTCCTCTCTCTCCTTGAAGCATAGGGCCCTCCACTTCAAGTTGTGCCTCCAGAAGCACTACTCAGTGGTAGAAGATACCATTGACTGCAGTGACTGAAACTCACAAACATGAATTCATCAATTTCAACCTTACTCAAGGCTCCACTTGGCCGGAGAGAGCAGACTTGAAATCAATGACTCTAGAGAGTAAATGAAGGAGCTGAATTCAGCAGAAGCATGGAGGTGGCTGCAGAGGTATGCCTTACTAGAATTTTAAAAATATAAAGTGTGAATAACTATTTTTTCCTCAGAACTCTCTAAATGAAAAGCCAGATCTCATATCTTGGGTTCCTCAACCAGGAAATGTATACTACATGTACACTAAAATAATGGGCACAAGCATTGTACAGACCTGTTTTTAAACTCAGTTACATTTGACAACTATTGACTTAATTGGCAAGTACATGCCTCTGATACAATTCTAAAGTGTGATGTGGGTCTGTGTGGTAACACTAAAATGCCTTAACTCTAAGCAGGGACCTTGTTTGAAGGGGCAAAGTAACACTATAATAAAAGCCCCATGGACTGTGAATCTAAAGTGTGTATCCTGAGTCTGGTTATATTTTTAAATAGCAGCATGACCCTATCAACCAATTATCCTCTCAGTTTACTCGCATGTAAAATTAGCACATTGGATGATAAGATTTGCTCTCGTTTTATAAACTATGATTCCACTTCTATATAGAAAATAATGATGAACCAAAATGTTTATATATTTTGTTTTACATAGAATGAAATAGAATAAGAAAGGTTTGATTCATAAGGCCACTCTAGATCTTTCTAGGTCTGTCCTCTGCAAGGTAACTAGATAATCTCACAATAAATAAATTCTCAAGAAACAAAATGAACTCCAATTTCCCCACTTCAATCCACTAATTTCCATATGAGTGTAGAGTCTCTGTATGTTGGAATTGTAAAAAATGGCAGTTATTAAACAATGTATAAATATAAAAAATTACAATACTTTACCTTTGAAACACCAGTGGTCAAGTAACTTCATAATTAACCTCAAGAAAATTAAAACATATGTATGTTCAAAAACAGTTTCCCAACAGTTCTTTCTCAGTTTTCCAACACCATTCACAGTGGCTATGCACCTTCATTTCTAATGTCACCTTTTCAGAAACCACCTGCCACCAGGTCATGCCTTGCAGCTAAGTTATTCCCAGCTTCTTCCTTACATCTGACAAGTTTTGCACCTAAATGTCTCTAACTTGTATTGATGGATACTTGGTCACAGAGGGGCTTTGTTTGCCACCTTCCTAGGTTACAAAATCTGTGATGCATATTTCATGTATATTATTTTGTTTGTGCAGCTGCTGAATACAAATACAATGATGTATACAATTTGGGGGCTTGTTTCAATATGCAAACTTCACAGAAGCCTCTGCCCAGAACCAGCAATCAGCAGGACCAGCACAACACTGCCAAAAATTTTACAAAGGCAATTCAAACAACCCTATAATTTAACTGGTATTTTTATGTAATAATGTTTGTATACTATTTCAAATTGAAATGTAATTAGTTTAGAGTCTTATAATGCAGATTTTTGAGTAAGCATCACTGATTTTACAAAGACAGGCAAAGGCCACCTAATATTGTCCAGTACAATTAGTTTTCTGACTGACAGCTAAATCTTCCCATTTATTCAAGTTATTGACACTTTCACGTGTCAAGCTGAAATACTGTTATTCTCTGAACTGTGAAATTTCAAAGAGATTGTTCCATTCTGGAAACAAATAAACATATGAGGGGAGAACACTTGAAGGCTAATACTATTATTTCTAATACTCACAAATTCTTAAGTTTGATTCAAATAAATGTCCTGATAATGGGAAATAATATTGAAAATATTGTGACTTTCCACTGTTGAAAAGCAGTATGATATATATAAGTTTTGAGTTAGGCAGCTGAATTTGAAGTTTGGCTCCAACCCCACCCTGCACAATACCTCATATAGAATAGATGCTCACTAAATATTACTTTCCTTCTCTTATTGGTTTTCCCCAAAGTCAAGTAGAAAAATGAGTTTTGATGTAAATAAATCTATGGGCAATGAGGAGTTACTGAAAATGTTATTTTAACTTGAAAAAATGAATATGATATTTTAGGTAAGAGATAAAGAAAGACTGGGTTCAAGTAGATTGATTAACATAATCTGGACTATGATGGGGGCAGAAGAAGCATTATAAAATCTTTATCTATCTACCTAGTTATTTATTTATCTATAACCATTTGTTTGTTTAGAAAGAACATTCACATCTCCAACAAGAAACTTGTGAAAGAGGTATGATTATTCTGTTTTCCTAGATGAGAAAAGTGATGTTCAGAGGTCATTTATTTTTCCCAAGGCCAATATAACTATGTAACTAAGTGTTGGACTCAGAGCTTTAAGACAAAAGATATCTATGCTTATTCCTATAATATACTCCATCTCATGAGAATATAAAAAAGCATGAGGCTGACCACTGGATATGGATTGGGAAGTGAGGGATAAATCAAATCATCTTCAAAGTTTTTTAGTAGTAACAACAAGGGAAAAATTAAAGTCAAAGAAATAATTGGGATGGTATGGGGAATGTGACAAGGAGATCAATGAATAGTTAGCTTGGATATACTGATTTTAAAGTGGGGTTGGGCATCCAAACGGAGCTTCCGCTAGGCATTTGGACATGTGGGGTTGGCAGAGTATCAGGCTTGGCTCTGTAGAGGTATACAGTGAGATAGAATGCTATAAAAATGGACAAAAACTGTGAGAGCGACATGCTCCAGTAGAAGGCCACCAATAGTACCGACATGACACCCATATTTAGGCAAAAAGAGGAAGTAAAGGAATCAGCCAGAAGGATGGTGATGAAGTAAGCATAGATATGAAGAAGCATGTTCAGCATAGAAACCAAGAGAGGAATAGGAGGATTGTTACTTTTTGAGAATCCGCCAAGTGCCAGGCACTTCACCTATGGGTTAATTCAATTCTAAAACCACTCACTAGATTCATGTGCTGCATTATCTATATTTTTTAGATGTAGAAACTATGGTCAAAGAGCTGTTCAAGAACACACATAAGAAAATCCTGACAAATGTCAGGATTTCAACTTAGTACTGTGAGACTCCAAATCTCATGCTTTTTCCAGTTTGCAGAGGAGGGAATAGTCACTAGTGACTAAGTGCTGCTGTTTATCAAGAAGCAACATCACAATTAGTTCCCAGTTTCGGGTATGTCTTTATCAGCAGCGTGAAAATGGACTAATACAGTCTCCAAGCAGCTTCCTATGTTAGTCCAGGGGCCCATGATTGTTGAAGAGACATCCCATTGGATGGTCAATTAGAGAGTATTGGGGATGGGACTGCAATTTCAAGTAGATAGGGTTTAGTAGGGTATAAAAAAGTGAAAATATGGTGGAGATCACTCTCTGAAGAAGTTAGACAATGATGGCAAGAAGAAAGAAGAGATAATAAATACAGGAGAGTTCTGATCTGAAGATACCACCTCTCACTTTACTTTCTATACTGGCGATTCCAGTCCTTTTGCAATTTCATGGCTGAATTAAAGTACAAAAACTAGAAGGTCCCTGCCAATCATCTGGTCTCTTTGGGTGGCAGATAAGGAAACAATTTTATAGAGGTTAAATGGCAGGCCCGGACAGTCAGGTCCCATGCAGAGCTGGGTGGACAAACCCAAGTCTCTTGACTCCTAGTTTAATGCTTTTGTAGAAAGTATTGACTATAGCACAGTACTTCATCCATACCTCTTCCTCAATCTAGCTCACACTTGGATAGCATTGACTTAACCTAAAACTATTCTAACCCATATCTCCATCAAACTGTAGTCCAGATAGAATTTGGAAGATTTCCTGCAGGGAGAAGTAGCAAGGGAAATGATTAAAAATATATACCATTAAGAATGCATAGTACATGTATTAGTCCATTCTCACATTGCTGTAAAGAAATACCTGAGACTGGATAATTTATAAAGAAAAGAGGTTTAATTGGCTCACGGTTCTGCAGGCTGTAAAGGAAGCATAACAGCATTGGCTTCTGAGGAGGCCTCAAGAAGCCTCCAATCACGGCAGAAGGCAGAGGGGGAGCAGGTGTCTCACATGGCAAGAGCAGGAGCAAGAAAGAGTGTGGGGAGGTGCCACATGCTTTTAAACAACCAGATCTCATAAGAACTCATTCACTATGATGAGGACATTACCAAAGGAACGGCACTAAGCCATACATGAAAATCCACCCAGACCCCTGCCATGATCCAAATACTTCCCAACAGGTCCCACCTCCAACATTGGGGATTACAATTGGATTACAATTCAATACAAGATTTAGGTGGAGACATAGATCGAAACCATATCGGTATATATTTTAGTTAACTTCCAGAATTTCACAGCTTTCTTTTCTAAACTTCAATATTCAAAGAATCCAGGATGTTATTTAGCACAGAACAACCATAGTTTTTGTATTATCCCCCACTTGTTTTACTTACCAGCTTTTTTCCTTCTTCCTTAGAATTTGAACTTCCTTGAAAGTAGCAACTGTTTTATGTGGTTATATTTTTTTTACAAGAGCTAGCACAATATAGTGTACATGTTGGACAATGAATACATACTTTTTGAAAGATTAATATTAATACATAGATGTATGAACTCTTTGGAACAATTTTCCAAAGTCATGTTTTTAAGCAGTCATGAATTAATTGTCCCATGAAAAGTGTGTGAAATCCAATTATTTTCACATTTCAGCACCTGGTTCTTACTTGATGATACAAACGGCCAATTCTGAATGCAGTGAGACAGGGTTGAAGAGAAATTCAGGTAAAATTCTAAGTATGATATCTATTTCTTTAGTTTATCATTTTCTACTAGTAAAAAATAAAACGCTCATTACAGATAACATGAGCAATGCAAACTGAAACAAAGAAGAAAATAAAAATCGCAAATAAACCCACTATCCATGGATAAATAGAGCTTGTATTTTATTTCCTTTTATTCTTTTTATACTTATAAACACACATGTATTTTTATATAGGAGGACAAAAAAACATATAATCATCTCAATCGACTAATAAAAAGCATTTGACAAAATTCAACATTCCTTCATCATAAAAACTCAACAAACTAGGCATAGAAGGAACATGCTTTAACATAATAAAGAATAAAGGCCACATATGACAAGCCCAACTTAACATCATGTTTAATGAGAAAAAGCTGAAAGCCTTTCCCCTAAGAACTGAAACAAGACAAGGATGCACACTTCCACTACTCCTATTCAACACAGTACTGAAAGTCCTAGCCAGAGCAATTAGTCTAGAGAAGGGAATCAAAGGCAACCAAATTGGAAAAGAAGGCAAATTGTCCCTCCTTCCTGATGATATGATCTTATATCTAGGAAAACCTAAAGACTCCAACAAAAAACTCTTAAATCTGATAAATAGATTCAGTAAAGTGGTAGAATAAAAAATCATCATACAAAGATCAGTCATGCTTCTGTACACCAATAATAAACTAGCTGAGAAAGAAATCCGGAAGGCAATCCCATTTATAATAGCAACAAAAAAATTAATCAGGAATAAGTTTGACCATGAAAGTTAAAGAATTCTACAAAGAAAACAACAAAACACTGATGAAAGAAATTGAAGACACAAACAAATAGAAAGACATCCCATGCTCATGGATCAGAATTATTAATATCTTTAAAATGACCATATTGCCCAAAACAATTTACAAATTCAATGTAATCCCTATCAAAATACCAACATCATCTTTGAAAAATAGAACAATCCTAAAATGTGTATGAAACCAAAAAAGTGTCCAGATAGCCAAAGCAATCCTGAGCAAACAGAACAGAGCTAGAGGCATCACACTCCTTGACATCAAAATATATTACAAGGCTATAGTAACCAAAACAGCATGGTATTGTTTAAAAAAAAAACAGACCATAGACCAATGGAAAAGAATAGAGAATCCAGAAAGAAATCCACATATTTACAGCCAACTGATTTTGACAAAGAAACCAAGAACACACTTTGGGGAAAGGACAGGCTTTTCAATAAATGATGCTGAGAAAATTGGACATCCATATGGAGAAGAATGAAACTGAATCCCTATCTCTCACAACATACAGAAATCAACTCAAGGTGTACAAAAAATTTAAATATAAGACATGAAACTGTAAAACCACTAGAAGAAAACAAGGCACATATTTCAGGACACTGGTCTAGGCAAATATTTTATGTCGAGACCTGAAAATCATGGACAACAAAAAGACAAAGAGACAAATGGGATTATATTAAACTAAAAAGCTGCTGCATAGCAAAAGAAACCATCAACACAGTTGAAGAGACAACCTGTTGAATGGGAGAACATATGTACAAATTATTCATCCAACAGGGGGCTAATATCCAGAATATACAATGAACTCAACTCAATAAGAAAATCTCATTGAAAAGCGGGCAATGGATATGAATAGATATTTCTTTAAAGAAGTTGATAACAATGGCCAACAGGCACATGAAAAAAATAGTCAACATCACAAATTATCAGAAAAATGCAAATCAAAACTACAATGTGATATCATCTTACCCCAGTCAGAATGGTTATTATTAAAAAGACAAAAAAAGAAAACAGATGTTGGCAAGACACTGAGAAGAGGGAACTCAATGTTGGTGGGAAAGTAAATTAGTACAGCCACTATGAAAAAGAGTATAGAGACTTCTCAAAGAAAACTAGAAATATAACCACCATACACTCCAGCAATCCCACTACTGGGTATGTATCCAAAGGAAAAGTAATCAGTATATAAAAGGGATCCCTGGACTCACATGTTTATTGCAGCACTATTCACAATAGCAAAGATATGGAATCAACCCAAGTGTCCATGAAAAGATTAATGGATAAAGAAAATGTGTTATGTATACACAATGGAATACTATTAGGCCATAAAAAGAATAAAATAATGTCATTTGCAACAACACGGATGGAACTAAAGGTCACTCTGCTAAGTGAAATAAGCCAGACACAGAAAGACTAACTTCATATGTTCTCATTCACATGTAGGAGCTAGAAGTCAATCTCATGATAGTTACCAGAGGCTGGGAAGGGTGTGTTGGCAGGAAGAGGGATGAAGAGAAGTCAATGGGTACAACGATGCAGTTAGATAGAACGTATAAGATCTAATTTTTAAAAGCAGAGTACAGTGACTATAGTTAGCAATAAGGTACTGTATATTTCAAAGTAGCTAGAAGAGAGAACTTGACATGTTCCCAACACATATAAATAAGTACTCAAGGTGATGGACACCTGAAATACCCTGGCTTGATTATTAGACATTCTATGCATGTAACAAAATATTACATGTATCTCATAAATATGCAAAATATTCTGTATCAATTAAAAAAGGGAGAAGACTGAGATACATCAAGTGTATTTACATCTATTAACTTTTTATATTATTAAAAAATAAAATGCAACTGGTTACTAGTGAAAGGATGTTAAATATATAACAAATCATTATTTTGGAACTTAGCAAATAAAGGAGATAATTATATACATATCCTGCCTTTCCTATACAAATTGTACTACTAGGTAAACAAATAGTAGATACGGAGAAAGTTATCTTTATAGCAGTATTTCAAGTAGTATGTGAAGAAAAAAAATGATAGAATTAGAATATCTCCATTTTGAAAATCCTAAAAGAAACTAATGAATCTAGTCATTGAGCATCAACAGCTACTAACACCACCAAAAATGAAAACAATAAGATATTATGTCCTCCTGAGAGAAGACAATTCTACCTATGAAAAAGTCTCCTCTCACTCCCCAAGGTTGTTCTGAGGATTAAGTGAGGAATTTTAGATAAAGCCCTAAGGCACAAGGCTGGGCACATCGCACAAAAAGGCTACTTTCCTTCTTTAACCACCCTTTTCCCTGGAAACCAAGGCAGTGGTTGTTTCTATTACTATTGCTGTTTGGAAAGATAATTTATAGTCTAAGAAAATATCCCATATTCCTTGGGAGAGGCCATGGCAGCATCCCACCATCACAGTAAAACAATTATGTCATCTTTGACACTGACTCTCCATCCACTCAGTCTCTCCTTCCTCTATCCCTTTCAGAGCAACATAGATCTAATATCAGTCACTTATACGAAGCACCATTATGTTTCAAAGCTTGAACTGGCTGAGATATACCTGTTTCCAAGGTCATGGGTCTCCTCCAAATTCAGTGCTAGTGCAGAGCACTCTTTGGGAATAGCTTCCCAGTCTCCTCTCTGTTTTGGGAATTACCACTCCTTCTCCACTAATATGGTTACTGTATAAGGGATCCCAGCACACATCTGTACACACAATGAAGACATAGCTCATAGAATGTGAAATTGTGTCCCCCTCAAAAAAATGCACGTAAGTTCCAACCTGCAATATTTGTGAATATGAACTTACTTGGAATTAGAATCTTTGGAGATATAATTAACGATCTTGGGATGAGATCATCCTAGATGGATCTTAACACCAATAATTAGTATATTTACAAGAGAAAGTACAGGGATACTGTATTTGAGACACAGAGACACAGATAGAAGATGCCCAGGGAGAAAAGGAGAAATTAGAGTTATACAGCCACAAGTCAAGGAATTCCAAGGATTGCTAGCAGCCAGCAGAAGGTACTAGAGACACACAGAACAGACTGTCCAACAGAGCCTTCATAAGGAACAAATCGTGCTGACAACTTTGTGGACTTCTGGTCTCCAGAACTGTGAAGGAATAAATTTTTCTTGTCTTAAGCCACCAAGTGTATGGTCATTTGTTACAGCAGTCTTAGAAAACTAACACACAGCCCCTGGCAGAGCTTACTGATCTAGCTCCAGGTGCTACCATTGGAAATCTGTAATTGTGGCCAAGAAATTCCAATTTCAGTCGGGCTATCTCCTATACATAAGAAATGTTAACCCAGCCCTGTAAACTAGGAAGCAGATAAAGTCATTCTACAGCAAGAGAGAAAAATACTTACAGCCTGTATCCCATTGGTGTCTGAGGCCCAGATGCACACTTATTCTTGGGCCTTATGACACATCCCTTTATCAAAAAACCGAAAATCATCCTTTTATGTTCAAACTAGCACAAGTGGATTTCTGTAAGTAGTAGCCCAAAGGGTCCTAGTGCACTCAGGAAACTGCTGCCAAAAGCCCTTCAATAAAGATCAACTGGAGCAATTTTTTCCTTGATGGGCATGGTGCCAGGAAAAGCTGAATTTACTCAAGAACTCTTTAAGGGAAATCAAAGGAAACTTTAGGACTTAGCCACAACCACAATAGGCAGAGACGATGCAAAAAAGTAACCTCAATTTTCACTGGGCGTAACAGCCAAAACCCAGATCTCATATAGGTTTTAAACATTCCTTTTCCAAAAACCCAAAATCCAAAATGCTCCCAAATCTGAAACTTTTTGAGTGCCAATATGATGCCACAAGTGCAAAATTCCACACCTAACCTCACGTGACGGGACACAGTCAAAATGCATTCAAAATTTGTTTCAGGCACAAAATTATTAAAAGTATATACAATAAAAAATGAATAATATAGCATATATGATGTCATTTAAAGTATTTTGTGATTATTCATTATTTAGGTTGTTATGAAGTTTACATTGGTAAGAACACTTACATGAATAAAATATTTGTGCATAAGTCTCTTGCTAACATTTCTGGCCATTTCTTCAGACCAGATTCTGAGAAGTTGAGTTACTAACTACTGGGTCATTGAAGCTTAAATCTATTGGCTCTGTTTGTGTACATATCTAAAAACTGAGTTTATATGTTCAAACACTTCATACACAGATGAAATGTCAAACACAATTATGTCAATATTTCTCCAATTAACATGACAAACCTGGTAGTTCATTTAGCACCTAAACATAGAGTAGTATTTCAAAATGCATTTTCTTTTTAATTACAAAGCAATGATGATAATAACAAATGCCTAATCCATTTTCTTTTAGCTATTTTGCTGTCAGCAATGGGAAGGGCATGTGTAAGGTCATGGAATTGGATTGGTTCACTCTTTTCATATGTATATTATAGGACTATGAAGTTAGGGAGCTAGGCTGGGACTATGAAACTGTCTCTCTATATATATACCTCACGTCAGATTCCACAAACTTCACCACTCTAGCTTTCTTCAGAGTCATTCTTAATAATTTATTACTGTCTATAGTGTTTGCAGTACTGAGATGATGTTACCATAAGAAATAGCATATGCTGCCTACAAACAGGTCAATAACCAACTTGTTTTGATATATGTCAGAAGCCTATCTTATGCAGGAACACAGTTTATCTGCCTTCAAAAATCCATTTTCAGGGGAATCCTACAGGCTAAATCACAACATCATTCCAGTTAGGCAGAGAAAATAACTTTAGCTACAATCTGTCTTCTTGCATTCCAAGCACATACATGTTTGCAATCAACTACTCCCAAAGATTATACATATTTCTACTCTGTCTGAGGAAAAGAAATGTGAGATGCTCTTGGTGTAATTGCCAGATTTAGAATCTAACTTGCAATTACACATAAGGAAGCAATGGGTTTACAGGTTTGAAAATGTCAACATTAAAAAAGGTTAATTTTGTTTTAAAATTGCACCTAATGATTTTTCTGGTTATAAAAATAACATTTATTGCAGAACATTTAGAAAAGCATCAATAAAAAATTAAATTACCTCTAATCCTAAAACCTAGTGACAACTACTGTTAATTATTTTATATAATATTTCAGCCATTTTTCATTGCCTCTGTGTGTGTGTGTGTGTGTGTGTGTAATTGGGCGTATAAATGAATATACTCTTTGACAACTGTTTTATGCTTATTAATACATCACGAATATTCTACATATGTTATACCTATTACATATGCTCTTAATTATTCACAATTATCTTTTCTATTGGCTGCATTATATTACATTATAAGAATATATGACACTTATTTAACCAATAACATATTTTTGGAATTAGGTTGTTTTCTATTTTCTACAATTATAAATAATACTGCAAGCTAGCATTTTGCATATCTCCACTTAAGATAAATTTCTAGAAATATAATTGTAAGGTGAAAAGGATATAACCTGTTGAAAAGATTTTGAAAGATATTCCTATATTGCCATTTCAATATATATTAGATTGCCACTCAAACTATGTGTAGTAGTCAGCTGTAACAGATGGTATTGGCACCCAACTCAACCTGTGGCCTACACCAGAGACAGTTTCCATACTCAGCTTCTTATATCTCTCTGCCCAGGGCTTTCTCCTGCCTCAGAATTCTGATTAATCCACTGGTGGGAAAGGCAAAAAATGTGTAGAGGGTGATACCCCAAGAAGTACTCTCAACAAGTAAGGGGCAGGAGGATGGATTTAATAAATACCCTAGATTTCTACTTCTTACCTCTGTGGGACAACTCCGAGTTGTAGTCCACAGTCTCTTGATGGCTCCCCAGCAGGACTGAGCCCCAGTTGCCCATAGAAAACTACTCATTAGCATTCCCAGTATTGTCTTTATTCTCTTCCCTGTCACATTTTCTCATTCCCTCATAGTACCTCCTGGAATCACTTTCCAAATAAACTACTTGTATACAAATCTCTGTCCCACAGTCTGCTTTTCATGAAATCCAAACTAGAATAACCTCCTGTTTCCTTTTACTTCAGGCTTATTTTGAAACTGGAAAAAGACTAAGATAGGATTGATAATACCTGTAGAATATATATAAAGACTTAATTGTAAATTTCTAGAGAACTATGTGGTGATGAAGATGGGAGAGGCTTTAAAGACAATAGGCCAGGCATGGTGGCTCACATCTGTAATCCTAGCATTTTGGGAGGCCGAGGAGGGCGGATCATGAGGTCAGGAGTTTGAGACCAGCCTGGCCAACATGGCGAAACCCCGGCTCTACTAAAGATACAAAAATCAGCCAGGTATGGTGGCGGGCACCTGTAATCCCAGCTACTCAGGAGGCTGAGGCAGGAGAATTGCTTGAACCCAGGAAGTGGAGGTTGCAGTGAGCCGAGATAGCTCCACTGCACTCCAGCCTGGGTGACGCAGCAAGACTCTGTCTCAGAGGAAAAAAAATATTGAAAGACAACAAATAGTATAATTTAAAAAATAATTCTAATTAGCCTAAACCTGAACAAAAATTGCCCTTTATTTTCAATGCAAAAATTGAATTCAAGTATTTATATCATAATTCTCTATTTTTTTAGAAAATAGAAAATCTAACACCTTGACTAGGCAATATTATAAGAAGTATCTGGGCCCTTTCCTTGCTTGGAAGAGGGGTTAAGAGAGTCCAATTCAAAAAGAAGGTATCTTGCTTAAGTTCAGCAAACAGATGTCTTTATCATGTGAGTAATTCTTAAATGACTAATACGTTGTGAATTGAAATGAAGAAGAATTGCAGGGGAGGAAGCTCGGAACAACTAAAGATGCTCCTTGACTAGATGTGATAAGGTAGATGGAAACGAGTGGCACTGTTTGTTGTATGAGAGGAAAGAACCCAAAGTAGTCCATCAGATTTTGATCATTAGGGCTGTCAAAAATAACTTTCTCTGTTGATGGAAATATTCTGTATCTGTATTGCCCAAGGTGGTAACCACTTGCCGTATGTGGCTATTGAGCAGTTGAATTGTGGTTAGTGGGACTCATGCAACCAAGGAACTAACCTTTTAATTTTGATGAGTTTAAACTTAAATAACCACATTTGGCTAGCAGATACTCTATTGGATAACACAAATCCTGGCTCTACACTGACGGCATTATACTACAGTTACTTTTCAAAGGTTTAATCTAGGTTGTGAACTTCATTATCCTAAACTACTGAAAAGAAAGGAAAAATCTTTTTATTTTTAAAGTTCTGGTCTACAAAGGGCTACTTTAAACTCTTACTGTGTGAGTGGGAAACAAAGGAGTTAAGATGGGGAATCAATGAAAGAGAAGACATCAATAATAATATCAAATATTAACATGGTGCTATGTATCAGCTACTCTTCTACGCATTTGATGTATTTTAACTAGTTTAAACGTATTACAACCTTTGAAGTATATGTCACTATTATTTCCATTTTACAGTTGATGAAACTGAAGTATGGAGAGTTTAGGTGATTTGCTGACAGAGCCAGGAGATTACAAAGCTGGGAATTAAGCTAGAGTCTGGGCTCTCAAGTACTAGCCCATACTTGCTCTTAGGATCTCAGAATTATTAGAGAGACTATTTCTGGTCATCCAACATACACTAAAAAATCAGTGGTAAATCATATTTCTTGTTATAAGAAAAGGAAGTATTTATGAGTCTTTTCTGGTAAAAAAAACAAAATCTGGGAAACACTGGGTACTTTGGTATTTTAAATACACCAGTTCTACCTAAAAATATTCTCCAGCATCAAATGTGAAAGAAGTCTTTCTTTCTGATCCCAAGTGATGTGTTCCTGGATGAATTATAACTATTTTTATTACTCTAGTTGAAAAAACATAACTTTGACATGAAGTTCTCTCTCTGATCTCTACTCTGTTCGTCTATCACACACTTTTTGTTTGAACTTTGATTGAATGAGTGCAGAATTAGCAATGGAAATCCATGAAGAGATTCACAAAGAGGAAAATCTTACATTTCTTAGTGGGAGAGAATGGTGACATGGTAGGAAAAGGATATTCCAATTTAAAAGAAAATATAATGTCAGAGGTGGAATACTAGATGAACAGAATTGAAACACGTGTAAAATTTTCCATTTTGCTGTTGAAGAAATTATGGATTTTAATGTTTGAATTCTGACAATATTTGTCTAAACTAGGTTAAGAGAGAGAAAAAATACTTTCACATAAGCGTAATGAACTTGTTAGCTATAGATACTCGGGCAATCCTACTGACTAGCTGTATTGTCAAGCTGGAGGTGTGGGTATGCAGTGATGAGGCACAGAATGGTTTCACTTCAAAATGTTAATTCTGTGAGAATCGTTCAATTTTTGAAAAATTTAAAACATGATATCCTAGATTTTTAAGCAGTCATTGAGCTTGACACTAGCAAGAAAATATGGATCCATGCCTTGACTTTGATCTCCACACCAATCTTTCCAAGAATAATAATGGTACCTGCTCTTTGAAATATAACATTAGACTTGCTTTCAAGCCTGAGCATTTGTTGATCATGAAAAGAAAAATCACAGGACCACCAATACACTAGATTTTCTTCAGTATCTTAGTGTTTGAGAATATTTACCAACCCATACCAATTTCATTATTTTTTTTAAAAGTATGACTAACGAAGTTCTAGTTTATTGATAACGAAAGATTCTTATCTTGACAAGCAGATGAGATAAAGAGAGGAGGAGAAAAAGCATAATGATATGACTGGACTTTAGAGTGTGAGTTTGGGGATATGTGGCTAAAGCTGATACTGGAAGAGGTAGGCTCAGGCCACATCATGGAAGTCGTTCAGGTCCATATTTAAAGGTTTTCATCTTTACCCTGAAGATGGAGAAAACACATCAAAAGGTGTAAACAGGATTAACTTTATTCAGATTCACAGTTTAGAATATATTTCTGGTAGAATTGTGAAGAGTAAATTTGGAGAGCTTGCAGATCTGATTCAGGGAAATGAATTTGAAGAGTTTTGCAAATGAGATTTGTTTAAATACAGTGTTCTGCTATTAAACTACTAAAATTGAAAGCCCCTGTCTCAAATGAATACATTTGGGTCCAGGTGATACATTTGACCATAATTTCTAAATAATTGTTACCATCAAACTCATTTTTGAAATGCAAGAATCAATTCTTTTAAGTCAATTAAATATACAAAATATTGGTCTAATATAACTGTTAAGTTAGATAACAGATACCTTTAGAAAAAACTTAAAAGGTCTCAAATATAAGAGGTATTTTATCTAGATCATCTGTGTTTACTGTATTTACTGTGAAAACAAAAATTCTGCCCAAGTATGAAAGACACTAAGAAAACCTTGGCATTAAAAGGACCTGCCATTTCCTCTCAGCCTCTTCATTTACTGTAACATAAGGAATTTCTGTACAAAGCTGCCAGCTGCCATGAACAAGGATTAAGAAGGTGATTTACAGGAGTTAATAGAAGATAAAATCTGCATTAGATGAAGAGAATTGCAAAAAGGTTCTAGGAACAGTGTATGACCGATCAAAATGGATTTTAAAAACTTAAAAAGAAATATCACTATATTGAGAGGCAAGTTAATATATATTCATGTATGTCAGCGAGAAAGTAGGACAAGAGAAAAAGAAACTTGGTCAGTCACGGGAGGTGGTCTGGTGGAGGAGATTTGGCACAAAGAGTGAGCAATAAATAGGAGGGGAAGACTTTTTAAAAATATATTATTTAACTTACAGGATGCTTTATTTTTGTCAAATTGAGGGCAGGCCATAACCCTTCCCACCTACTACAGCCCAGATGAGAACATGTAAAGAACTGAAAAAGAGAACAAGCAGCAGACAAGAAATATAGAGAGGAAAGAGCCCTTCCTGGGGTAACAAACAATAGATGTACTGTCAAGGACACAATGGAAGATCCAGCAGTGAATGAAGGATCCGTGGACTGGGAAATTCAGAGCAGCAATAGCTGGAGCTACAGAAAATCAGTAGAAGATGTGTGTTAAACAGTAAGCTTTGAGAACAAATTAGATTTGGATATTGAGAAGTTTTGCAGTTAGTACAAACACCTGATAAAAGGAAGTAGCAATCTGATGCAGACCAGTGTGGATACCAGAATGGCAAAGAGAAGAGAATCGGTACAGCACTAGATCAAAGACATTTCCCTTCAACTACTTCATTAAGGATTTTACCAAGAGCTTGTTGGGATTGATTTAAAGGGAATACCAGAACCAAAAGGTATGCTGTCTGTGGTTTGTATTATATTTTAATATAATCATATGGTTATATTCATTAGACATACACACATGCATACATACACACACTATTTAAGTCACTGTTTCATAGACTGTCTCATTCTCATTCCATATTGTGGACATTCTCATTTTTAATTAACCCTCTCTGTTGTCTTTACCTGGTCCTGCATCAAAAGAATATGACTAAGCGTTGTTCAAGGCAGATATTCGAACTAAATTCCTTCATTAATTGTTGCCTTCAATATGCTATTGTCCAAAGAGGACATACAAGTTGAGCAGTAAACTTTTAGTTCATTGACGTTTCTCAAGTGTCTGTCACATGGTAGGTTCTAAAGATAAGTTCTCAATTAATGAAACTGTTAACGAATGGTATTTTAATAAACCTTATACTTGGCTTATCATGCCATGTCTGTTACTTATGCATGTTTCACTACAACCAGCCCTAGGGGGAATTACAGAGATTATTTTATTCTTCATTTAAATGAAATTCTTTATTTTTTATCTTCTTAAAATAATGGACATGCAAGTATTCAACTCTTAGGCGTCATATGAACGTTATTGCAATGTCTAATCTGAACTTATGCCATTATGCTCTTTGACCTGGAAAGTGTATTTTCTTCTGTTTATCATAGCACATCGCCAGGGTCAAGACCATTGAAATCTTCAGCATGAATTTTTCATCAGGGATGTAGGATCTTCCTGGGGCAGTATAAAGCAAGAGTGTGAAATAGCTTCCAAAGAGATAATGATACTTTAAATTCTATTAATAAACATAGTGTCTGTATCAACATTGTCTTCACTTCTGAATAACACACTTTAAATGGGAAAATGGCAAAATGCAATTTTCAGGAAAAATGCAACCAGATTGTCAAGGTGATTTTAGATACTGTCATACATGGAAAACTTGGAGAAACTCATGATTTGACTCCCACCCCCTCAAAAATGTTTTATCAGTTATCCAAATTTCAGTGAATGACGCCACTATTCACTCAAATGTCAAAAAGCCTAAGAGTCTATCAGGATCTCTTTCCTTTCTTCACCTCTCTGAATTAAATATAAATACCAATACCAATTATAATATTAATGATAATACAATTATTGCTAATAGTAGCTAAAATTCACAAAGTATTTATGCTCTGTCAGACTCTATGCTAGGAGCTTCACATTCTCTCAATCTCCATAACAATTTTACCTTCCATCTTTGATGAATTTGAGACTTACAGCTATTAATGTAGTTGCACATAGTCATAAATGGTAAAGTCAGGATTTACAACCAAGTCTGTCAGATTTCACAACCTGACTCAAGTCCTGTCATGTCTGTCTCTAAAAATGTCTTATCTCTGCCCACTTCTTCTCTTCTATGATACTACTAATCTCATTAAAACCACCATCATCTCTTACCTAGACTATTCCAGTAGTCTCCTAGTTGAAGTTAGGTGTTTATATAAATTATATGAACTAAGCCTGTCTACAGGTCCATGAGATAAATATCGTATCATGCAAAGGTGAAGAAATTTGGACCAGAGAGGTTGAGATGCCCAAAGTAACACAGCTAATAAATAGAAGAAGGATCAGATTTGTTATATAATACTCAATGGCTTAAATTTACTTTGAAGAAGTTCAACTGGATAAGCAGAGTGGAATGAAACTAAATCAAAAGTATTCCCCTCTAACATTAATAAAATTAATGAAAATAATAACAGCAGCAGAAAATAATACTTATTATTTGCAATCAAACATATAACAGAACATGACTCAAAGAACTAAACTTCAAAAACTGATGCCCTAAGGAAAAAGGCAGTACCTGTCAGAGTGGTACTGAAAGTTTCCTGACTATAGACCTAATCACGAGCCAGACTGACGAATTGGCAAAATCATAGGAACTCTAACAATATCCATAATCTAGGATAGAAAAAAGCTTAGTCAATGTTTCTATCTTATTCCTCTTCTGACTTGGGATAAGTGGTGAAATGCAGAAAATGTAAAATAAAATGAAAAATTCTTTCTAAGAGAACTAAAGGCTCTACTATCTGCACAATTGGGGAAATGATTTAAAGCCAGACTATATCCCTCCATAGAAACAGAACACACCCTGACTGGAGAGAATTAACCCTGACTCAAGAAATTTAAGGTTTTCTCAAGAAACAGAAACAAACCACATGTTCTAACAGAACCTGCCAAAAGCCCCAGTGGAATTTTTCTGCCATCCCCGATACCACACACTTTCAATATCTAGTCCCAAAACTTATGCTCAGATGTTATGAAAAAAGTCAAGGATAGTCAGGCAAAGAGAAAATAGAAGTGTTCACTGCATGCTAACATATAGGCAAGATAAATTAAAAACACACAAAAATTCCAGATATGTAAACAGATTACAACAATACCAAAAAAGAAACACGAAAAAAAGTAAAGACAGATGAAAAATCCACTCTTAAAGAAAAATAAGACAATAAAACAGAAAGAAAATCCCCGCAAGTATTTTACATTGTAGAACAACTTAATAAGGACGTGGATTCATGAAAGCAAAAACACAAACTTAAGATCATAAAAACATAGAAGTATACAAAAACAGAGATAGCAGACTAAATTAAAAACCAAGAGAACATAATTTCATAATTAATAGAAATCAGAAACACCAAAAAACATTAAAGAAAGATGGATAAAAGTTGAATTACCAACATCCACCACGAAGGGATATGTTGAGATAATCAGGATGAGAGTTATGGATAAAACAGTAAAGAATAACACAATCATGGAGAAAAAAGTTAAGTATTGAAATTAAAAATGAATGGGAAAACTTGGAAGCAACCAAGATGACCTTCAGTAGCTGAAAGGATAATTAAACTATGACAATCCAGATAATGGCATATTATTAAGCTCTAAAAAGAAATGAACTATCAAGCCACACAAAGAAATGGAGGAAACTTAAATGCATATTATGGAGTGAAAGAAGCCACTCTGAAAAGGCCGTGTAGTATATGATTCCAGCTACACGACATTACAGAAAGGCAAAACTGTGGAGACAGTAAAAAGATCAGTGATTTCTAGGAGTTAGGGAAGAGGGAGGGATGAATAAGCAGGGCACAGGATTTTTAGGGCAGTGAAATTATTCCGTATAATACTACAATGATGCATACATGTCATTATACATTTGTCAAAATCAATATAATGTACAACACCAAGAGTTAACACTAATGGACTTTGAAAGATAATGATGTGCCAAAGGGGGGTTCATCAGTTATAACATATATACCACTCTGATGTGGGATGTTGATAGTGGTGGAGGTTCTATGTATTGGGAGGAGGGGGGTTTACAGGTACTCTCTGTACTCTTTGCCCAATTTTGCAATTAACCTAAAACTAGCCTAAAATAGAATCTATTTTAAAAATATATAATAAAACTCAACAAATGGGGTAGATATGATTATTTGTTAATATAATAATATTTCTCTTATAAAAACAATTCAATCTGTAGATTGAAGGTGTAATAAATGCTCTAGGAAAATACCAGATGATCTTACCCTGTATCTTAGTCCATTTTCTGTTGCTGTAACAGAATACCTAAAACTGGGTAATTTATAAAGAAAATAGGTTTATATGGCTCATGATTCTGGAGGCTGGGAAGTCCAAGAAGCATTGTGCCAGCATTTGCTTGACTTCTGGTGAGGGCCTCTTGCAATGTCAAAACATGGCTAAGAAACAGAGGGAGAATTGTGCGCACATAAAAAGGGCAAAACATCAGAGGCAATTTCACTTTATAACAACTCGTCCTTGTGGGAATGAATCCATTCCCCTGAGGGGGAGAACTCACTCATTCCCAAGAGTGACCTTTCATGACCCAAATGCCTCTTAAAGGTCTCACCAGTTCTCAACACGGTTACATTGGAGACCAAGCTCAATATGAGATGTGGCGAGGACAAACCATATTCAAACCATAGCACCCTAGTACAATTATTGAACTTCAACTATAAATAAAGAATTCCCCAAATATCCATCAAAAGCAAGTCATCTACAGGGAAGAAAAGCTACTCTCAGATTTCTCTACAACAGTCTTTAATGCCAAAAAACAATGAGGACAATAGCTACGTATTTCAGTGAATGAAATTATATCCCGAGAACATCATAATAAGTTATGATGTTTTAAAAATATATAGGGAACAAACCTTAATTTTCAATTAGGAAAGATCTAGGGAAAACAGTATTATAAGCCCTTCTTGAAAGAACTAGTTGACAATAAAATCCAGATAATTAAGAGATTAATCAGAACAAAGTACTCAGTAATGGCCATGGCAAAAGCCCAGGTGATGAGCATTAAATTCAGGTAAGTATAGAATAACACTGAGTAGATGCCAAAATTAATGGCACAGAACAAAATCGAATTGTTATTATAAGCCCCAACTATATAAAAAGTAAAAATTTAACTAAAAACAAATTAGAAAGGAAGGGTGAGGTGGGAAGAAATGTATTAGAGCACATATCTTGTTTTTGCATGCTGTAAATTCAATCAATCCAGCCTAAAATTAACCACATAGTTAAATGAAAAATCACAGCTCCAACCTCTTAATAGTATTCAAAATTCATTTAAATTGGGAGAGGGTTCAGTGAGAGTCAGATACCACTAAAAATGTTTTCAGTCTACAAAATCACAATCTAGTAAATTGAGAGTTAAGAATAGCTTAAGAAAAAAAGAAAGGGCTATCTATAAAAAAGGAAATTCAAAATTATATCAGCACCACTCCAAATAAATAAACACAATAATATTTTCTTCATCAGTTTATTTAGTCCCAGGTAATTAATTGTTCTGTTGACCAGCAATCTGCTGTCACGAAACATGTTTGCTTTCAGACTGAAAAGATTCCTAAAATTCCTAACAGTCCATAGTACAGCCTGACAGCTTAACCAGCTACAAATCTTAGCTAAGAGTCTATTTCCTAAAGTATCAATAGTTTATGGTACATTGGAAAGTCATTCCCTGAAGATTCTGAGACCATTTTCATTTTTTGTTTGTTTTTATTGTTTGTTGTTTGTTTGTTTGTTTTGAGACAGAATCTTGCTCTGTCACCCAGGCTGGAGTGCAATGGCATGATCTCCGCTCACTGCAACCTCTGCCTCCTGGGTTCAAGCAATTCTCCTTCCTCAGCCTCCCGAGTAGCTGGGATTACAGACACACGCCACCACGCCGGCTAATTTTTGTATTTTTGGTAGAAACAGGGTTTCACCATGTTGGCCGGGCTGGTCTCAAACTGCTGACCTCAAGTGATCCACCCGCTTCAGCCTTCCAAAATGCTGGGATTACAGGCGTGAGCCACCGCACCCGGCCCCGAGACTGTTTTCTTCACAAATTTTAACCTGTAGCTTATAGCAGAGCCTTCAGCAAGCATCAAGTGGAAGGATAAAACTGATAATACAACTGGATGGTTGTGGTTAATTTATCACAGTCACCGTGGCCAATAGTATACAGACATAGAAAGGTAGATTTCTCTATTGGAAATAGAGAAATAACTATTTCTGAAGGGTTTGATCAATGAGTCCCTTAAAAATAATAATATATTATGAACTGTGAAAGCATTGACAAACCTCCAGGGCCTTGCCATAAAGCTTACAATCTCTAAAATATTTATATCAATAAAAATTTACCTATACAAACTTAAGAAGGTTGAGAATCTCTGCTGATTTGATAATTCTTTCCATGAAAATTTTACAATAGTGTTGAGTAATTAAGAAATATGGAACTGTCCAAAAAAACCTTAATTATTTCTGGCATCCCTTTCTGATATGGTAAAATAGCTTTTTTTTTTTTTTTGCTTTTCTAGGGACTTTTTGGGAAATCTCAAAGACAGTTTCAGATATTAAAGATAATCTAAAAATTTTATTTATTTTTTAATGTAGGATTTGATCTTGAAAGGCATAATTAAAAGAGATTTCAGAAAGATTTGGTCAGTTTATTAATACAGAATCATGAATGCTTGAGAAATAATGCCTATTAATGAAAGAGTCAAAAGAAAACAAAATAGACATAGAGAAAAGTAGCATAATTATAAAGAACCATAGCTCTTTCACAAGTGAGGAACATTTTTTGTTGTTGTTTAGAAAAATCATAATTGCTTCAATAGTCACAAACAATTCCTCTGATTCCAGCAATGTGCCTTGAATGGTCTTGCAAATTACATGGGGTAAGCCAGTTCTCATTGGTAAGCCATTGGTAAGCCAGCCAGCCAGCCTTCCTGCCTACTTGTCTGCTTTCTTTTTCTTTTTTCCTTCCTTCCTTCCTTCCTTCCTCCCTCCCTCCCCCTCTTTTTTTCCCTTTATTCCTTTCTTTCTCTTTCTCTTAGAAGTGCTATTTTGCACACACACACACACACAAAAATAGAAATCAAAAATATAATCAAATCAACAAAAGCAGAGAATTCAATTATGGTGAGATATGGAAACTGCTATCTGGGCAGATTACCAGGAAGGAAAGGAATACATCTTCTTATCCCTTGTAGAAGCTCTAAGACAAATTTATCATTTTTACAGAGAGAAATCCAATTTCTAGTTTCAATTAATATGTTATTTGATTATTAAACCAATTAAAACGGAGCCAACTTTGTCAAAATATAAACACATTTTGTTGCTTCTTTTCAGACTCAGCATTTGAAACTACTATAAACAAAGACAATTAAAAAATCCCTTTTTACAAACTTTTTCAACTTTCTATATATATTCTACATCAAGTAAGGATAATAACACTTTCTTTTCTTCTTGCAGAACAAAACCTCACTCATTTACAACTGCAAATAAGTGGTTACATTTCTCTGTCAGTATTGCTCCTTGTGTAGTCTGAGACACATATAAACAAAGTGACTAATTTGTGTTTTCCCAGAAAAATTTAAAAAGGGGTCATATATTTGAAAACTATCTGTCATATACAAGCATTCTGGCAAAGTAGTAAAGCTCATAAATACAAAAAACACAACTTTTTGTAGCCACTCAAACCCCTTTTACACTTAGTTAAAATGACAAAAAGGAACACGTTTTTTACCATGACTCCTAGATAAGGCTACTCTACAACATATTAGAAGGAAACATATCTGAATAAAAGTATATAAACTTAGTAATCAATGCTACAGTATCCAATCATTCTTAAGAATTATATTGGTATTTAATAATTATCCATAAATTAACTCAATTTAAGATTAGTCCAGGATTTTAAATTAACTAAGGATGTATAAAATTTTATTTAAGCTACTAAAATACAAAACATAATTACTGTTAGTATAAAGTTTGTTAGAACAGTGAATCAATTTAGCTGGTCACAAATTCATATTTTTAATAATTTTAAATATATAGAAAAAAGTGAGCTTATTTGATTTTTAAACCAATATTAGAAGTTTACAAAGTTTAAAATAACTATTCTTTTCATGAGGTATGGTAAATCAAAATCTTACTAAAAATATAAAATGTGCACTTGTCCTATACCTCCATCTGATAAATTCAAAGAAATGATATAAATTATCATTTATTTTAAAACAAAATTACTAATTTAGGCTAATGTGTCAAAATACTAATCTTTATCATATAAACTTGGATTTTAAAAACATTTCTAAGCTAGTAGTTTTTAAAATATAAGAATTTCAATGTATTTCCTGTGAATTTTGGGAATATCCTATTTATATAAGCACATATCCTTAAAACCAATCAGAACAGAGCTTCTTTAAGAGATGTAATAATGTAATACATTAAAAAACCCTCTGTAAGTAGAAAAATATTTCACACTCACATAATGAAAGGTAAAGGCCTTTCTCAAGAACAGAGACACAGAGATACATAAAGAGCTTATAGCTATAGTTCTACAACCTTCCCTGCAGGTCAAAAATAAACATAGAATCACAAAATCTCACTGGTGCAAATCTCAAAGGGATTTTCTCCTTCCCAGATGGAAAGGAATTCTTAACTGATTTGAGCTTACAAGTAGACAAACAGACAAACAAACAATAAAGACCAACACTTCAGATTTTCTGTTGTCTTTCATCCAACAAAATAGATATCTACCATCCTTCCAACAGCGATTGCCACATTGGTCAGGTGGTATAAAGAAAATCTCAACTATTACTGCCACCAATGGAGAATAACTTTTTGGCCATACATTCACCAGAAATAAAAACACAACAACAATAGGAAAAACAAAAATAAGGCAAAAACAAAAATAGAAAATAAACAAAGTTTAAGTTATATTGTTGCTTCAGATTTATTCTGAGAGCCAAGCAAACATCTAACCAGGCTGAAACTGTCCCTGAGGTGCACTTCGCCGGCATTGCAATTTACTTGGCTCCATCAGGTGAGGCCATGTGGATATTTAAGTAGATGACCTCCAAAACTGTAAAAGTATAATTTTCCAAAAGACCAAGTCAGTGCTCTCATGCATACATAAAATAAATGTGTCACATATTTCATGTAACTCATTAATTAACTAGGGAAACACTAAGATTATAAAAGAAGTCCAAAAACGTTTGAAAATTTAGGTATTAATAGGCAGTGTTACAGTGAGATTTCTGAATTAGACACAAAAGTGGTCAATGACCTACATGACCATAAACTGGAACTTCTGGGGTAGGGTTGCCAGATAAAATATAGGACACTCAGTTAAATGTAAATTTCAGATGAACAATGTTGTTTTCTTTTTTACGAATAAGTATGTCCCAAATACTGCAGGCACTTTTAACTTGCTAAGTCTGGCAACTCTACAATGGGATTATCTGTTCTATGGAACAGAAATGATTTGCATTTCTTCTGGACAAAAATTTACAAATTAAACTCTGCCCCTCCAGTAATGTTAAATATGTTAAATAGCAGAGACAATAGAAAGTCAAGCACAGAACTGCACTGAAAGAACTGCTAGTAATCTTTCTTACCTATTTTCAAATTTTTGATAACTTTTCCAATGAATAAAGAATAGCTGGCTGGGTGAGGTGGCTAAACGCCTGTAATCCCCGCACTTTTGGAGGCCGAGGCAGGTGGATCACGAGGTCAGGTGTTTAAGACCAGCCTGGCCAAGATGGTGAAACCCCCGTCTCTACTAAAAATACAAAAAAAAATTAGCCAGGCATGGTGGTGGACACCTGTAATCCCAGCTACTTGGAGGCTGAGGCAGAGAATTGCTTGAACCCGGGAGGCGGAGGTTGCAGTGAGCCAATGTCACGCCACTACACTCCATCCTGGACAACAGAGCGAGACTCCGTCTCAAAAAAAAAAGCCTAGAGTGGAAAATTTTATTTATTACAAAGTAACATTGGAGATTAAGATATAAATAACAACCACAAATATTATTTCCTTAAGTCTCTTTATATTCAATTTGAGAAAGCATTAGTCATTTTTCCCAGAGTACTATTTGCATTCAGGACGTATTCGGATATTTGAGACTGCATATCATAGTCATAAATGCAGATTGGAAAGGTTATTTTTAGCCTTCTGGCTTTCTCAATTGCAGAACAATATTTTCTTCCAGAAAAGAAAACATAAAAAACCTCACAATCAGATAACAAGGCAAAAATTGTTCACAAGTATTACTTTAACAAGGTCTGTAGCTCTATCCTCCTGCTGTGTTCATCTCTGAAGCAGACAAAGATAGCCATTCTACACTTCTAAACTATGAGTCTAGCCCTCAAGGAATTTTCCTAGCCAGCAGGAAACTATATAAGAACTATATAAATTTGATTTTAAAGGAAAAGCTAATGAGTAAATGATGTTAGTTGTAAAATTTCAGCAAAGAAGAAATCTACTCAATAGCTAGACAGACAATAATGTTCACATGGTATCTATATAAAATGATCCCTCCAATGCAATCTGGCTATTTTTAGGTATTCATTCATTCTTCAAAGATTTATTGAGCTCTACATATGTGTTAGACTTGGTGATACCAATACAAACAACAAACAAATTTGATTCTTACCCGTATGAGCTTATGTCTAGTCTGTTTGTATGAAAAGAGGGAGAGAACAAACGAGAGAAAAACTACTATATAGAAGCTTAGTAACCAAACTTTAATAAACACTACCAAAGAATTTTTGAACTCAAGATTTAAATTTGTTCTTTGAAACACTGACAGTTTAATGAAAGACAAATCTAAGCTTGACAGGGAAATTATGATTTTTGTTTGTTGGTTTAAACTTTTGCAATTCAGGAAGCAAAGTCAAAAACAACAACTCAGTCAAAATGCCATTTGGGAGAGACAAAGAATGAAAATCTAAATTTAAAAAGAGAAGTACAATTGTAGTATTAGAAAGGTACCAACATATCTATTTATAATTATTAAAGTAATGATTAGTACTGAATGGTCTTGTAAAATAGTCAGATCATAAGGTAAGAGTAAGCTCTGTTCAGACACCATTATTCAAGCAATAATCAATTTGGCAACACGGGAACTTACCAGAATCAACTGGGGAAAATTTTGAAACTACACAGAAATACCCCATCCTTCAGATTTGAATATTCTTTTGGTAGATGTAATCACCAGTTGCCTATCCAGAACATATTCTCCCCTAATGAAAACACAGATTTATTAAGAGCACTCTGTGTCCATTAGTGCTCACCTCTCCAGACAACTAAACTTGACTCTGTGACCCCATCTAACTCATTAGATAAAAGTGAAAATCTACTGCATGGCCATAGATTTCTGTAGAATATCATGGATGGTAAGCTAGACTGTGATATAGCTAAGGATCAGTGGATAACAAAAGACCAGAACAAGAGTAGAAGAAAATTGCAGATTTCTGGAAAATCTACAGTTTACCTGAAAAAAAAAAAAAAAAAAAAAAAAAAGAGAGAGAGAGAGACAAATTTAGCTTGCTCTTTACCACTGTCCCCTTCTTCCTGCCTGAAATGGGGAATGATAGCTAAAGGCAATGACAATGTCTTTCCATCATGAGGAACCAAACTTTAAGATTGGAGGATTAGAAAGCAAATACGAGCCTGAGCCACAATTATTTTGTTGAGCAGCTACACTTTGCTTGGGCTGCTTATCTCTTAACTTCTGGGTCAGTGAGGGAAAAAAAAGGTAAACTATTGAGGCAAGTCATGTAATTTGGTTTCTCTCACATGCAGCAATATCCAATCCTAACAGTGTAACAGAAGTGGAGGGAAAAGAGGAAGGGGGAAGATGAATATTTATAAACTTGCTCCTGGGAAATTCTAATGTAAACCTCTTTTGTTTTATAAGGAGGAACTGTTCACGTACTCTATGACATCTAGACTAGGGCTTTGCCAACTTTAATGTGTATACAAATCAGTCAAGGTTCCTGTTAAAATGCAGACTCCAATTCCTTTGGTATGGAGTGGGGCCTAGGATTCTGACATTTTAGCAAGCTTCCATGTGATGCTAATCATTCTACTCTTTGCACCAAACTCTGAGTAGCAAGGAGTTAGACACAAAACTCAACAATAATCTTAACTGCCATTGCACACAGTGTCCATTCGGTTCAGATGGCTCTCCTAAACTGTATTTGAAAGATTTGTTCTAACCCAGAGCCTTATAATGCAAAACATAATGAAACCTACCATATGGAAATAATTATACATATTTTACTGAACATTAAACATACTCTGTCTCTCCCTCTGACTCTCTCTATTCTACCCATACACACATAAGCATTACTAAGGTATAATTTTTTTAAATTATAATTATAATTTGTATGTCAAAGATTTTATTCAAAAATGTAATTAATGAAGGTACCAGCAAAATGTTGACTGATTCAAAGAACATTTGAGAAGATAGCTATTTGTTGAAAATTCAATAAAGAATGTTAGCAGAAGATTGTTGGGTTAAATACAAAACTGATAATTGTCTACAGGGCAATTAACTCTAAGCTGTGGAGTTATCTTTTCTGTGGGATAACTTATTTGCATCTCTACTGGATAAAAATTTTCCATTTAACATGTAACCTCACTATGTCTATGATCTTTAATCAATAGGCTTGATAGCATATTTGTATATAAGATAAACACATATATAAGATATAATAATTACCAAATGTTGCTGTGGTATAAATGCTATTAACTCCAATCCAGACTTGCTGGGGGCAAGAAAATGGCTTAGCTATGAGTAACTGGAGGAAATGTTATATCCAGATTTGCTTCTACTCTTGTTCTGGTCCTTTGTTATCCACTGATCCTTAGCTATATCACAGCCTAGTTTACCATCCATGATATTCTACAGAAAGCAGTTCTCTTTAGTTGCTTCCGAGAAAACTCCATGGACATCTCAGTTGTACTGTGAGTAACTACTCAAAGGGAAGGCTAAAGAGCAGAAACTATGCCCCTTGTATATTAAATAGCTCTGTAGCTCAAATGCTAATTATTACTTAACAAATACATAAAAATTCTGGTATAAGAGATACATCTCTTCCAATACACAGACTGTAAAACAGGCTATTGCAGTTACATTTTATGCATAGATAGATAACTTTTTCTCTCAGCAGTTGGGGCAAAACTAGAAGAGCCTACCTTGGCTTTTGGAGGAAGAAAATAATTATTTTATTTTATTTTATTTTTTCTTGAGACGGCGTTTTGGTCTTGTTGCCCAGGCTGGTGTGCAACGGCATGATCTCAGCTAACTGCAACCTCTGCCTTCCGGGTTCAAGCGATTCTCCTGCCTCAACCTCTCGAGTAGCTGAGATTACAGGTGTGTGCCACCACACCAGGCTAACTCTTGTATTTTCAGTAGAGACGGGATTTCAACGCGTTGGTCAGGCTGGTCTTGAACTCCTGACCTCAGGTGATCCACCTGCCTCGACTTCCCAAAATGCTGGGATTAGAAGCGTGAGCCACTGTGCCCGGCCAAGAAAATAATTTTTTAAGAGAGTACTGCCTCAAAACTTTTCCACAAATTGCTTAAAATATCATAGCCCACAACTGAGTTCCAACTATGGCTCAGTAAGGAGGTCGGCAAATTCTCTTCCCAAAAAGAAACTATGAAGCTGAACAGAACCGATAAAAACAACCATCTGAGCACTATGGTATAGATTAAAGACATACAACAATGTAAGAAACATTTATGCTTAAAAAATTCTGAATTTTTAAAAAGAAGAGTAGGAATCTGTGACATTTTTGCCTGGGGTGCCTGGGGCTGCTCCCAACACCTCCCAGCTCTATTCTCATGGTGGTTCTGCCAGAGCAGGGCAAGCCATGAGGACTGAGAGCTTCACTGATATGGTCATTCTCTGCAGCCCGTTTGCACAGTGGCAGAATATACATTTGTTCCAAGCATACAGGGAACATTTAGAAAGATAGACCATATTTTAGGCCATAAGGTAAGTCTCAATAACAGTAAAATGATTTAAGTCACATTAAATATATTCTCTGACCACAGTGGAATTAAATTAGAAATCAATAACAAAATGATCTCTGTAAAATCCCCAAATCTCTGAAAACTGTAATATTTCTAAATAATCCAAAGATCTAAGACGTCAACCAAAAGTAAAATTACAAGCCTTTATAACTTAATATAAATTAAAACACAATATGTTAAAACACATGGGGTACCTCTACAGAGGCATTAAAGGACAAAATGCCAATATTAGAAAAGAAAAAAGTACACGAATAAATTACTGCAAGTTTTATCTTAAGAAACTAGAAAAAAGAGGTGTAAATTAAGCCAAAAGCAAATACAAGAAATCGAATAGTAAAGATCAGAGTAGACATCAGAAAAATGAAAACATAAACAATAAAGAAAAATCAATGAAACCAAAAACTGGTTTTTGGAAAGTTTTTTTAAGTATTGTATAAATTTAAGGGGTACAAGTGCAGTTTTGTTATATACATATGATGTGTAGTGTTTAATTGTGGTCTTTTAGTGTAACTATCACCTAATTAGTGTAGATTGTACCTATTAAGTATTTATCATCCCTTACTAGCCTCCCAAAAGTGATAAACTTTTAGCCAGGCTAGCCAAGAAAAAAAATACACAAATTATGAATATCAAGCATGGAAGTAGTAGCACCATTACAGATTCTAGAAAATATAAAAGGATAATGGACTGTTATGAACAATTTATGTCAAAAAATTTGAAAACTTTGATAAAATGGTCAAATTACTGGAAAGCATGTACAACAAGAGCTCACTAAAGAAAAAATAGATAACCTAAATAATCCCATATATATTAAAGAAATTGAAATTTGTAGTTAAAAACATTTCCACAAAGAGAACTCCAGGATCAGATGGCTTCTTGTGAATTCTAACAAATAGTTAAGGAAAGAATAATACCAATTCTACACAAACTGTTCAGAAATTGAAGTGGAGAGAATACCTCAACTCACTTACTAAGACCAACATTATATTATTAACAAAACCAGCCAGAAAATTGATAAGAAAAGAAAACTATGGACCAATGCTATGGTTCAAATATGTCCCCCAAAGTCCGTGTGTTGGAAACTTAATCCCTAATAACATGATGTAGAGAGGGTGAAACTTTAAGAAGGGAATAGGTCATAAAGGTTCTGCCTTCATGAATGGAATAATGCCATTATTGAGGGTGGGTTCATTATTGCAGGAATGGATTCGTTGTAAAAACGAGTAGGTCCCTTTCTTTCTCTCTCACCACGTAATACCTTCCATCATGTTATGACACAGCATGAAGGCCCTCACCAGATGCAGGCCCCTTGATCTTAGACTGTCCAGACTCCAGAACAATGAACTGGATAAATTTCTGTTCATTATAAATTACCCAGTCGGCAGTATTCAGTTATAGCAGTTATAGCATATGAGCCTCCACCTCCAGCCTATAACAGGCTTATTTGTAATAGCCAAAAGCTAGAAAGAGATACAAATGTCCATCAACAGTTGAATAGAATAAAAGGAAAATATCTGTACTACAGTCATACAATGGGAATACTTCTCAGCAATAAAAAACGAATTGCTATGGTCTGAATGTTTGTGTTCCCCTAAATTCATATGTTGAAATCCTGACCTCCAAGGTGATGGTATTAGAAGGTAGAGCCTTTGGGGGTGATTAGTTCAAGAAGGTGGATCCCTCATGAATGGGGTTACTGCCTTTCTAAAAGAGACCCCAGTGAGCTATCTAGCCCCTTACATCATGTGAGGACACAGTGAAAAGCCATCTCATATCAAACAGAAAGTGGGTTATCATCAGGCATTAAATCTGCCAGCACCTTGATCTTGGACTTTCCAACCTCCAGAACTGTAAGAAATAAATCTATACTGTTTTTAAACTACCCAGTTTATGGTATTTTGTTATAGCAGCCCAAAGAGAACAATACAGAAATGAACCACTGATGCATGCTACAATATGGATGAATCTCATAGTAAATATGCCGAGTGAAATAAATCAGACCAAAAAGAGTACATATGCAGGAGAGCTGGCAAGATGGCCGAATAGGAACAGATCCGGTCTGCAGCTTCCAGCAAGATGAACACAGAAGGCAGGTGATTTCTGCATTTCCAACTGAGGTACCCAGCTCATCTCATTGGGACTTGGTTAGACAGTCAGGGCAGCCCACAGAGGGCGAACTGAAGCAGGGTGGGGTGTCATCTCACCTGGGAAGCACAAAGGGTCAGGGAACTCCGTCCCCTAGCCAAGGGAAGGTGTCAGGGACTGTGACGGAAGGAACGGTACATTCCAGCCCAGATACTACACTCTTTCCAAGGTATTTGCAACCCGCAGACCAGAAGATTCCCTCAGGTGCCTACACCACCAGGGACCTGGGTTTCAAGCACAAAACTGGGTGGCCATTTGGGCAGACACTGAGCTAGCTGCAGGAGTTTTTTTTTCATACCCCAGTGGCACCTGGAATGCCAGCGAGACAAAACCATTCACTACACTGGAAAGGGGGCTGAAGCCAGAGAGCCAAGTGGTCTAGCTCAGGAGATCCCACCCCCATGGAGCCCAGCAAGGTAAGATCCACTGGCTTGAAATACTCACTGCAGCATAGCAGTCTGAAGTCCACCTGGGATGCCTGAGGTTGGTAGGGGGAGGGGCGTCTGCCATTACTAAGGCTTCAATAGGCGGTTTTCCCCTCACAGTGTAAACAAAGCCACGGGAAGTTCAAACTGGGTGGACCCAACTGCAGCTCAGCAAAGCCACTATAGCCAGACTGTCTCTCTGGATTCCTCCTCTCTAGGCAGGGCATTTCTGAAAGAAAGGCAGCAGCCCCAGTCAGGGGCTTACAGATAAAACTCTCATCTCCCTGGGACAGAGCACCTGGGGGAAGGGGTGGCTGTGGGCACATCTTCGGCAGACTTAAACGTTCCTGCCTGCCAGCTCTGAAGAGAGCAGCTGATCTCCCAGCACAGTGCTTGAGCTCTGCTAAGGGACAGACTGCGTCCTCAAGTGAGTCCCTGACCCCCATGCCCCCTCAGAGGAGACATCTCCCAGCAGAGATCGACAGACACCTCATACAAGAGAGCTCTGGCTGGCATCTGACAGGTGCCCCTCTGAGATGAAGCTTCCAGAGGAAGGAACAGGCAGCAATCTTTGCTGTTCTGCATCTTCAGCTGGTGATACCAGGCAAACAGGGTCTGGAGTGGAACTCCAGGAAACTCCAGCAGACGTGCAGGAAAGGGGCCTGACTGTTAGAAGGAAAACTAACAAAGAGAAAGGAATGGCACGTCCACTCAAAGACTCCATCCGAAGGTCACCAACATCAAAGAACAAAGGCAGCTAAATCCACGAAGATGGGGAGAAACCAGCACATAAAGGCTGAAAATTGCAAAAACCAGAACTCCTCTTCTCCTCCAAAGGATCACAATTCCTCGCCAGCAAGGGAACAAAACTGGACAAAGAATGAGTTTGACAAACTGACAGAAGCAGGCTTCAGAAGGTGGGTAAGAAGAAACCCCTCCGAGCTAAAGAAGCATATTCTAACCCAATGCAAGGAAGCTAAGAACCTAGAAAAAAGGTTAGACGAATTGCTATCTGGAACAACCAGTTTAGAAAAGAACATAAATGACCTGATGGAGCTGAAAAACACAGCATGAGAACTTTGTGAACCATACACAAGAATCAATAGCCGAATCATTCATGCAGAAAAAAGGATATCAGAGATTGAAGATCAACATAATGAAATAAAGGGTGAAGACAAAACTAGAGAAAAAAGAATGAAAACGAATGAACAAAGCCTTCAAGAAATATGGGACTATGTGGAAAGACCAAATCTACATTTGACTAGTGTACCTGAAAGTGATGGGGAGAATGGAACCAAGTTGGAAAACACTCTTCAGGATATTATCCAGGAGAACTTTGACAACCTACCAAGACAGGCCAACATTCAAATTCAGGAAATACAGAGAAAACCACAAAGATACTCCTTGAGAAGAGCAATCCAAAGACACATAAACGTCAGATTCACCAAGGTTGAAATGAAAGAAAAAATGTTAAGGGCAGCCAGAGGGGAAGGTCTGATTACCCACAAAGGTACACCCATCAGACTAACAGTGGATCTCTCTGCAGAAATCCTACAAGCCAGAAGAGTGGAGGCCACTGTTCAACATTATTAAAGAAAAAAATTTTCAACCCAGAATTTCATATCCAGCCAAACTAAGTTTCATAAGCGAAGAAGAAATAAAATCCTTTACAGACAAGCAAATGCTGAGAGATTTTGTCACCACCAAGCCTGCCTTAGAAGAGCTCCCGAAGGAAGCACTAAATATGGAAAGGAAAAACCAGTACAGGCCACTGCAAAAACACACCAAATTGTAAAGACTATCGACACTATGAAGAAACTGCATCAACTAACAGGCAAAATGACCAGCTAGCATAGCATTGTAATGACAGGATCAAATTCACACATAACAATATTAACCTTAAGTGTAAAGGGGCTAAATGCCCCAATTAAAAGACACAGACTGGCAAATTGGATAAAGAGTCAAGACCTATAGGTGTACTGTATTCAGGAGACCCATCTCACGTGCAAAGACACACATGGGCTCAAAATAAAGGGATGGAGGAATATTTACCAAGCAAATGGAAAGCAAAAAAAAAAACAAGCAAACAAAAAAACAAGGGTTGCAATCCTAGTCTCTGAGAAAACAGGCTTTAAACCAACAAAGATCAAAAAAGACAAAGAAGGGCATTACATAATGGTAAAGGGATCAACGCAACAAGAAGAGCTAACTATCCTAAATATATATGCACCCAATACAGGAGCACCCAGATTCATACAGCAAGTTCTTAGAGACCTACAAAAAGACTTAGACTCCCACACAACAATAGTGGGAGACTTTAACATCCCACTGTCAGTATTACATCAACAAGACAGAAAATTAACAAGGATATTCAGGACATCAACTCAGCTCCGAACTAAGAGGACCTAATAGGCATCTACAGAACTCTCCACCCCAAATCAACAGAATATACAATCTTCTCATCACCACACTGCAATTATTTCAAAATTGACCACATAATTGGAAGTAAAACACTCCTTAGCAAATGCAAAAGAATGGAAATCCTAACAGTCTCTCAGACCACAGTGCAATCAAATTAGAACTCAGGATTAAGAAACTCACTCAAAACCGCACAACTACATGGAAACTAAACAACCTGCTCCTGAATGACTATCAGGTAAAAAGCAAAATTAAGGCAGAAATAAAGAAGTTCTTTGAAACCAATGAGAACAAAGACACAACGTACCAGAATCTCAGGGACACAGCTAAAGCAGTGTTGAGAGGGAAATTTATAGCACTAAATGCCGGCAGGAGAAAGCGAGAAAGATCTAAAATCGGCACCCTAATGTCACAATTAAAAGAACTAGACAAGCAAGAGCAAACAAATTCAAAAGTTATCAGAAGACAAGAAGTAACTAAGATCAGAGCAGAACTGAAAGAAATAGAGACACGAAAAACCCTTCAAAAAAATCAATGAATCCAGGAGCTGGCTTCTTGAAAAGGTTAACAAAATAGATAGACCACTAGCTACACTAATAAAGAAGAAAAGAGAGAAGAGTCAAATAGACACGAGAAAATGATAAAGGGGTTATTACCACTGATCCCACAGAAATGCAAACTATCATCAGACAATACTATAAACACCTCTATGCAAATAAACTAGAAAATCTAGAAGAAATGGATAAATTCCTGGACACATACACCCTCTCAAGACTAAACCAGAAAGAAGTTGAATCCCTGAATAGACCAATAACAAGTTCTGAAATTGAGGCAGCAATTAATAGACTACCAACCAAAAAGAGCCCAGGACCAGACAGATTCACAGTCGAATTCTACCAGAGGTACAAAGAGGAGCTAGTACCCTTCCTTCTGAAACTATTCCAATGAATAGAAAAAGAAAGAATCTGCCCTAACTCATTTTATGAGGCCAGCATCATCCTGATACCAAAACCTGGCAGAGACATAGCAACAAAAAAAAAACTTTTCAGGCCAATATCCCTGATGAACATTGATGCTAAAATCCTCAATAAAATACTGGCAAACTGAATCCAGCAGCACAACAAAAAGCTTATCCACCACGATCAAGTCAGCTTCATCCCTGGGATGCAAGGCTGGTTCAACATACGCAAATCAATAAACGTAATCCAGCATATAAACAGAAACAATGACAAAAAACACATGATTATCTCAATACATGCAGAAAACGCCTTCAATAAAATTCAACACCCCTTCATGCTAAAAACTCTCAAAAAACTAGGTATTGATGGAAAGTATCTGACAATAATAAGAGCTATTTATGACAAACCCACAGCCAATATTATACTAAATAGGCAAAAGCTGGAAGCATTCCCTTTGAAAATCAGCACAAGACATGGATGCCCTCTCTCACCACTCCTATTCAACATAGTATTGGAAGTTCTGGCCAGGGCAATCAGGCAAGAGAAAGAAATAAAGGTATTCAAATAGGAAGAGGGTAGGTCAAATTGTCTCTGTTTGCTGTGACATGATTGTATATTTAGAAAACCTCATCGTCTCAGCCCAAAATCTCCTTAAACTTATAAGCAACTTCAGCAAAGTCTCAGGACACAAAATCAATGTGCAAAAATCACAAGCATCCCTATACACCAATAATAGACAAACAGAGAGCCAAATCATGAGTGAATTTTCATTCACAATTTCTACAAAGAGAATAAAATACCTAGGAAAACAACTTACAAGAGATGTGGAGGATCTCTTCAAGGAGAACTACAAACCACTACTCAAGGAAATAGGAGAAGACACAAACAAATGGAAATACATTCCGTGCTCATGGACAGGAAGAATCAATATCATGAAAATGGCCATACTGCCCAAAGTAATTTATAGATTCAATGCTATTCCCATCACGCTGCCATTGACTTTCTTAACAAAATTAGAAAAAACTACTTCAAATTTCATAGGGAAGGAAAAAAGAGCCCACATAGCGAAGACAATCCTAAGCAAAAAGAACAAGCTGGAGGCATCATGCTGCCTGACTTCAAACTATACTACAAGGCTACAGTAAACAAAACAGCATGGTACTGGTACTAAAACAGATATATTAACCAATGGAAAAGAACAGAGGCCTCAGAAGTAATGCCACACATCTACAACCATCTGATCTTTGCCAAACCTGACAAAAACAAGCAATGGGGAAAGGATTCCCTATTTAATAAATGGTGTTGGGAAAACTGGCTAGCCGTATGAAGAAAACTGAAACTAGATGCCTTCCTTACACCTTATACAAAAATTAACTCAAGATGGATTAAAGACTTAAACGTAAGACCTAAAACCATAAAAACCCTAGAAGAAAACCTAGGTAATACCAAAATCCCTAGTAAAACCTAGGACACGGGCATGGGCAAAGACTTCATGACTAAAACACCAAAAGCAATGGCAACAAAAGCCGAAATTGACAAATGAGATCTAATTAAACTAAAGAGCTTCTGCACAGCAAAAGAAACTATCATCAGAGTGAACAGGCAACCCACAGAATGGGAGAAAATTTTTGAAATCTACCCATCTGACAAAGGGCTAATATCCAGAATCTACAAGGAACTTAAACAAATTTACTACAAAAAAACAACCCCATCAAAAAGTGGGCAAAGGATATGAACAGACACTTCTCAAAAGAAGACATTTATGTGGCCAACAAACATGAAAAAAAGCTCATCATCACTGGTCATTAGAGAAATGCACATCAAAACCACAATGAGATACCATCTCACACCAGTTAGAATGGCACTCATTAAAAAGTCAGGAAATAATAGATGCTGGAGAGGATGTGGAGAAACAGGAACGCTTTTACGCTGTTGGTGGGAGTTTAAATTAGTTCAACCATTGTGGAAGACAGGGTGGCAATTCCTCAAGGATCTAGAACCAGAAATACCATTTGATCCAGCAATCCCATTACTGGGTATATACACAAAGGATTATAAATCATTCTACTATAAAGACACATGTACATGTATGTTTATTGCAGCACTGTTCACAATCGCAAAGACTTGGACCCAACCCAAATGCCCTTCGATGATAGACTGGATAAAGAAAATGTGGCACATATACACCATCGAATACTCTGCAGTCATAAAAAAGGATGAGTTCATGTCCTTTGCAGGGACATGGATGAAGCTGGAAACCATCATTCTCAGCAAACTAACACAGGAACAGAAAACCAAACACCACGTGTTCTCACTCACAAGTGGGAGTTGACCAATGAGAACACATGGACACAGGTAGGGAAACATCACGCACTGGGCCTGTTGTGGCAGTAGAGGGCTAGGGGAGGGATAGCATTAGGAGAAATATCTAATGTAGATGACAGGTTGATGGGTGTAGCAAACCACCATGGCACATGTATACCTATATAACAAACCTGCATGTTCTGCACATGCATCCAAGAACTTAAAGTATAATAAAAAAAAGAGTACATAATGTATTACTCAATGTATATAAAATTCAATAAATTAGAAACTAATCTATAGTGACAGAGTATATCACTGTTTCTGGAGGGACCTGAGGTGAGGAAGGGGCAAAAGGGAGGCATTAGAAAAAGTTTGGAAGTAATGTACGTGTTTATTATTTTAATTATGGTGATGGTTTTATTGGTGTATACACATGACAAAACTCAATAAGTTGTTGGACTTAAATATGCACTGTTTATTGTAGCAAAATAAAGCTGTTTAAAAAAAAAGTCAAGTCCCACAAAGAAAACGTCAGGTTCATGGAACCGAATCAAATGCCCATCAATGATAGACTGGATAAGGAAAATTCGACACACATACATACTATGCAGCCATGTAAAGGAATGAGATTATGTCCTTTGCAGGGACATGGATGAAGCTGGAAGCCATCATCCTCAGCAAACTAACACAGGAACAGAAAACCAAACACCCCATGTTCTCACTCATAAGTGGGAGTTGAACACTGAGAACACATGGACACAGAGACGGGAACAACACATACCAGGGCCTGTTGGGGAATGGGGGTGAGGGGAGGAACCTAGAGGACAGGTCAATAGGTGCAGCACACCACTATGGCACAAGTAGACCTATATAACAAACTTGCACATTCTGCACATGTATCACGATTTTGTTTGTGTTTTTAGAAGAAATAAAGAAAAAAAAAGTCAGGTTCAAATGGTTACACTGGTGAATTTTATCAAATATTTTTAAAAATATAAAAAATTTTTACAAACTTTTTCAGTAAATATTGGAGGAGGGAACACATTTTCCAAAGCTTTCTATGAGGCTAGTATCACTCTAATATAAAAACTAGACAGACATCATAAAGAAACCTACAGACCAGTATCCCTCGCTAATGTAGACACAAAAGATATCCTTTAAAAAAATTAACATGGCCGGGTGCGGTGGCTCACGCTTGTAATCCCAGCACTTGGGAAGGCCGAGGCGGGCGGATCATGAGGTCAGGAGATCGAGACAACAGTGAAACCCGGTCTCTACTAAAAAAATACAAAAACATTAGCTGGGCGTGGTGGCGAGCGCCTATAGTTCCAGCTACTCAGAGAGGCTGAGGCAGGAGAATGGCGTGAACCCGGGAGGCGGAGCTTGCAGTGAGCCAAGATCGCGCCACTGCACTCCAGCCTGGGCGACAGAGCGAGACTCCGTCTCAAAAAAAAAAAAAAAAAAAATTAACTAATCAAATCCAGCAACATAGAAAATGATTACACACTATAAAAAAATTGAAATTTATTAAAAGAATGCAAGGGTAATTTGACATAAGAAATTAAGTCAATATCATATCATATTAATAAAGGACAAAAACACATACTGATCTGAAAAGATACAGGAATTTAACAAAATACAACATTCAATCATGTTAAGAACACTCAAAAATCAAGGAATAGAAGGGAACTTCCTGTTCTTCCTAAGATCCGGAACAAGACAAGGATGTCTACTTTTGCCACTTCTATTCAACATTGTACTGGAAGTTTTAGCAGAGCAATTGCTGAAGCAAAAGAAATACAATTTATGTCTACTTGCAGAGATCATGATTTTGTATATAAAAATCCTCAGAATTTTTTTTAAAAAACCTATTAAAGCTAATGAAAAAATTAAGCAATGTTTCTGGATACAAGATGAATATACAAAAATCAATTGTATTCCTATATACTAACAAAAAATAATTTGAAAATGAAATTAAGAAAATGATTTCATTTAAATAGCATCAAGAAGAATAAAATACTCAGGAGTAAATTTAACAAAAGAAGTGTAAGACTTGTACGCCAGAAAATATAAACAATAAATAAATTAATATCTAATTAAGTAGAAAGACATCCCATTTTCATTAATCAAAAGATTTAATATTGTTAAGATGGTAATAATTCCCATATGTATCTAAAGATTTAATATAGTCCATATCAAAATTGCAACAGGCTTTCCTACAATAACTGAAATTGTAATCTGAAAATTTATATGGAAATGCAAATGATTTAGAACACCACAAAAGCACTGAAAAATAACAAAGTTAGAGAATACATACTACCCAATTTGAAACATTCATGAAGCCACAATAATCCAGACAGTATGGCATTGGCCCAAGGATAGACATGTAAATCAGTGGAAAAGAATTTAAAAACCAGAAATAAATCCTTACATTTATGATCAACTGATTTTTGACAAAACAGCTAAGATATATCAACAGGAAAAGGATAGTCTCTTCAACAAACTTAATAATAATAATAAAAGAAGAGGAGGAGGAGGAACTTTGGCTCTTAACCAACTACATACATTTAAAAAGTAATGAAATAGATAACAGACCTAAATGTAAAAGCTGAAACTATAAAACTTCTGGAAGAAAACATAGGAGAAAATATTCATGACCTTGGTTTAGGCAGTGTTTGTGATATGACCTCAAAGCACTATTCATGAAAGAACAAATTGACAAATTAGACTTCATCAAAATAAAAACCTTTTGTACTTTAATAGATATCTCCATTTAGAGAATGGCAAGACTCATCATAGATTGGGAGAAAATATTTTCAAATCATATATATGATAAAGGACCTTTATCCAGAATAAAGAAGAACACTTCAAATTCAATAAAAATATAAACAGCCCACTTGAAATGATCAAAATATTTGAATTGACATTTCACAAAAAAGTACAGCCACTCTGGAAGACAGCTTGGGAGTTTCTTACAAAACTAAATATTCTCTTAACATACGATTCAGCAACTGCCCTCCTTGGAATATACCCAAATGAGGTGAAAACTTATGTCCACACAAAAGCCTGCATACAAATGTTTACAGCTTTTTTCATAATTGCCAAAACTTGGAAACAACCAAGATATCCTTCAACTGGTGAATGAATAAACAAACTGTGGTAGATCCATACAATGGAATATTATTCAACGATTTAACAAATGAGCTTTGAAGCCACAAAAAGGCATGGGGGAAATGTAAATATATGTTGCTAAGTGAAAGAAGACAGTCTGAAAAGGCCACATACTATATTATTCCAACTACATGAAATTCTGGAAAAGGAAAAATGATAGAGACAGTAAAAAGATCAGTCTTTGCCAGGCAATTGAGTGGGGAGGGAGGGATGACTAGGTGGAGTATGGGGAAATTATAGGGCAGAAAATCTATTCGGTATGAAACTGTAACAGGACACATGTCATTATATATTTCTCAAAGCTGATAGAATGTACAGCACAAATGTAAACAACTCTAATGTAAACTATGGACTTTAGTAAATAATGCATCACTATTGGCTCATCAATTGTAACAAAAGTACCATACTAATGCAAGATGATAATAACAAGGAAAACTGTTGAGGAAAGGGTAAGTGGATGTGTGGGAACTCTGTACTTTCCACTCATGTTTTTTGTGAACCTAAAGCTGCTCAAAGAGACAGACTCTTAAGTAATCCTTGAGAAGTCTCAACATATATGGTTTCCTATTTATAATTGTGGCCAGCACTTAAAAAGTCAGGTTGGAGAGGTTGTCAAAGGAATAAATAAAAGGTAGATTCCTTTCTTCCTATTCTCAGGATCATTCTGCTGTGTTCATTCATTCACTCTGCTGCACTAAATTATACCTAACTTTTAATATCTAATTGATCTAATGTTTTAATACCCTCATGGATCTCATTATTCTTATAATACACTGAGTCTCTGCCATATATTTTAGGCCTTAATCATGCTATCTTGTTGCTTGAAGTGCAACATTATCTTCTCAGCTAGTGCTTCTTATCCTTAGGGGCACAGAACAGGAACCCTTCTCCCGTGTTCGTCACAGACCCCAGTACCGTGCAGAATATAAATTGAGTTTAAAAATATTGCTTCATTTTCATGCTTAGAACAAATGTATTATAGTTTAGAATGCCTGTATAATATGGATTTACTGTTGAATTGAAACTTAGAGCATTTGAGTTAAAAATGCTTCTTCATAAAAATGTCCTTTAAAAACATGAGGATATATGATTCATCATTTTTCAAAGTTATATAAACCCCCAAAGCTTCTATCATCTTCAGCTAGGGCCATGAAACTCATCACAGCTTAACACACAGAAGCAACACTGAGATAGCTCTTCATCTTTGTCTCTTCTCGCTTACCTTCCATCTTCTCTGAGGATGGATGAGATATAGAGAAGAAAGGATAAGGTGTGTCAGCCTGGGGAATAATCCAGAAAGGAAGGAAATCATATATTAAGTGACAATAGGCCTGGGCATTAGGAGAAATGACTTAGGATATCTTTGAAGTGAGCACACGAAGGGGCACTTCTGTGTGATGAGCATAAGCAAAGGATGCACAACCATGGACAAGGAGGTGGAAGGGACAACCCTGGCAGAAAAAGAAGAGATTTGAAAATTTTAATTTGTGTTCTGATTATATAAAACATTGCTATAGTTACAATGCCAAATCTATAAAATAAGAAATATTCTGAAAAGTTTAGCTTCTATCTCTGTCCCTTTACCTTATTCCATACCTTCAACATAGTAGGGCTTTTAGTTTAAAAGAGAGTCTGCCTAGCAGCCTCTGTTGAAACTTCTCTTAACCTGCAGTGAAAATAGCTTTGATGATATGAAAAAAGACAACGCAAAGCACTGAAAACTACCTTAATGTCAATCTGTTTTCAGAATGTGAGAGGAATTTCAACTAAAACCAGGCTGATGGAAAGAGATTTAAAAACATTGTTGCTAGTCCACCGTGCTAAGCTCCCGTACAAGTCCTTTGGAAGACTCTGTTCCTCTTAATCCTTTATTCAGGAACTCAAAGCTTATACTAACCAGAGAGTTGGGCATTTAGCCTTCTACTTGATGGGGCATCATTCTACCCCCACCACTTCCACCAATTTGAGACTGAAATTTTCAGAAAGCCATGGGACTAAAAGTGGATAAGAAGCTTTCTGCAGTACACCGAGTTCTAAAATGTAAGCTACTCACATATAAAACACCACAGGCAGAAATAGATAAATTGAAGGTCCAAAGGCAGTGCACAAAGGGAATTGTAGTATTTTTTAAATTATCTCTTAATTCCTCCAAATAATGAGGATAAGAGATTATTTCAGATTAGTTCAATAATCCTGTGTTAGAAAATAGTATGATAACTGCAGAGAATTGGTTTGTAGACATCAACTAGTCTTCCAGCTATTGTTATGAGAAAGGGATTAAATAAAGAGTGAGGCCAAAGGCACTCACATATCTTACTAATCACAAACATCAGTTCAGGATATTCCTTGACTTGTGTGAAGACGAGCAAAACAGAAAAACACAAGAGCATAGTATCTATTAAAAACAGAGAAAGGCATAGCATCTGAAAAACTCAGGAAGGGCAAAGCCCAAATCCTTAAAAGATAAGAAGACACCTTCTTAATGAAATAAGAGTACAGGCAAAAAAAAAGATAGTAGAACTATATATAAAGGAAAATGATAAAAAAAAGATTACAATTGAAATTAAAAACAATACAGAATTAAATCCCATTGGAGGCAGTAAAGAACAAAATTCACTCTGAATAGTATCAAATTAGTGGAGTGCAGGTCACATTTGGGAAATTCTTACAGAAGGCAGAGAAAAAAGAATAAGAATTTAAACTAGTTTACAATATATAGAATAGAGTATGAGGAGTTAAATTTAAGAATGAAAGTCTGTTTTCAGGAAAACAGGGAACTAGAATACAAGCAATAATCAAATTCATGATTAAGAAAATATCATTAAGAGTAAAATTGCACAAAGCCAATTGAAAGGGCTCATGATACTCCCGGCAAAAATGATTAAAAGACTCTCAACTTTAGACACATGCTGACAATATTTTTAAATATTAGGAAAATAGGTTTATAAGTACCCATGTTAGATAGCAGAGATTAACTACAAAAATGACAACATTTAGGCTGGGCTCATTATTTTCCCACTGTACCTAATACAATGCCTGGTACTTAGCCAAAACTCAATAAATATTCATTGAATAAATGAATAAAATAATGAATGAACGTGTAATGGCAACAGAAAACAAGACTCAGAAAATAAAAGATCTATGGTCTTCTAAAAACAAAAAAAAATTGAAGGCTAAACCAGTTTCCTAAGGAATTATCGAAATAAACTCATCACGAAGGGGAATGTTTTGGTACAGGAACCCTGGTAGACTTAACCACGGGACTATGAGTTATAAAAAGTTAATAACAAGTGTTAAGGACACAGAAGGCACTGCAGAAGAGAAACATATTGACTTTGAACATTGTCAGTTTACATTCACAGCTACTAGGGAACAGGGAACTTTAGGAGGGACTGGAGAACATGATTAATTCCAAACTAAAATAGAACTCCCATACTAAGAAGATAACCACAAATTATTTGAAAATTTCAGAAAGAAATTCTAAGGAAATGAGATCACTAAAATATGTGTATATACCCCATATTCCTGCTCTCTTAAGAAATGTTTCCTTTTCTCTTGGAGATACTGGATTTTGAGCATGTTTTTCCAGTACATATTATGGGATGAGTAGAAAGATGATTACAACGGAACTATTAGGAATACTCAGAATAGAAGAGACTGAGGAACTTTTAAGTCCTTACATGGCTTGTAAGAACTCGTACAGCTCCTTCGCTGGCTTTCACAAGAGGCAAATAAAAATAGCATCACAAGCCTAGAAAGCCTTAGTTTGGGAACAGGCAGGTACACAGGACTGACACTATCATGGAAGTCATAAGTATAACTTTATTGCAAGAGACATGTGGAAATTCTATACCTCTGCCACCCAGACCTAGGAAAACACGTAGTCTGCTAAAGGTATTGGTCACTCAATCATAATCACATCTTAAAACCACACACTCTTATAGGCATAACCTTTTTTTTATCACTCATCTATTGCCACACTAATGCTACATAACAAACCATCTCAAGACTCATATGTATATCAAAACATCTTGTGATATACCTTAAATCTATACAATAAAAATAAATAAATTAAAAACAGCACAATGGCTTTGAAAAAAAAATTTATTATTTCTCCGGAATCTATGGGTTGACTGGGTGGTTCTGCTAATCTGATCCAGCTCAACTGATCTTTGTGTCTTTGGTCAGCTGACAAGTTTGCTACTGTTCCATTAAACAAATTAAATCATACGCCAAGCCTAAAGTCAGTGTGGATAGGCACTACCAAAAGGTAAAACTATAGAAAACTGTGAAATGGGGCCACAATAATCCTACTACATTATGGAAATGGACAGAAGGTATTCCTATAGTAAAATCTCCTCCAGAGTTCATTGACAGTAAACTAAAAGCAATTAAACTAGATTATAGCCCATGTGAACAAATATATCCAATGTCTAGATATAACACTAAAAGGAAGCACAAGAGAATGTTATTATGGTTTTTAGGGGCTGACTTTAATTCTTTCAATATTTTCTTGACGGTTTTCAAAGTTTCTTTCTAGATAAAATATATTTCACAATAATAAATTCATTTTCTCGGGTGTATCTATCTTGATGTGGCAAGTGTCATTAACTCTATCCTTTTTTTAATCGCACAGCTTCTTTTCCCTCAAAACTCCTTATTACTATCAAATGCTCCAAACACACAGACACACACACATGCCCACATATATATACACACTCCCCTTTCCCAACAGTGCCCCTAAAACAGCTATATTTTTCCTTACGGTTAGCTCATATTATGGAATAGTTAGAGAAGTGGTTCTCAACCTTGCTTGCTTATTGGAATCACTTGGACATTTGAAAAAGAACTGATTACTGGGCCCCACCCACAGGGCTTCTGATATAGTAGTCTGAAATGTGACCTGCACATCAGAATTTTAAAAGCTCCCCAAACCCGAATTCTAATATGCAGATAAAGTGAAGAACCGCTGATGTAGTGTTTGCCACCACTCCTTGTTATCTGACATTACTATAATCATGCATTCTTAATTGGCAATTTGTTCATCTGTTAAGACTGGTGGGGGTGATGGTTGGTGAAGAGAGAGAACACAGAGATGAATTTTTTACAAAAGTAGTATGAAATGTTTTCATAAGGTATTTTAAAGTGAGAGTCCTTTTAAAAATATTCTATTATCATAAAGACTTACGCTAGAAAATGATGACAATGGAATCAATGAAGTGAACACAAATCTACCCTTATAGTTAGCTTTCTAAGCCAAACATAACCACAAGATTAAGAAAACTTTTGAGAAGTTAAGAAATACATGAAAAGGTATGAATTAAAACTTTTATAAATTTAAGATTTTACTGAAGACAAGACCTACAATGGAGAGTACATTATCAACATCTTGAAGACAGACAGACAATGTATTCATGATATAATAGATCAAAATCAGTGAGTTGCTTTTAGATGAGTAAGATTTAGTGAGATATCAACTGGACATAAGGTAAATGACTCATTCTATAGCTCGCAAATACTCAGAATTCCATGAGTATCTAGGAAATGTTTTCAAATAACTAAAGAATATTTTGTTCTCATTCATAAGTGGGAGTTGAACAATGAGAACACATGGACACAGGGAGAGGAACATCACACACTGG
>NW_026652282.1:19739993-19749565 GCF_009828535.3 Hylobates moloch
AAGGGGAGGGATAGCATTAGGAGAAATACCTAATGTAGATGATGGGTTGATGGGTGCAGCAAACCACCATGGCACATATATACCTATGTAACAAACCTGCATGTTCTGCACATGTATCTCAGAACTTAAAGTATAAAAAAATAATATTTTGTATCAACATTCTAAAATATTTATCTTTTAAAACTGAAGACCAAAGGAGGATATTTAGAAGAAATTAGGGTCATATCATGCTGGTATAGGCTTCAGGTTAGTTGATCTACCATCGTTAAAGGTGTTCTAACTAGGGTAACCATATGGCTGGCTTTCTTAAGACCGTCCCTGTTTATACCTGTTGTAAATCAATCAATGCCTGTTACTTACATTTAGTTCTGCATTTCATTTTCGAAAGTGTTAGTTCAGTTTGAACTAACTAGAATTCATATTTAAATAATATATTAAAATTTCTACAAATGTAATTTAATTTCACACAATTTGCAGCAGGATGTTAGGTTTGGTTATAAATCCCACTGGCTAGATTTGTAGTCTTATTTATAAGCCAATATGTTATATTACACACACCAGCATATATTTGGAATATCTCTTTAGCTTTTCAAAGAGCATTTATATCTAGCATCTAATTTTGCCTTTGTTAATATCACAAGAATCATATGAGATTGTGGTGTAGATGTATAGGTTTTCGTGGGACTTTTACTTCATAGGGTCAAATCTGTAAAGCACGGTCTCGATAATTTGGTTGTTTTCTTACAGAAACCAGAAGGCAGTGTTGTCTATGTCAAACATTAACCTATTCAACCACAGGGTAGGTTACTCTGATTTAGGTGGTATCTCCTTCCTCCTTGCTGAGCCATTTGGAAAGCTGCTACCAGGTGGAAAATTGCTCTGTTTAGAGCAATTAAGACATTTCATGTGCGCCTATTTAAAAGGCAGAAGCTTTAGAGGATATATGTCTGCCAATTATTATCTATAAAATGTCTTAAGGACTATTTCAGAGAGAAGCGAAGCCCAGCAGCTGTTTCTGAGCTTCCTGCTAAGATTTCATCCGACACGACAATTTTATCTGTTTATAGGTTTGCTTTTCTTGTAGGCTTTTATTGAGAGAAATATTTGAAAACAAGAAATATCGTCCAAACTGTTCATTTCACAGGTAAGAAAATGAATTCAGAAAGCTTACATGCCTTTCAAAGAGTAATTAAATATTGTTTTTCAGGTTCCAGCCCACAGCAAACCCACTAGAAAAACAATTCCTCCACATGCCAAATGTTAAATGTTGTCCATAATTAACTTATTCTGAAATGTTTTCTCGGCAGTACTTTCTCAAACTTTGGTTATAAAATAATCATCTGTCCACCTGTACTGGGATGATTGTATCATAAGAGAGAGATGCCACTTTCGCCTATCTGGCTCCAATTATGCAAAACAGCATTTCCTTTAATTTTGTTTATCTTTGTGGGAAGAACAGAGGTCAACCAAATGCAAGATCTTCCTTTTATTTCCCATTTTCTTATTTCCTTTACTTGGGAAAAATCTGTAAGGAAACATGGCCTTGTGTAGTGTCTTTGGCTATTTTGACTTCCAGTAGGAAAAAGTGTTATCAGTTACCATGACAACCACATTTTCCCAGAGCTCCCTGCTGCAACTCATTTGCACTAAACAAGAACAAACCATTATTATGCAATGAAGGCTCTGATAAAGTTCTTTTCTTTTTAGTCGTTTTCAATACTCCTTGAAACCCTTCTTTCTACAAAGTGAAATGGCTCTCTAGGGAGAATACATTTAGTTTTTCTAAGAGAATGTCACCTTTACCACCTATTTACCAAGCAAGCATAGTGCATGAGTACAGACCATGATATCTTACCTTCTGGGCACTTGTCAGAGATTTCTACTATGAGTAGACTTTGACTTAACTAAAAGTTCAAAAGATGTTTCTGATATTTCACAACTTACCATTTCTTCAAATTCTCATTTCTCCATATGTATTGAAAGATGACTAGCATCATCAAATTTTTTTCATTCAAAATTAACTTTTCAAAGTGGCTTACACAATAAGAGCTTTTAAACTTCATGACATCAATAAGATCAGAGATGGAGTAAGTTTCAGATGGGGCCTGTTCTAAAAAACATTCAATTGCTTTACTTTTTTCTGCCTTCTCCTATATCTACTTCCTCCTAAAGTTAGTTTTTCTTATCCACACACGATGTCAGCCTATGGCTTCTAGGAATTCCATGCTTTCTTATTTGCGTCTGGCATAAAATAAATATATCTCATGTAGCTTCCAGAAAAATCTCTCCTCATACTTCTTCTCTTGAATTGGGTCCTGTGCCCTAACCCTGGATCAAGTATTATGACCAGAAGGATAGAATATGCTGACTGATTTGAGTACCTACCCCTTGGAGTACTGGTGTGGTGAGGGGGTACAGGTGGAAGGATGGGGAGGTTTCCCATGAAGCACATGGAGGAGAGGAATAGATATCTGATCAGGCAACTTTCACCAATATGAACAAGTTGGCACTCAGTGTCTCAGAATAGTAAATATTCTCTACAACCACAGAGCAAATATTCTAGAGTATTCTACACTTCCTAAGCCCCTCCACAACAACAGTCTCTCTCTCTCTCTCTGTCTCTCTCTCACATACAGGCACACACACACATGCACACAAACACAATGCCTTCACTAAATCATGAGATAAATTGTTGCCTTGGAGTTTTATACCTATGATATTAATAAAAGAAATCATTTGAGAGAAGATTGAAATGCCTGGTACAATCATTGATATAGAAGATTAGGATCTTCTATATCAGAGGCTGGCAAACTATAATGTTTTAGGCTTCGTGAGCCATATAATCTCTGTCCCAACTACTCAACTCCACCATTGTAGCAAAAAGTTGGCCATAGATAAGAAGTAATCAAATGGACATGGCTGTGTTCCAATACAACTTTATTTACAGAACCAGGTATGGAATGGGATTGGCCCATGGGCCCATTAGACCCCAGGTTGCTGCTCCTTGCTCTGTATAATAAATTAAAATGAAGTGAAAGGAACTTGTACATTTATTTTTAACTGGTAGTGAAAACTCTAACTCATCTTGTTTTGCTCTTTTTTATGCTACCAGGAAGCTCAGAGCTAAATTTACTGTTCCCCTTAATAAGTACTGCTTCTCATTTTCTTTGGCATATGAATATCTTTCTTTCTATATGGTCTCATATCTCTGCTTTTATACTGTAAAACTTTCTTAATTCTGTGTCCTTTTTAATATTGTGAAGTCTACATGTTTGACATAGATGAAGGGCAAATTGTATTTACAACTTTCAGTGCTCTTTCTCTCTCTCTCCACCACACACACACAGGCACCCACATACGCCACGGGGTCTCAATCTCCTTCAAACTCATTATACAAATAGACAAACTGAGACCCGGGTATCACCATAATCATGAAGCAAAGAAGTGCTAGTCCCTTGACTATCATCTTGATCTCTTGTGTCTGAACTCAGCTTATTCTAGAAATATAATAACAGAAATAGCAATACAAAGGAATAAATATTTTCTAGAACTGTCACATTGCCACAGTGCAAATTGTTCCTAGGTTTACCTTAGATAACATACCACTAGACCTCTCTTTCTCTCTTCTTTCAACCTCTCTCTCCCTCTGTCTGTCCCTCTCTCCCTCTCTCAACCTCTGCTGCCTATTTTCCTCTTCCTTCTGTTGTCTCACAGCCTGAACTCTCACAGGCTCATCTTAAATCTTGGTTTTAACCTGTGTTTTTAAAGTCCCTTTGTCTCCCTGCTTCTTCTCCTTCAATTCTATATGGATCCTGTGGCTTTCTTGACTTTGTTGCTGCCCTCATAGGGTTATTGTTTCTGTGCCCTTTCCAAGAATCCTCCCTAGTCTATGCTCCCACTTTCATTCCTGACTTGCTGTAATCCCTCAAGTGTTCTTGAATATAGTTTCATTTCTGGTCTTTGCCTTTAATCTCTGGCTGTCAACATCATCTGTTCTCCTGTTCTTTTCTACAGCAGCTCCAGTCCAGGGGCCATATTTTTAATAGCCTTAGGCTAAAGAACCATCACAAGCAACTCTCAAAATTGGCCCTTAGTTGCCTTAGAAGGTAAAATGCAAGGAAGAGAGAAAACAACTAACAGAAGAGTAAACCAAACAAATGAAGTCATGTTAGTGTGCATAGAGTTTAGTTTCATTAGCCTCTGCTCACTACCATGTCAGCTGGAAACTGTGCATAAACCTCCCAAGAAAGGAACTGCAAGCCTGTAACACACTAGGCATTAATGTGCAGCTAGAACCGATTTAATGGAGAAACTCATCATCTTCTCCCTATACTAGGCTCTATAAAATTATCCAAAAAATAATTACAGAGAAAACAATGCACTTTAATTTATCTATGGAGATTATTATTGGAATGTTCTTCAACTCTATGATTTGGACTTTCTCACTAGAGATATTTTATTTTGGTTTTAAAAATAACTGGAGTCAAATATTTCTTTTTAATTCCAAAATTTTCCAAAAGACTAAGCTTTTTCAAGTACAAATTTCATTAGGGACCAAACAAGAAACTGAGCACATATTTCACTGAAATTTTCTCCTTCCCACTGAGACTAAGAAAATAAATTAGGTTAAAAACAAACACTTAGAAAAGCAAGTAGCTGGGAAGATGTACTCTGAAGCTTTGCTCAAAAAGTTGAGGCAGAGGTTTGTCAATATCTGGTTAATGTTATTAAAATTGAACAGCCTTGGATACCTACATGCATGCAATACTATGTGCTTAGGGCATCAGGAAAGCAAGACCTTATGAAAATATTTATTTAAAAGTTATGAATTATATTTCAAAGCAAGCATTAGAATACTCACCATCACAGAAAAATCAGAGTTTTCTATCATTTGGTATTGTTTTTATTTGATGTTATTTATCAGCATATGGGGGCCATAAACTTTTAGAGATAGGGTCTCTAACAGCCCTATTTTGACCCAGCCCACATAGATGCATACATACACACACACCACACCTGAGCTAAGTAATTTTTGACTCATAAGAATTTAAAATTAAAAGTCATCCAATTAAAAGAATCACATTTCAAACTTTTCTAGTCCAATTACAATGTAACTCAATTAAAAAATAAACACAGTTCTTTGGGAATACTTCTATTACATGAAGAAACAAACGTTGATATTATAGTTTGCTTTATTAATAACTTTAATCCTATTGAGTACTTGACATCACATTTTCAAACTGCTTGTAAGTTTTTCTTTCTCTTTAAAAAATAAAGCCATGAGATGAGTCAGGTTTATGACTAGCTATTTTGAGAAGAGGGACGGACATTTCAAAGAGGTGAATCGACTACAATTCACACTCATAGAACCATGACCAAACCAAGATTACAAAGCATTTCTGAGATCTTTATCGATGGAACCTAAAACCCATTCTAAGATACATTTAAAAAATCATCATATTACTTATATGCATAAAAATAATGAATTTCTGATATTAGATGTGGAATCAAAAAAGAGAATCTCTCAAGATACTATTTTGGAAGTGTATGAAATGAAAATCCAAGTAGCTTTATACTATCATGACATTAAAAACTTTCTCTAGTTTCTATATTGTAAAATTGTCTGTCTTTAAAGATTTCTCAAAAGAGAATAGGGAATCCAGTGGTCCAGGACAAGTTACCAGAATTAATTTTTATACCTGGTTCACCCATAGTAAGAAATCTGGCAAATTACTAAAATCAGTTATATTAACACATTAAGATTATTATTACTATGATAGTGATTTGTATTTTATCACGGGGAAAAGAACTTCAAGAATAGCCATCTGAAGGGTTTTTACTCACAGCACTTCTGATACCAAATGTGTGGGGATTTTTTCATACCAACAAGCAGTTATGCAACAATTCAGACACCAACTGCGTGTCCTACAATTCAACTCAATTTTGGCACAAATTACCTAGAGTTAGCACAGGCCCTACAGGTTGAGGGCTCAGTCCCACAAGACTGCCCCCACTTCAGATGCAAGTCACAGGTACCAGGTTGCCATCTGCACTTCTGATCCATCAGCTATAAACTGGGGGTTCCCATGATCCCCTCCAATGTCTGATAATTTGCTAGAACAACTCACAGAACTCAGGAAGGTACTTCACTTACTGTTACTGGCTTATTATAAAAGATACAACTCAGGAACAGCCAAATGAAAGATATGTATATGGCAAGGTATAAAGGGTAGAGGAGCTTCCATGCCCTTTCCAGGTGAACTACCTTCTCAGCACCTCCATGTGTTTGCCAATCAAGAAGCTCTCTGAACCCCATTCTTTAGAGGTTTTATAAAGGTTTCATTATGTAGGCATGATTGACTGGCCATTGGCAAATGTTGGAGGCAAAGGCTGAAAGTGCCAACCTTCTGATCATGCTTTGGCCCTTCTGGCAACCAGCCCCCATCCTGAAGCTATCTATGGCCCACCAAGAATGGCATCTCTGGAACAAAAGATGCTCCTATCACCCAGAAAATTCCAAGCAGTTAGGAACCCCCTGTCAAGGAATCAGGGACAAAGACCAAATATATGATTTTTATTATATCACACCCTCTGATTAACTTTGAAAACATAATTAAGAATTTTGTTTCCTTTTTTAGTTTGATATATGATGATAATAGAGTCAGAAGCAACATTTATTTTAATGAGTATTTTGATAAACTAATGGATCCACAGAAGTGGAGAGGTCTGACAAATTATGGATCACAGTGTTCAATATCTCATGGCCATATGAGAGTTACAATAATTTCAGATGCATTTACATTTCTTGTACATATACTAAAACCATAAATTATGGATGAGATGCTGAGAGAATCATAAAAAATCCGTGGTACATTCAATCCAACTTTTTCTCTCTGACAACAGTACTAAGGCATGTTTATTCTTTAAACAAACACCTCAAATATTTACTCATATACTCTCAAATATCTCCATTTATTTATATTTCCTGCAATAGAATATAAATTCTCCTGATAACAGTTATATATTCCAAAGCCTGCTCTCTATTATTTTTTAAGTCCCTTGAAATGTTTCCTTTCATCAAGTTTAAAATGAAAACAGCAGGGCAGGGAAGTGTTACCTTGCACCCTGTTTCCTGGTGGAGGTCTTTTTCTCCGTGTGAAAAATAGTCCCCTTCTCTTTTTCTTCTCTCTCGCTAAAATAACTCTCCCGACTCCATTTCCCTGTTAATAGGATGTTCCTATAACTGAAAAGAGGAATGACTAAGCTTAGTGACCGAGGAGCTGCCAGCTGGTTCTCAAAGGGTAGAACTATCAAGGGAAAGAAAAGAGCAACATCCCTCCCTTTAACATTCTCCTCTACAATTTAAGTGCTTCCTCTTTTTAATTTCCCTGCCCAGATGAAATACCAGATAGTACTTTTTACTCCATGTTCTGCTTCTATTGCCTGGTGCTTTTACTTCAGCTGGGGTCAAAGAGACGAATGCCTGGGCTATTAATCTAGCACAGGGAGCCAGCAAGTCCCCTCTCTAATGATGATGTATAATAACTGTGAGTTAAGAGGAAATCTTCTGCTTTGCACTCTATTAACTACGCTTCATTTTTTATACTTACCAAACTTAGTCCAACTTAGAAAATTATCAGTATTTTTCCCTCCTATTATCTTCTCTTTCTTTGAACTAATGGGGAAGCCACTTAAATTAATTAACTTTTGGAAACTGGCTTAGAATATGTCCAGTTGCTCTAAGCCTAGTTTCAGTTCAATTCTATCTTCAAATGCATGATTATTTGTAAGGCACAGGAATGTGGACCTGATGGAAATTAATAGTATTGAGCATTACTCTAGAAGTCCACCAGTCTATAAACTCCATGAGGAGAGAGACCATCCCTGTCTTATCTGCTGTTATATTCTTAGGGTCTAGTACTGTTCAGGTACTTGATAAATATCTGTTGAGTGAATAAATAGATGTCTTTCTCCATCAAGCCATCAAAAAATATTCCAAATAGTATTTGTCTTTATAAGCTCAATTTACAGAACTTAACAAAGACCTCACTTAAATTTGAATGATGTTCTATATTAAACTATGGGGAATAGGACATTCACAGGTGATTCTGTATGATCATCATTATTATTATTATAAATGATGTTGTGACAAGAAGATGTTACTCACCAGTGAAACAACAACTTATATCAGGAAATTAGAGCAGAATAGTCTCTCAGCTGAGCCATTGTTTGCTTATTTATTACTGGTGTTCCATATGTGGACAATATCTGGCTTCCACTTCATAGTGGAAGTAGAGTACTTTTAGTGCTCTGATTTCAATGAGTGTTCAGTACCTGGGAACATATTCCTAACAGGCCTACTAGTCACTCATTGTAGAGAGTAAATTATATATAATTATTTCCATAAACATTTACCGACTTCATTTATGTGTGGGATAATGTACTAGGTCCTATTGAATTTGTCCAATGATTAGGAAAGAGATTAGTCATCAAACTAAGCAAAGAAAAACCCAGTTTAGCCACAACACAAACCACTCCACCTTCTTCAATATAGTTTAGAATATTTTTATTCAAGTGCATTCTGCAATATTTAAATAATGTGCATGAAGGGAAAAAAATAGAAAATCTGGAAAATTTTATTATTCAGTTGGAATATGCAAGCATGTCTGTGTTAATACAGTAGCTACCTTTAATTATTGGTTAATTTAAACTACTTCTGATTCCTTTATCTTTGCTCTTTCTTTCCCTCCTAAGGACTTTAATGTGACTACATCTTGGAATGACTTCCTGCCTTTGCAGGAAACAGGCAGCTTCCTGACTGAGACGGAAGTTACTAGTCCTTATTGCCGGTTCCTTTTCATTGTCCTGGTTGCCCTCAAGGTTATCCCCAACCTCAGCTCCAGCTGCCTGTTTCCCAAATTTGACTGGGATTCCTTCATACTATATTGCATGACAAGGTCTAGCAAAAGATTAGCTCAGTCTCAACTCTGTACAAATGGTTTGCCATTTACGCTTCTTTCTTTCAGCTTCACAGAAGTGCAATCACACAGGATACCACACTCAGATGAGCTGCACGCTGTCATTATTTTGAAATGTTTAATGATTTTATCTTTGAACTTGTGTTTTACAAGTAAAGTCCAATGGGACCATGAAGCATGCATAATAGCAAAGAGGATATGTAGAAGAAAGAAGAAAGCTTTATATTCTAACACTTTCGTTGTGCTTGTTCAACAACAGGCCCTACAGTTCCATTTTGAACTGGGCTTCACAGATGATGTAGCCAGTCCTGCTCTGAGGAGAAATACTGGAAAATGGGATCCAAACTACAACTTCTCCTAAAGAAAACATCAGAGAACTTGACTTTCAAAACTGCTCTTTGAATATCATCAAAAGTTTTGCTATAGTGAATCTTTATGATAAATACAGTACCTATCTAGTAAAGCAATTTAATTATCGCAGGCTGTATTAATAACCATAATAAATTCCACTCCAATAGTATTCTAGGTAGACAAGTCTTCCAGCCTCGGGCCTCTCCTCATTAAACTGCAATTAGTATGATAAATGGAGACTGT
>NW_026652282.1:19759406-19839517 GCF_009828535.3 Hylobates moloch
TCCAAATTTCTTTATTCACTCACCTATTGATGGACATTTAGGTTCTGTCCATCTCTTGGCTACTGTAAATAATGCTGCAGTGAACATGGAAGTGCAGATAGCTTTTTGAGATAGTGATTTAATTTCTTTTGGATAGATATCCAAAAGTAGGACTGCTGGATCAGAAGGTAGCTCTATTTTCAACTTTTTGAGAAACTTCCACAGTTTTCTGTAATGGCTGCATCAATTTACAATTCCACCAACAGTGTACAAGGGTTCACTTTTATCCACATCCTCGACAACATTTATCTTTTGTTTTTATTATAATAGCCATTCTAACAGGCGCGAGGTGATATCTAAGTTTTTTATATAGAATTCTTTTCGTTTTTATTTATTTGTTGTTATTGACAAATATTAATTGTATATATTTGTGGAATAAAAAGTGATGCTATGATACATGTATATAATGTGGAATGATTGAATCAAGCTAAATAACATAACCGTGACTTCAAGTATTTATCATTTATTCCTCCTGTCTAATGAAACACTATACCCTTTGACTAAGTTCTCCTCATTCCCGTATCTCCACAGACTGTGATAACCACCATCCTACTTTCTGCTCCTGTGCATTTGACTATTCTTAGCTTTCACATATAAGTGAGAACATGTGCTATCTGAACATCTGTCTTTCTGTCCATGGCTTATTTCATTTAGAATAATGTCCTCCAGATTCATCCATGTTGTAGCAAATGACACAATTTTTCTCTTTTTTAAGGGTGAATAGTATTCCACTGTGCATATATATATATATATATATATCTCACATTTATCTTTATCCATTTATAGGTTGATGGACACTTATGTTGACTCCACAACTTGGCTATTGTGAATAGTGCTGCAATAATCATGGGGGTGCAAATATGTCTTCAACATGCTGATTTCAAATACTTTGGATATATACCCAGAAGTGAAATTTCTGGATTATATGTCAATTCTCTTTTTAGATTTCTGAGAAACCTCCACACTGTTTTCTACTGTGGCTATACTAATTCACATTCTCACCAACAATATGCAAGGGTTCTCTTTTCCATACTCTTCACCAACACTTGTTGTCTTTCATCTTTTTGATAACGGGTATTCAGACAAACATGAAATGATATTTCATTGTAGTTTTAAATTGCATTTCCCTGATCATTAGTAATGTTGAGCATTTTTTAATTTATGTGATGCCATTTGTATGTCTTCTTTTGAGAAATGACTATTCAGGTACTTTGACCATTTTTTAATCTGATTATTTTCTTGATATTGATTTCTCTGAGTTACTTAAATATTTTGGAAATTAATCTTTTATCAGATGTACGGCTTGAAAACATATTCTATCATTTCATAGTTTGTTTCTTTGCTCTGTTGTTACCTTTGCTGTGAGAAGTTTTTCAGTTTGATGCAATCCCATTTGTCTATTTTTCCTTCTGATGCCTGTACTTCTGGAGTCATATCCAAGAAATCATTGCCCAGACCAGTGTCATACAGCATTTCTCCTATATTTTTTTTTCCTAGTACTTTTATAGTTTTAGGTTTAATGCTAAAGTCTTTACTAGATTTTGAGTTGATTTTTGTATATGCTGTTAGATAGGGTCTAATTTCATTCTTCTGCATGTGGATATCCAGTTTTCCCAAAACCCTTTACTGAAGAGACTGTCCTTTTTCCATCGTTTGTTCTTGGCATCTTTTTCAAAAATAAATTCACTGTAAATTCATGGGCTTCTTTTTAGGCTCTCTATTCAGTTCCATTGGTTGATGTGTCTATTTTTATACCTGTACCATACTTTTTTAGCCCATCTATCCCTAGTGTTCCATTAATGGAACGCTAAGCATGTGGGAGTTATTTATTCAAGGTCATCGCCAAGATCTGACTGCAAAAATTCCAAAAGTTGCGACCTCAGGCCTAAATGGGTTAATTACTACATCTTTGTAATATAGTCTGAAGTCAGGTAGTGTCATGGCTTCAGCAGTTTTCTTTTTGCCCAAGATTGCCTTGGCTATTTGGTGGGGTGTGTGTGTGTGTGTGTGTGTGTGTGTGTGTGTGTATGTGTGTGAATGTGCACATGTGCATCATGTACATGGCTCCACATGAATTTTGGATTTTTTTCTATTTCTGTGAAAAATGACATTGGAATTTTGATAGGAATTGCACTGAATCTATAGACCACTTTGGGGAGTCTGGACATTCTAACAAAATTAACTCTTCTAATCCACGAATATATAATATCTTCCCACATATTTGTGTCTTCTTTGACATCTGTTTCTTTCATCAAAGTTTTGTAATTTTAAGTGTACAGATCTTTCTATAGTGTAGCAGCTATCATGTTTGCCTCACTCATTGCAGTTTTTATTTGCATTTTCCTGATGATTAGTTATTTTGAGTACCTCTTCATATTCCTATTGGCTATCCCTATGTCGCCTTTGGGAAAATGTCTACTCGAGTCTTTTGCCCACTTTTATTTATTCTTTTTTTTTTTGCTATTTATTTGTATGAATTCCTTATATATTTTTAGATATAGATCCCTTAACAGATATGTGGCTTGCAAATATTTTCTCCCATTCTGTAGACTGCCTTTCCATTTTATTGATTGTTTCCTTTGCTGTGCGGAAGCTTTTTAGATATAGTCCTGCTTATTTATTTTTGCTATTTTTGCCTGTGTTTGGGGGATCATATCCAAAAAATCATTACCAAGATTACCAAGACCAATGTTAAGGAACATGTTCCCTATGTGTCTGCTTTTATGGCAGTACCATGTTTTGATTACTATAGTTTCGTAGTATAATTTAAAATCAGGAAGTGTGAGGCCTCTAACTTTGTCCTTTTTTTCTCAAGATTGCTTTGCCTTTTTGGGGGTCGTTCATGGTTTCATTCAAATTTTAAGATTGTTTTTTCTATTTCTGTGAAAAATGGAATGGGAATTTTGATAGGGACTGTGTTATGTATATTGCTTTGGGTGGTACAGACATTTTAGCAATATTAATTCTTTCTATCAATGAACGTGGGATACTTTTCCACTTATTTGTGTCTTATTCCATTTCTTTCATCAATATTTTACAGTTTTCAGTGTAAATATTTTTCATCTCCTTGGTTAAATTTATTCCTCAGTATTTTTTATGCTATGGTAAATTGGATTCTTTTGTTAATTTCTTTTGGATAATTTGTTATGATGTAAAGATTTTGCTGCTGATTTTTTTATGCTGATTTTTGTAACCTATAACTTTACTGAATTCATTTACTAGTTCTAACAGATTTTTATGATGTTTTTAGAATTTTCTACATATAAGATCATGTTGTCTGAAAACAGAGACAATTTTACTTCTGCCTTTCTGATTTGGATGTCTTTTATTTCTTTTTCTTGTTTAATTTATCTGGCTACAACTTCTAGTACTATGTTGAACAGAAGTGGTGAGAGTGGGTATCCTTACCTTATACTGAATTTTAGGGGAAAAACTTTTAGTTTTTCCTCATGGATTATGATGTTAGCTGAGTGCTTTTTCATAAATGGTCTTTATTGTATTGACATAAATTCCTTGTATACTTATTTGTTTAGGGTTTTTTAATCAGGAAAGAATGTTTAACTTCGTCAAATGGTTTTTCTGCATCTCTTGAGGATTTTTTGGTATCAGAGTAATGCTGGTCTCACAAAATGAATTTGGAAGTGTTCCCTCTTCTGTTTTTTGGAAGAGCTTAAGAAGAATTAGTATTATTTCCTCTTTGTTTGGGAGAATTCGCCCTTGAAGTCATCTTGCCCCAAGCTTTTCATGAAGGCACCTCTCTCTTTCCATCTGACCCTCCTAACAATCCTAACTATTACTGCCTTCTAGCTATCTTCCCTTATCCCACCGGTGGTAAGTAATCTTTTCTTTCGTAGGAACTGCACTGGGAATATTAAATTCTATTAAATTGGCAGTTAACCTTAACCTGACTGCTCTATGCCATTTTTTATTGTTGCCTTGAATTTTGAAAATATCTGTATATTGTGCTTTGTGTCTTAACCACATGTTATGATCCTGGAGGGCATGGGTTTTGCTGTATAACTCTTTTGGCCCTGTGGAATCTTGAACCTAGACAATTAAACAATGTTTGTTCATATGTACAAAATAATTTATAAGTTGTCCCTAAATAAGTGGTTCTCAAACTTGAATGTGCATCAGAATTACATAAAGGGTGATTAATGCAGATGAAACATGGATTGCTGGGCCCTACCCTGGAGATTCTAATTCAGTAGATCTTGGGAAGAGCCTGATAATTTTTGTATCTAACAAATTCCAAAATGATGCTGATGCTGCTGGGTCCAGAACAATACTTTGAGAACCATTGCTTTAAACCTTTGTGTCTTGAGAATAATTGCTATACTATGGTTCTTACTATCTCGTCCTAAATTTCTACATTAGTATCTGTCTCTTTGTGTAGGTTTATAGAGGATATTACTCATTCGGAAATAATATATACTGTACTAGTCATTCAGCTGTGGACAGTAATTGTTTCAAATCCACTTTGGTCTATCACTTCTAGCCTTTTCATTCCTATCAAGTAGTATTATAAACCCCAAACACCATGCACTCATAATCCTACATCCTACATCCCCTTTTTTCTTGGAATGCTCAGTTATCTCCTCTTGTCATTAAGATTTTATAACTTAGCTGGAATTCTTTACCTTTCTCTTAACTCTAGTGTTCACCTTGTCTATTGATACTGTGCTTTTAAGAGGACATCTGTACCACCTGTTTTGTGAAAGAGGGTCATACTTACAGGTCCATTATTCCTTTTTTCTTGATATGCATCTGGAACAAAAGCATGATAAAAGCTAGGGTGTTGTGAGGGAGGGCATGAATTTGAGGGTGTTGAATTTGGAAGGGATTGGAGAAAATGTTTTAATATAAAGTTTACCCTCTATGAGCTTTCATAAGAATTGACTCCTTTGAAAAATCCTTACCAACTCCCATGATTCTGGTATGGACCAGGGTTCAGTAAGTCTTCTAAGAACCTATAAGCCTTTCTGGTCTCTGGACTTACTATATTTTTAGCTCTTTTATTATCACCTTGGCCATGTTGTACATATAAAGTTTTAATAATGTTTTAAATGAAGGCCATATACCAAGATAGTAGAGCTCTAGACTGACAGAGTTGGCTTTGAGGAAAAAAGGCAAATCACAAAGTGCTTTTAAGCATGAATTGAGCACAAGAGGAGGGTATGATAGTAAAGAAAAACATTTTACTATTATCAAACTAAGTTTGAAATATGTCTTGTAAAGCAGTTGGTGAAGCTACCAAAAATGAATTAAATGAGCTTATTTGTATGGCACTTTTTATTTTATTTTTTTTTGGAGATGGAATCTCGCTCTGTCATCCAGACTGGAGTACAGTTTAGTGCAGACTGGATCTTGGCTCACTGCAATCCCCGCCTCCCATGTTCAAGCAATTCTCCTGCCTCAGTCATCTGAACAGCTGGGACTATAGGCACCTGCCACCACATCTGATAATTTTTGTATTTTTAGTAGAGACAAGGTTTAACCATGCTTGCCAGGCTGGCCTTGAACTTCTGACTTCAAGTGATCCGCCCACCTTGGCCTCCCAAAGTGTTGGGATTACAGGTGAGGGCCACTGCGCCCAGCCTGTATGGTACATTTTAACTTAAGTTCTGGAGTGTGTGGTGCGACAGAGTATTCATCCCAGGGGTTGGCGAAAGAACTGAGATGAAGAAGGCCAGATGGTAGTTTGTCTAAAATATTAATTTCCAAGCCTAGACTCATAGTGAAATATCAGATACTATGGCAGTGAGATAGAGATGCACAAAGGGGTTTAAAGTGTTTTTGTGACGGATTTTGAGTGATATTGGTGCCATAAAAAACACTGCTTTGGTGCCCAGGTAACAGAATGTGAAACATAATGGGTAATCCCCATTCTCCTCATCTCAGGTTCTAGAGGACTCTCAGGAACATGAAACCTTCTTCACACCTTAAGGGTTCCTTGTGGTGAATCCTGAGTGAAAACACTCTTGGCCCAGACATTAAAATTCTTATAGAAAGCACTGAAAACAATGACAGTGATGAGATGCCGCCTTGAAGTAATTTACAGACAACCTCTAATATTAGATAAGAAGGTAGTCATGGAAAGATTAGGGGAGCCAAAGACATACTCCCAAATATATAATTCCTGAGTTGCCAATGAAGTGCTGAGGACTTTCCAAAAATATCTTGGCAAGAAAATGAAGCTGTTAGATGAAGGGGATGACTTGTGGCTTAAGATGCCACATTATCACTGATAGAAGCCAGAGACAATTAATTGGTTACTTAATTCACCTACAGCCACAGACTCGTAGATTTAGGGAATCTCAATTCTGACTGTGTTAGGAGAAGAATCTGGAAACCAGCTAAATATAAGGAAATATTTTGTGTTTCCTTACTTTACTTTGCAAAGAAATCTCATGACCTAAAATAACAGAAATAAATACCAATTTGCCAAAATAATTTTGTCATGTTGATAAATGAAGAAAAAAATGAAAAGGGTCACTGAGAATAACAGATCATTATGTACTATTTAAAATGAGACAAATTTAACCATACAGAATATCTTGTGAATTGCAAAGGTGTCAAATGCTGCACAGAAAAGGATCTGATACAGTAAGTAGAATAAAATGAGGATGAATGGCTAATTAAATACCCCCTCATAAACTTGTTTGTGATTGTTGGACAATATTATGTTGCTCGAAATTCATATGTTACTTGAATTTTTAATTTTTGTGGGTACATAGTAGGTGTATATGCTTATGGGTTATATGAGATATTTTGATATAGGCCTGCAATGCATAATAATCACATCAGGGTAAGTGGGGTAAATTACCTCAAGCTTTTATCTTTTTGTTTCAAACAATTATACTTTTTCAGTTGCTTTAAAATGAACATTTACATTATTTTTTACCATAGTCACCCTGTTGTGTAAGGAAATACTAGGTCTTACTTGCTATTTGTAAGTATTTTTCTGTACCCATTAACAATACCCCCCTCACCTGATACCCTTCCCAGCCTCGGGTAACCATCCTTTTACTCGCTATCTCCATGAGTTCAATTGTTTTAATTTTTAGCTCCCACAAATAAGTGAGAACATGTAATGTTTGTCTTTCTGTGCCTGGCTTATTTCACTTAACATAATGACCTCCAGTTCTGTCCACGTTGTTGTAAATGACAGGGTTGCATTGCTTTTATGGCTGAGTAGTACTCCATTGTGTATATGTACCACATTTTCTTTATCCATTCATCTGTTGATGGACACTTAGGTTGCTTCCAAATCTTGACTGCTGTGACTAGTGCTGCAATAAACATGGTAATGCAGATAGCACTTTGATACACTGATTTCCTTTCTTTTGGGTATATACCTAGAAGCGGGGTTGCTGGATTGTGTGGTAGCTCTAGTTTTAGTTTTTTAGGACCTTGGAAACTGTTCTCCATAGTGTTTGTACTAATTTACATTCCCACCAACATTGTATGAGAGCTCCCTTTTCTCCACATCCTCACCAGCATTTCTTCTTGCCTGTCTTTTGGATAAAAGCCATTTTATCTGTGGTGAGGTGATATCACATTGTAGTTTTGATTTGCATTTCTCTGATGATCAATGATGTTGAACACAAATGGCCTGTTTGCCATTTGCATGTCTTCTTTTGAGAACTGTCTACTCAAATATTTTGCCCATGTTTTTACTGGACTATTAGATTTTTTCCTATAGAGTTGTTTGGGCTCCTTATATAGTCTGGTGATTAATCCCTTGTCAGATGGGTAGTTCACAAATATTTTCTCCCATTCTTTGAGTTGTCTCTTCACTTTGTTGATTGTTTCCTTGGCTGTGTGGAAGCTTTTTAACTTGATGTGATCCTATTTGTCCATTTTTGCTTTGGTTGCCTGTGCCTATAGAATATTACTCAAGAAGTCTTTGCCCAGTCCAATGCCCTGGAGAGTTTCCCCAATGTTTTCTTTCAGTAGCTTCATAGTTGGAGGTCTTATATTTAAGTCTTCAATCCATTTTGGTTTGATTTTTGTATATGGTGATAGGTAGGGGCCTAGTTTCATTCTCCTACATACGGATATCCAGTTTTTGCAGCACCATTTATTGAAGAGACTGTCCTTTCCCCAGTGTATGTTCTTGTTGAAAATGAGTTCACTGTAGGTGTGTGGATTTGTTTCTGGGTTCTCTATTTTGTTCCACGGGTCTATATATCTGTTTTTATGCAGTATCATGCTGTTTTGGTTACTACAGCTCTATAATATAATTTGAAGTCAGGTAATGTGATTCCTCCAGTTTTGTTCTACACATTGTTTTTAAAGTAAGAATCATGACATTCAGACAAAAAAAAAAACATGCTTAATGAATGTAAATTTTCATCAACAATCTTATGTTTTCAATGAATAAACCCAGAATAAATAATGTAGAGACAATATAATTTTGGGTTTGCCATTTGGGTATTGGGGCCATCTTCATGACTTATTAATCCCTTAACTCTATTGCTGAGAAGTTTATCATTGTTTTAGGTAAGTGTCCTACGCAAAGGGTTTTTGGACTATCTGGAAAATACAGTGATTAAAATATATTTCTTTTAGATTTTTGTTTTCCCTGACATTGAAAGCAGAGCAACACAAAACGTCTTCATTTGTGTCTAAGCATTTTGAAGTCATGCATTACATTTAAATAGAAAATAAACATGAAGCCAAGAAAGAAGGTCATTATTCAAAACTCACTTTACAAACACTGACTCATTTAAAAATTAAGTCAAATAATTCACAAAACTATTGTTCCTTACTGAATCACAACCTCCCTGTCAATTAAGGAAAAAGGATCAAAATAAATATCTCGCAGCTATGGCAAAACAATTTTCAAAAGACTATAAAGATAAACAGAAATGTGTTTTCAAAAGAAGAAATTTTCTTCAAAGCATCAGATGCATAGTAATAGATATGCTGTGGTATTAGATAGGATTAACACACCTCTCTGACACACACAAAAAGGAATAAAGTATACTGAGTGGTTTTATTTTAAAAATCTGACGCTAGGGTTATAATACCCAATGCCCAAAGTAAATATACTTTTGGTACCTTTTAAAACACTATTTCAAGAAAACTGAGTAGCTCTATTTTGCTTTACAGCACTGTAGATCAAGCTTATAATGAAATAATTATTGGAGTAACAATTTTTAAATGTCTTCCTCCTTTGCCAAATCTAAGATTCCATGAAGGAAGAGAATGTATCTCTCAGTTTGTTCATGGCATTGCCCCTACTGACTAGGACTTTATAAGTCCTCGATAGGAATATTTTTGAAAGAATAAATGAGTTACTGTACATTCTCTTGAACATAGCTTTGACAATGGTCATAATTTATTGTATTTTATTTATTTGACTATTTATACACACATATTAATTTATACATTAGTATTTACAAGAATTTGGGTTTCTGGCCTATATTAAAAAATCTAACAAGCATAGAAAAGGTTAATCTGTGGCAAAGCAGAATAAACGTTTATCTGAAAAAGATCCTGAACCTCAAATATCTCCCTTCCTGATCCCTCATAGTCCACCACTTAAGATTTCTTTCTATTTTTCTGCACTACTTTTTGCAGTGGTCTTATTTGAGAATGCAGATTCTCTAGAGAGAGGCTTTCCAGAGTCTAGAATATATTAGTGTGAATTAGTTTTGCCATTTCACTTTTCTAATTGGGTTTCTCTGGCAAAAACTTTACACTGAAATGATCTTGGCATAATTTTTCAGTCTCTTGATTAGTGCAGTAAAAATATATACAGGATAAAGAGGATGGAAGTTTCTAATATACTGGAGGGGAGGGTCAGGAAAGGTGTGTACTTTCTATTTAGTTGACAACTCTCTACCGTAATGATTTATTCAGTAATATTTTCAAATACTTAATCTTCTCTTATATATCCTGGAGGTGACTGATCGGAGTTGTTGGTAGCTGAACCTTTCTGATATGTTTCTCGGTAAAAATGTATTGACATATGGCTGGGTGCAGTGGCTTACGCCTGTAATCCCAGCACTTTGGGAGGCCAAGGCAGGCGATCACGAGGTCAGGAGATCGAGACCATCCTGGCTAACAGGGCAAAACCCTGTCTCCACTAAAAAATACAAAAAAATTACCTAGGCGTGGTGGCAGGCGCCTGTAGTACCAGCTACTTGGGAGGCTGAGGCAGGAGAATGGCATGAACCTGGGAGGTGGAGTTTGCAGTAAGCCAAGATTGCGCCACTGCACTCCAGCCTGGGCGACAGAGCAAGACTCCATCCCCAAAAAAAAAAAAAAAAAAAAATTGACATACAACTTAAACACATAAAATGTTCAACTTACAAATGTACAGCTCATTGAATTTGTGCAGAGTTAACATATTCACATAATCAGCACCCAACACACTAGCAGCTCCACTAAAGCTCCCATGGCACTTCCTTCCAGTAACTGACTTTTAACACCATATATAAGTTTTCCAACTTTTTAGCTAGCAGCTCTCTATAGAACGTGTAGGCATTTATCATCTATTTTATTTTTTCAGTTTTTCAGCTCTAGCCAAAATTCTGAGAAATAAACACAATCCTATTCGATATCCTCTGACATATCTATAAAAGACCAAACCTCTTAAAATATTTTTGAGACCCACCCAAAGGAGAAATAACTCTAATTTTTACATTTAATGTTTGATGTATTATTCCAAAATCATATCAGAGAGTTGATTTCATCTGTTCTTATTACCTCTTGCCTTGAAAACTGGGGAAATCAGCATTCAAATTCTCCCCCAGAATTAACTGTTCTCAAAGAGACAGTTTCTAGTCGATCCTTCACTTACACTGACTTAAAAATAAAAGAAATCCAAATTCTCAATGAACTTTAGATTTAGAAGATTAGACCTGCAAGATACCATAATGATCATTCCACACAGCCAATTCAATTCACAAATGAGAAAGTGAAGGCCTAGGCAAGTGAAGTGTTTCATCACAATATTAGGTTAGGCAGACCTGTCCTAGGACCTAAGTCTTCCTAAATGTGGTGCATGGCTCCTTTCAAACTACAGGCAGAGATGCTTCTGTATGGTGAGATAGCCTGGATTTAAGCTCTGGCTTCACCACCAACTAGCTAGGTGAGCTTAGGCAAATTGCTCATGTCTCTGAGTCTTGGTTTACTCATCTTCATAATGAATTATTACAGTAATTGAATGAGATAATGCAGGTAAAGTACTTGTATAGTTTTCAGTATATAATCAACACTCAGAAAGTGACCATTATTGCTGCTGCCATTTTTGATGGAGAGGAAGAAAACCACGTGTGACTTCACTGCATACATTCTCATAAATATGAGGCATCAGGCATTTAAAAACATGCTTAGAGATGTCATAATGGGGCATGGCACTCATGTCTGGCAGCCTTCTTACACACTCTAGTTTTCCCTGAAACCCAGGAACAAGACTGTTGGTGGAGGCAAGGCAAAACAAAACCAACTAATATGTTCCTTAGTCACTGGAACTCAGCACTTTTTGTAGCATTAAATGTCATAGAATAAATGCTCCCTCAGAAGGCTTACCCTCTCAAGCCCCCTCTTCTATTGGAGATGTGGGGAATCAGAAACATTCACTGAACAACAGTTAGATAATTATCTATGACTGACAAGACACCTCAGAATAACATCTTTGGGAGGTACAGCAAAGATCAATTATAAATGGATTGATTAGAGTAAAAATGTTCACCAGAAAGATTATTTCTCACCACTTACCTCACACATGAAGAGTTATGAAACTTTTTTCTCCCTTGATTTGGACACCAGTACAATGTAGTCTAAGAATTGACTTTATTAGCAGACACACCCATCACTGGATCATTTTGTTCTTGTAGTCCTTGTAGTCGTTTGACATCTAGTGTTAGCAATTCAGTCCAGGTTTTTAACATCTGAAAATTGGACATCGTATCTACTATGCCTGCCTCCGAATATTTTCATATTGAACAGGCTAGAATGGAAGGTAGTAATACTATGTGATGTATACATCTGCTCCCATTACACAAATATTTATATGGTCCATTATCCAATGCATTTTGGATATAGCCATTCAGACACCTACAAATCCACTTAAGTGTACAATTATCCAGTTCCTTTAGTATCCTCTTCTCCACCAAAACAAAGTGATAAAGAATCCTGGCTTTCCCTTACAGAAACAACAAGAATAACCTCATGAACTTCTCCAAATATATGCACAGTTGCTAAAATATCAACTAAATTATATTGGCCAATCATATTACACCTACTTCAGGTCAGATTCCTTTTTCTAAAACTTCCTTATTTCGCTTCAGTCTTTGTTTTGTTAACTTAGAAAAACAGGAAAAAAATTGAAGATTAGCTTTTATTGACATCTAAATATACATTCTCTGAAATGAGCGCATTATTGAAAGTATTACTAGTCTTGTTCGCATACTAGACATAATTTTATATTTCATCCAGTCTAGCTGCCCAAACAAACACTAGATTAATCCATGGAGTAGGTATCAGGTAAACAGCATAAGATTCTATCACAGACTTCTCAAAGAAAGTATTTAAATGCTTCAGCATCTGGGCGACAGAGTGAGGCTCCATCTCAAAAAAAAATGCCTCAACATCATTCTGATTCAGTAAATAAATGAGAGTCCTAGCAATCTAAGAACTTTTCTACTCACATGGAGGCTTGCTTGTTTGACAGTCTCTCTGGGAGTTTCAAGACACCCATCTGCAGCTGTTCTACTTTTTACTGGGCTTTATGAAACACATGCCTCACAAAGAAAAAACAATCTGCTCATTCAGGTGCAGAGTAATACTTGAGCATACTTCTGGAAGGAGAAGAGAAAAGTGGTCACTGGAAATGGATGTGGTTTTCTGGGGGGTCTGTGTATGAATTACGTAACAATCCATTTCTTGTCATTATTTAAAGCCACAATTCATAAAAGGAATACAACTTAGTCATGATATACTGATGAATTTGGCTAGACTTCAAAAATGTTATCTACAACCAAAAAGAATTTTTATGGCTTTGTTATTAGTTATACTTATTTGTACCAGTTATTTAGTCTTTTGCCTCTTGGCTTCAAATATACCCTTGTGTATTCTACAATGCTAAGGCTGGAACTCTGAAAACTATATTTTCTAGACACCTTTGGCAGTTGTCTTCCCATTAGCTTTAACCAATAGAAGACACTAGAGAGAGATTGGAAAGCAAGGAGGAAGAGAGGAAGCTGTTTTTGTTTCATGCCCCAGTTCCCTGCAGTTTAATTTCTTCTTGAAATTCCCAGAATGAGCCTCACTGTGCCTACTCAAAGGTACCAGAAGTATTCAGGTGTTTTTGTCTCTTCAGAGGTCTGAGTTCTAACTATCTAGGGTCTCTCTTCTGAGATCCTAAGTTACCAGAAGCAGCTGGTACCAATTCAGCCAGGCCCTCTTCCAAGCTCCTACTCTCTGGTTACTTCAACCTCTTCTCTTTTATATTCCCAGACTTAGAGATGGTAGATACTTGCTGCAGCTATCTTTGGGTTACTTTCCTTTCTACTATTTTAGCCCGCCAACATTTATATATCCAATTCTCTATATTAATTTTTTTCTGCTAAATACCTAGTGTGGTTTCTGTTTAACTAGCTGGATTCTAACTGGTACACTAAATGAAAAGCAGTTTAACTTCATGGAATTCTATGAGGTAATAAGATTGCCATTTTATAGAAGAGGAACATCAGGGTGAAGAGGATAAATTGCTGCCCTAAGTCACATATCCAGTGTGGAAAAGAGGCAGAAGTTTAATCTAAAGGTCCTTTACCGCTTGTACCATGCTCCCTTCCTGATTAGAAGCCATGATCCCAGGCTTCAATAAATTTATAGACAAATTACACCATCATATATGTTTCTGGATATTTATAAAATTAAATGTATATGAGTTGACTTAATCATTTAACTTGATTAACTTAACTTGATCATTTAACTTAACCATCAAAGATTAGATATTCTGAAATCTAGTTTTACTAGGTAAAATCAAAGGGTAAAAAATGTTAGAAAGGTGTAAAGAAATAATTTAATCCATCCTTCTACTATTAGACAAGTCTTCATCTAATGCTTATGATTAAGTAAACAAAAAAGAAATAATTAGTGTGGGAGAAGGGAGATATAACACTGAAGAATTTAATTGGATTTTATTGAAGTAAGAAGTGACAGACTAAACAATAAATAGGGAAACGGTACAGTTATATGGGTAGAATAGAAATAATAGCTGATCAGGGACATAGGCATGGGGATTTCAAATCCCCTTTTGCCACTGACTCACTTGGTAATATTTGACAAGTTATAAATGGCCTGTTGTTCACTTCTCCTAAAAGAAAACAGAGGAAAGATGATATGATAGTAATGCTCTATATCATAGGTCCATTGTGAGGAATAACTATTTAAAGAAATTATAAAGTACTTCAAAAATATCAAATACCCCATAACAATACAGCTTAATAGACAGAAATGATTCAAATTTCCAGGTTACTATAACAACTAAATCCTAAAGTGATCCTTTAGAAACAAGACAAGATGCTATATAAAAAAATTATAAGAATCCATTTCTATTTTCATCCCACCCATTCCAATAGAAAAATCTGACTTTAAAAGAGTGAATAAACAGAAATTGTGCAAACATTCAGGTCCCCCAGTTCTCTGGAGGCCATTGAGCTAACCTTTAGAAAATCCAATCCCCTGAATGTTTTGTCCAATTCACACATTTCCACAAAGAAATCCAAGAGCTATATGGAAATACTAAGAAGATAGTGTCTGTGAAAGTTTTACAGAAGGACTTTAGGATATTTCAGCAGACACATAGTATGCTGGGAGGGATAAAGTACTGAACTAAAGGGAGTAAATTAGTTGGCAGGCAGGGTAGTCCTTGCCCAAAACAGTAGCCCAGAAAGTAATAGATAACTATAATCTGAACCAAAATATAAACGGTCTTAATGAAACGTAATTCTAAAACAAAATGTAAGACCCAATATTCAATACTACTCACTAGGTTCAGAATCTAGTGTAATTTTGGACAGATGCTGAAATCAAACAAGTGGCATAATCTGGGAGAATTGACTAACGACATAAACTTGGATATGACAGTAGCATATCTGGAGAAGCAGAGTTGCATCTAGATAAGTTTATCCAAGATAAGGCAGGAAAATGTGGAACCAAGAACTCAGTTCTGGGAAATAAAGCTAGTTATTTAAAGGCAGAAAATCAGGCGCCAATTAATAAGTCAGGATAGAGGGCTTTGCCCCTCTCATGCTCTAGAAACCTGAGACCAAAAAGATAGGTGGGTAAGCCGTTAGTGTCTCAGAGGCAAATCCAGGGGATTATTAGATTCGAAAAGTGTCATCAAGGTGTTGAAAATTACTAGGATCAGTTGCTTGCTAGTCATTTTCAGTCCATATCTCCATCCTCTTAACCGCCACCCCCACGTTGCTGAGGACTATTATAAGCCTTCTTTATTGCCCTCCTACCAGGAATTTGGGGGAATTGCTTAATGTTTTCTGTCTAGACTGCCCTTATTACAAGGTCAAGGGGAAGAAGCCTACAGATTACAGGAAGATCAACTTCTTCAACTGAACTGGAACCTACAATAAAAAGGAAATTGACCCATAGGATTATTTTATAAGTGAAGTATATATTTATAAAATTATTAAAATATTTCATTATTCATCAAATTAAACAAACTAGAAATATTACCTTAAATTAGCAGATATTTTACAGATAATTTATACAACTGACCTAGCGACCAGCAAAGAAAAAAATATATATATGAGGAGAACAAATGCATAGAATTCATTAAGCAGAGAAAGATTTCTACCTGAAAAAATGTTAGCAAGGTCAAGGAAGTGTGAATAGAGTAGAGTATAGAGGACTCACTCTGAGCCACTGGAGAAATGTGTAGCACAGAAAGATAGAAGGCAAATGTTTCTTAACAAAAGAGTATTGCAATTAACATATTCATACTTACTGTGTGCCAAGCACTTTAAACATTTTTGAAAAATCCTCATATGATAAATCCTCAAGGCCACCCTATGAAATGGGTACCATGTTTATTCTCATTTTACATGTGAATAAACTGAATTAAAAAGAAGTGATGCTACTGGCCCAAGGTCAGACAGTTAATAAATTGTGGTAGCGAAGTTTCGACCCAGGCAACTTGATTTTACAGTCCATGTTCTTAACCAGTACATTATTCAGCCTATTCAAGCGCTGACTCCAGAGGGACAATTCTGGTTCTAAGGCAATTTTCTTCAATACCTCCTCACTGCATACTGATGATTCTTGTTTTATGGCAAGTTAAAACATATCTATCCAGACAATGTTCACAAAAGACATGATCTTTTCAATAATTAAGTTTAATTATCTGATGTTTCCTTTTTGTAAACACAGTAGAGCTTCTGAATAATGCTAATATTTAAAACTGGCATTTGAATAATGAGAAAACCTATTAAAATGTGGTTTTATAGGTTGAATTAGTAGAAGTTGTGAAGCACTCTTTGATCTATCTTATAAGCAAATCATAGAGGAGTGGGACCCAAATATAGTGCCTTACAAGGTCAGATGGAAATAATGTTTTAACCAAGTATCTCTGGCCACGTAAAATAGACAGACAGTCAATCAGCACAAATGCTCAAAGGACTCTAGGTGGCCAGGATTCACATGCCAGCCCAACCAGTGACCACACTGATAGTTTTATGTATGATTCTGTGCCACATGTTCAGAGATTGAGTGTCCTCATTTTTTTAGATACAAAAACAGCCTCAGGATAAGGAATGACCTGGCCTGAGGTCACTCACACAAGTGGTTAAGAGCTGAGCTATAGATTTCAAAGCAGTCTTCTGACCTCTGTTCTTTGACCCTTAACCTGCTTCCCCACTCACTGTAGTTTAATGTTGGCAAAAAGTGATGTCTAAAGAGGAAATGAAGATTTTTAAAAAATCAGAGAAAACTCTTCTTAGAATAGGCTATAGCACTGAAAGCTAGATGGCAAAAGCACTTTTTAGCTCATGATTTACAGAAAGTCTGTATTTAATACTATCTTTAGTAATATTGACAATTTATAACTAGGTGGTTGTAGTTATTCAGTGTAAATACTCCACTGGTGTAAGATTCGCCCTCTAAACTTCAAAGGCAACAAAGAAAAAAACAACTGCTACTATGAAGTATTTATAATTTGTTTAAGTCAGAACACCTAGCAGGGAACACAAATCATTCTAGTTATTTGAAGAAAAAAGAAGATTTAAATCAGGAACTTAGGGGCTATAAAACCAGTAGAAGCCCCGGAGGAGCAGCAATCAGGAGCCATCACTGAAATTCTTAGGTTTAAAACTATGCTGCCCATACAGATGTGATCCAAGGATTAGGAAGCTGCCTGTGGACATCAACTAAGCTGTTTGTTTCCTTTGGAAACCTTGATTTTCATTGCCATAGGTCTTCCTAGACATTCTTGGATTTATAATCTCTATAGGCCAGCAGAAATAGCCTCTGGAATTTGGTCTCTGCCTGAAGTCCACCTTCTAAGCGGAACTCCTCCTTTACTTCTAATGAGTAAATTTAATTAAAAGGAACTACTTCATATGTAGAATCTTAGCTGCAAGGGGGTCTAGGAAATGTAGTTTTCAATTTCCAGCCTTTGAGGAATAGGACAGTACACAGAAAAAGGAGGGAGTGAATGAGGAATTCCAATCAGTCATACTCAGCATATTAGTGTTTTGTCATTTAATTATAGTAAAAATACATCCTAAACAAGTTTTGGAAAACCAAAGTGTTATAGTAAGACTCCTTTTGTTCACCGCTTCTTGTAGCAAGAAGGGGAAAAGGATAGAGGAGGAGTGAAGAAAGAAGACAGTCTGAGTATTATCTTGGGCATGTCATTCCAGTTGTCCATCTACGTAGTATGGAAGACAACTTGGAGAAGAGCCAAAACCTAAAGGATGGTCTTTTAAAATTACTCATTAAAAAAAAAAGTTTACATCCCTGCCTGGGGCCATACTTTAAGCACTTCTCAGGGATTTGATAACCTTTAAGATTATTAGCAGGATTGGTGATAGGAAACAAGGGTGGGATTCAGAGACAAATATCACCCATTTCATATTTTTCCCCTAAAGGAAATTTAATGCTAAGTGTAACTTTGACTTAGTCTTAAATGCCAGCTCCTCTACTTTTGTGATCTTTAAGTAAGTTGCTTGGACTTCCAATACTTCCAATGCCTCCATGATTCTGTATGATAAAGATGAAAATAGCATACTTACAGGCTTTTCTCACTATTATATTAACTAATTTTGGTAATGCTTTCATTATGAATGTTAAAAGACAGAATGAAAATAACAATAATAATTTAAAGTTCCAAGAAATTATTAGGAACTGAATAAATTGGGCTTATCTGAGTCCTAATTCAACATACTTTCTATGACACTCCCTCTCTAAAATGTATCTCTATCATTATAGAGAATACACAGTCTCGTGTATACTGAGTATATATAAACATAGACAACCTTTCAAGTGTAGAATAAATATGCATGTAGCCCCTAAGAAAGTTCTAATGGAAATTTTTAACTTACAGAAAGAGTAAGCCTTGCTAAGTAATTCAAGTCATCCACATTATTAGTTTATACAAAAAAAAATAGCTTCTCTTCTTCCAAAAATAAGCCTAACTTCAGAAAGAAATCACTTAATCACTTGCAGATTTATTTTAGAGGAAAAAAAATTGACTTTTTGTACATATGGAATTTGAAATTTCAGTCCTATGTGAACCATTTATATTAATCTTGGATGATTAAATTCAATTTATTCAGTTAATTATATTTAATGGGAAAGCAGAATCAGTGTGATATATTGTAGACACTGCAATAAACTAATATTTGGGATAAGAAAATCTTGCAAGTTACTGATAGCATATAAGCCAATAGGATAAGGAACAAAATAGACAAGATTTATTTTCTTGTCAAACTAGTCAGAATAAAAGAATATCCGTCCATCCATTTATTTGAGAAATATTTATTGATCATCGACTATGTCCGGGTCTATGCTAAGTGTTTAGCAAACAAAAATTAACATCATGGTACCATCCTAAGGAAGTTCACAGTTAAGTGGGGAAAGCAATGGGAGGGAATGAAAATTATATTTAATAAGCCATAATCGTGGTGTTATAGCTCAGTTTCCATGGAACGCAGATTCTGAGGAGCTTAATTATGCAGGAAATTTATTAGGGGGTGCTCTATGGATCAACATCCACGGAGGAAGAGAAGGAAGAGAGGTTTGGCACAGGGAAAGAGTAGTTTGCCATATAGTTTCAACAATGTCGTCAACAAATCTCATGGGGAGCTCTGAAGCCAAGATCGCCTTTCAGAATTGTCCTAAACTGGTACAAGAGGTCAGGTCATCATATCACCTATACCAACAAGTGATTGGAATGCAGTCCACACCTGAGAAGGAGGTATGACTTTGGGTAAGGCAGCTCTTCACAAAGAAGGGAAATGCATTTTCAGCAACTGAGGGAATAGATCCTAAAGTGGAATCTGAGCAACAAGCCCAGCATCAACAAGTGGTATAAACACAGTGCAGCAGGGGTTAGCGGAAGGGAGTCAACTAACTCTGTGTGATGCAGCTAGAAAGTACAGGCTGGGTAAAATGTAATTGAAGAGGTATTTAAACTGAAGCATGGACTATGGTGATGATTATTTTAAGTAACAAAGCTAGGGAATCCATTTTCAGGCCCAGGAAGAGCATGGATAAAGGAATCGAGGTGAAAGAGCAAAAACATAATCAGAGAAAGGGGAAAATGAATCCAAATAGAAATTAGAATAAATGTTAAGGGGAAAAAACTAAGTCTGGAAAAAGGGGTTGGGAAGGGATTTGAAAAGAGCTTTGGAAACTAAGACAAGAAATATGGACTTTCTCCTCAAAAGAAATCTGGATCTAACAAGGGATGTAAAGAGATGAAGTAATAGGATTTTATTTAAAGAACATAATTCTGCAAACACTGAGGATGGATGTTTGGAATAGAGAGAAACCAAGGGTAAGGCAATGTGTTTATAATAACTTGAACACTAAACTGTGAAAATGAATCAAAATTGCTTCCTCTTCACAGAGATAAAACAGTATGACATGAAGTAAATGATGACGCATATATTCCATCAAATTATCAAGAAATAAATTAGCCGTCCCTCTCCTACACACAAACACAACATATAACACTACCCAAGTGGCAAAAGGTCCTTCCTGGTTTTAGTACCAACATCAAATAATAACTAGTAGCACTGAGGAATTTAGGTTAAGAGCTTCAAACATACAAATGCCTGCCAGTTTAGTCCAGAAAGGAGGATTTGAATGGTAACCAGGTAAACATGGAGAGCAACCAACAGTAATTGTTCAACTCCATTAAACGGCAACTGATTTCCCAGATCAACTGTTTCTCATTCAATGACAGTAAACGAGCTAACAAAACTTTGCAGCATACGACACAAGAATATTCTATACTGAAGCATAACATTGATAAGCAGAAAAAAATATGTTATATAAAGTGTATGATACAGTGAATTATATTGTGACTTGAATAAAAATCCAAGAAAAAATAGTCTTTGAAATGAGATAAAATATGAGGTAGCACAACAGTCTGACAAGAAAAGTTTGATGGCAAAGATATATTTAATTATTCATTCAATAAATACTTATTGAGCATCTTAGGTTGGCAGACCTAAGAGGCTGACTCTGAAATAAGGATTCTTTTTTTTTTTTTAAAGGAAGCACTCCAAGAAAAGACCAGTGAAGGAGTGGGAGATGTAAGCTCCCAGCTTCAGCCTTAAGTGTAAATTGCACCTCCAATATTCTCACACCAGTCAATCTTTGGCTAAAGCCCACCCAGAGTGGCTATGTAAACTCCCAGGTGGTTCCAACTCTCTGTGTGCAAGAGCAAGCCAATCAGTTCCAGTAGCCAAAGGGTAATTCTCTGAAGAGAGGCACAGACACTATTTAGGCATTAGAAGGAAAGTGCAGAGTAGCTGAGGGATAGGCACACACAAAGGGTAGAAGGGATCCCAGGGGATCTGAGCACTTACTGTGAAATCACCATAAGTGTGGGTACTATGACTACAAGGGTAAACAAGGCACACAGGGTCCCTGCACTAATACACCTTACTTCGTAGGCTGGGAAATGCGGGCAATAAAACAAACCAAAATTCTAAATGGGATAGGGATGGTTTACATAAATACAATAGAGGAAATTCACATGTAAAAAGTAAGAGAGAAAGAAGGGGCATCTTATTTTCTATTATGGAGTCAGGAAAGGCCTCTCAGACAAAGGAATATTGGCTCAGATACATGAAGCTATGTCTTAATGAAATTAAAACAGAGCTAAGTTATATAAGAAAATATAAGAAAGTAAAAATCCAGTGGTAGAATGAAATCTGTATTAAAAAGAAAAAAAAATCACCTTCACTTCAAAAACAGACTCTTAAGTATATCATAGTGAGTTATCTGGGAGAGTGATTTAATGCTTGAGTTTTAATGCATTATGTGTGGGGACAGTAAATAAACCCTGAGATCCAAGAAGCATGGGAATTCAGATCAAAGATCCAACATATAGATACAGTTCCTAAAGGGACACACTTTCAATAGGTAAACTAGTAAAAAGTGGTAAAGATTCCTATCTGTCTTGGTCACGACTTTGCATAGAACAGGCAGGCAAACAAAACTCTACAATGCCTAACCACTTGTCTGCACTCATGTGGGCATGGGGTCTAAATTCACACTATCCATATGGCCCAAAAAACCCAAGATGAAAAATGAGGTTATTTGATGCTGGAGTGATAGTGTCCCTGGGTTCCTGAAGAAGCAATACAAATTCTTATTATGTTATGAGCACAAAAGTTCCAAGAAACATGAGCTCACAATAAAGAAGAAATCAGTAAATACATCAGGAAAACTATGAGCAAGAACTAAGAGAAACAACAAAGTACAAAATCAGGCCCACCAAGATTAGAGATTTGGGTATTATCAGACATACAATATAAATTTGCTTGACATATATATAAGACTTAAAGCATAACAAAAGAAAAAGAGATTATGAAAACCACCAGACAGGTATGAATCAGTCTGTTAAAACTTTGAGAAATTAAAATTGTGGTGAGGCAATATTTGAAAAGATAATGGATAAGAATATTCCAATAATTTTATTTTTTAAAATTTACTGATTTTTTTTAACTTTTAAGTTCAGGGGTACATGTGCAGGATATACAGGTTTGTTACACAGGTAAGCCTGTGTCATGGGGGTTTGTTGTACAGATTGTTTCATCACCCAGGTATTAAGCCTACTATCCATTAAGTTATTTTTTCTGATCCTCTCTTCCTCCCACCTTCCACCCTCCAATAAGCACCAGTGTGCGTTGTTCCCTTCTATGTGTCCGTATGTTCTCATCTTTTAGTTCCCACTTATCAGTGAGAACAGGCTGTATTTGGTTTTCTGTTCCTGCATTAGTTTGCTAAGGATAATGGCCTCCAGCTCCATTGGTATTCCAATAATTTTAAAAGAGACTAATCCTCAGAGTTATCACTTACAGTACCACATCCCACAATGGTATTTCTCAATGATAAAATTCAAGTAGAAGTAAAATAGTCTCAGAACGATGGCCTGAAGTATAAGAAATGACTGAAGAATAAATAAAAAGGTAAACATGCTGGTATACTACATAAATATTTAGTGTGTAAAACAACATCAGTAATAGTAGTAACCTTGATTAGGAGAAGTTAAAAACAACCACGATAAAACTGAAGTCCTAAATACAAACATCATTTAAGGAACAAGAGACATGATAGGAGTTAATATTTCCTAAAGTCCCTGTTTTTCTGAAAATGGGAAAAATGATAAATCAATTTTAAACTCTGATAATCATTACAATAATGAGAAACAAAAAAAGCAGTCCCTGACTGCTGTTAGCTCGGAGGAGGTCTGGCTAACACAGCAAGGCCATGGTGTTCTTTTGTTGGAACTAAACAATCTCACATAACACCACCACCAGGCAAGGCCGCTCTGTGATTACGATTGAGCAATACAAAAGCAGGACCACTTTGTAATCATATCTGAACACAGGAAACACATGAACCTTGTCCAAACCACAAACATGACCAAACATTCTCCATCCTGGCTAATATATATGGCTGCTGCTTCTTTACCAATGACAGTTTTAGCCCAGCTCCTTTCCTTCTGCCTTCTGGTTAAAACATCATTGTTTCCCAATCAGCGAATTGGCCCTCCTTTCTGAGAGCATCCAATCCAGACAAAGCCCATCCTCAAAATTACCTAAAACAAACCGAAATCCCATAACAAGCCCCACCTAACACTCTCATAACTGAGACACCTCACCATTCCTCAGGGTATGCTGTCCCCTTCGTTGCCACAAGAAACCAAACTTTGTGTGACTACAGGTATATCCCTAGAGATCTTTGGTTGGAGGACACTGACAGCACTTTAAGATTATTAGGATAATCATTACAAACTAAAAATAGACTTTATTTCCAATCTAGTAGAGAGAAAAATGGGGAATGATAAAAAGGAAGAGAAACTAACAATCCAAAAGGAAGTAAGAAATGGAAAAGGAAAAAGAACCAAAAAAGGATAAATAGAACATATAAAATACTATAGTAGAAAAAATCTAAATATAGCAGTAACCTTAATCAACATAAATTCATTAAAGTTTACAGACACAAGATAAAGATTATCATTTTACATAGGGAAAGCCTTAAACAACTGGATAAAGATATGAAGAAAAAACCTTCAAAAGAAAGCTGGCAAATCTAAACTAATATTGGATAAAATTGAGTATAAGGGGGAAAGCAGTATAACTAGAAGTAAAGTAGAATTTGTAAGTGTGGGTGAAATGTTCACATAAAAGACTGTTTATCTTCAAACGTGTGCTCTCTACTTCTTCCATAATTAAAAGCAATGTAATTTTAGCTACACACATTCCAGCCCTGAATAAAGATATTTACTAGTCTCTCTTGTGGCTAAATGTGGATGTAAGCAAAAGAAATGTGCGTTATTAACACAGCAAAAGGTAATAAAACCATGATATTTATAGGGAACAATTAAAGAAATTAAAAGAAACTAGAGACTATTTGGTACAGATACAGGAAGAATCAGGGACAACACCCTAACTATTTTTAAATATGTGAAAGGCTGGGGAAAAGGAATTAAGTTTGTTCTTTATGGCTTCAAAGAGCGTGTTTGCAAAAATAGGTCAACATTACAAAGAGGCAGAATTCAGCTAAATACAATAAAGATGTTCTGTTTATAAACCATTACAATTTCTACAGTAGGTTTGTAAATTCCAAGTTAGAATGAACTACTTCAAGGGTCTCAAACTAGGCCCAGAGTTTCTTATTAGGAATATTGTAGAAGGAAGTCAAGCATCAGTTGACTGGTTCTACTAGATAACCTATAGGCTCACCTCCAAGCTTAAGATTCTATAACGCTTGCTATTTAATTTAAAGTCCATTCTTCAAAATGGCATCACGATGCAACAGCCAAATTCTGATAGTCTCTATATAAATAGACAACACTGAAGCAATTTCCCGGAAAACTCAGTCTCTCTTACTTTTCCTGTAAAAGAACACTTTACAGATGAATGAGTTCGATATTCACATGACTGAGACCCCTTTGCCAATGTCATTCCATTCCAAAAACATGTTATGGGATATATGTAGGGATAATAATTCTGAGGAGATCAGATAACACGTAGTCACACATTTCTCTGAAATGTTAGAATTTTCTAATAAAGGATCAAGATTTAGTTAATTAACTGTAGTAATGGGTTAATGATTCAGAGGGTAGACAACTCCAAGTTCATTTTTATAAGGCCATTTTATGAAATGCATCAATGCTAACTTTCTTCTCTTATATTCTGACGTCATTTAATATACAGCACAGAACTAATAGCATCCCTTCCACCCTCCACTGTGGAACTGAGAATTTTTTTTAAAAAGATAAGCCACTAATAATGAGAAAAGATACAGTTGGCAAATGATTAGAAGCAATGTGCTTGTCTTTATTATTGCTTTATTTGGAATATCAACTTTTTTCATCTCCCTTCTCTTCAAAACAAATGAAACCTCCGTCCATGTGCAAAAGCCATCCACATAAATATGAACTATTAAAAATCTTACATTCAACACTTGCTATGTTTTGACAACAACTCAATTTGGTTTTCCAATAGGTCTCAATAGAAGTTTGTTGAATGATTTAGCATGCCCACACTCTATTCTTCATTATGTGAATGTTCCAGGTCTAATCTTGACCAGTTTATTTTGAATGATTGGGCAAAAATATTATGGATATACTTATGAACCAGATATTATTTTTTGATTCTAGGCAGTATTCCCACCCCTCTATAACTCTTTCCTATACCACTTAGGCATAAAGTCTGGAAACTACATTTCTCAGATTCCATTGTCAGCAGGGTTTTAGCTAGAACCTGCCAATGAGAGGCACCTGCAAGAGATTCGCATTGCACTAGACAAGGAGAGCATTATTTTTCTCTGGCAACTGCATTGAGGAATATGTGCATCGGCAGATGGTAAATTTCCTGAAATCCATCCCCCTGACTTTTATTCCCTCAGATTTCAATAATTGTGTGAGCCTCTAATTTCCAATATTAAACTTTTTCCTGCCGGAAATACCGAGACAAGCTGCTGTTTTCCTGACCAAGCCTGAGCCAACGATCTAAGAGGCATGCATAATCAAGAACAAGAAAGGTAAACAACAGTATCCACCAGTGCTTTTTAAGAGTCTTGACAGCAGTGACTTATACTCAGAGCTGAATTTTGACAATTGGATTAAATATTGAGATTCAGAAACATGGGATTGGTAATAGAACAGCTGAGCAAACTCTGTTGAACCTCTTCCTTGCTGCCAAGACAAAACAGACACAAATAGACAGATTCTGCAATATGATTAGTGGAACTTTTCAAGTTATAAAAAAATGGATCATCATAAATATTCCAAAAACCTAGACAAGATGTCAGACCTCTTTCAAATAAATGCGATCACAAACAAGATGATAAATTAGGCAAATGTTGAGCTTAACAGCCTAAGTCACTGCCAAAAGTTAGGCTTATTCCTATAATAAAAGACTCTGGTGGCTATGTTAATGGATGACTCCCTTGCTATTATTTCATTTCAAGGATTTAATTATTTGCATCCTCTCAGATTTCAGGAAATGCCAACTGTTTTTAGATGCTGCAAATGTTACTGAACATGGGTCCTTGAGAGCTTAGGGAATTTTCCTTAATTCACTCACAGAAACTAGTCAACTCCTCAACTCAACAAGTCAAGTCCACAGACTTCTGGCTTGTGGAGTTTTTCTGCACACACACAAAAGAACATCTTAAGCTTTTAGAGTTTTCAATTAGAAAAAGATACAAAAATCACTTGGTACTAGAGTAATTTTAAAATCTATGTAGACTCTAAGCCATCTTTCTACTGCAGAGTTTCCATCCCACGTCATACCAAATGTATTATAATATCCTCATATCCCATAGTTATTATAAATGTTTTGCTATATCATATTTAGAGGAGTTTTATAATTTTAGTTTTGGAATTATTCACACTTCTATCATTAATTTACTATTGGTTGCAATATCTCATCAATTGTGCTGCATATTGGAGAACTGTATCAAATCAAATTTCAGTAGTTTTCAAATGTAGTCAAGTTTTCGAAGACAGCCAAAAGTTAACAGTTAATAAACTTAACTTGATAGCACACCTTGGAGATATTCACTGAAATGTAACTTTTGACTTTGCAGTTTTTATTTTTATATTTTAGAGCCAATAATATTTTTTTCATATCTCAGACATTTCAGAAGCCTTTAATAACCTGCTTAGCATAAGACATGGGACCATCAATAAACAATCTGCAGCTTGGGCTGAGAGTATAAATTCACATGGTCATCTAACTAACAATTGACAAGTCAAGTTTTCTTCTTCCCACTAGAAAAAGGAATAAGAAGAAATTGATTTGTCTGTCCCTCTTTCTTTGAAATCTATTTAGAAATCCACCTAGCCTCTGATATTGTCCTGAAATCAATGTCTCCACTCCCACATCCCATAGGGCAGAGGTGCTCTCCCTCCCACCTGACTACTACGTGAATCCCTGGCATCTTCTGGCCACCTCCTACCAGGCATCAGAGCTTCACTGAGCCCAGGTTGGCTAATGAGAAGTTGGAAGACATCAACAAGGGTCTAGAGTTCAGAACACTGTCACTATTCAGATGGAAGCACCTAGTTAAACTGACAGTCCTCCTGGCTGACACCACAAGCCTTTTTCTGCTATTTCACTAACTTTCTGAGAGAACAGGTGTTTTTATCATTGTCTTCCAGTGTAGACATATTGGTTTCATCACCTAATAATCATCACTTTTATAAGAGGAATGTCTGGATGGATATCAGTTTCAATGATAAATGTTATTCTTCTCCATCTATTTATTCATCTTTCTAGCACAATAGCAGCTAACAGGAGTCTCTCCTCTTATAAGAGGGAACTTGTTATCAACAAGCTACTTTGTGCCTGGCACTGTGCTACATGCATCATATACATTCAAATATAGTTATACAATGCAATTAAGTAAGTACTTTCATTGTCCTTATACATAAAAGCAAAACAAAGTTATCAGCTCAAAAGTAGCCATTTTCTATTCCTTTGTTATGAATCCAAACCCTCTGATATCAAACCCATCTATGTCCCACTACATCACCCACTACCCCTGTTTAGAAAGCACTTTCAAATGCATTATCTCTTTTTACAACAAACATAAGCCCATCATTTTAAAAGAATTGGGAGTTGTAATTAAAGTATTAATTTTTAATGAACTATTTTCAATGTTCTGATATAAAAGGTATTGCATGAACTCCACAGGACCATCCATTACAAATCTTTAGGCTGATAGACTACATTTCAGAGTTATTTCCTTCCTGAACCTGGTTTAGTCAGATACAGAGGACATTTCAATAGTTTGAACCAAATAAAAATGTTTTGTTATTATTCAGTAAGTCAAGGTATTATAATGGCCTCATGAACTATTCCAAAGATAGCAGCATTACCATACTGTAGATGCTATATGAGAAACAAAGAAACAGACTTGATGAAGTCTATTTTAAAATCATTATTAGTTGATGAAACCAATTTGTGCTACCCTGGAAGGCAATTATCAAGAAGGCTGCTCCCTCAGAAAGGTGATGAAATAGCAAAAAACGCCACTGGTGTCAGCAAGGAGGGCCATCAGCTTAACAATTATATATTTCTTACTAATATAATTTTATTATATATATTTTTATATAATAATATATTTTAAAAGGTTACATATAATGAAAAAAATCAGGCTAGCATCAGATGTATCTACAAACAGTAAAAGACAGGCAATTTCTAGTAAGTTTTATGAAAAATATGATTTCAAATTTTATAGCCAAGTAAATGTTGACTTATGGGTAAGGGCATCAAAAAATGTTTGCAAGTGCTGAAAGGCAGACAACATGTAATATTCATGTGTTGTTTCTGAATAAAATATTTTCTTTTTTTCGAACTTACTGAAATTAAATGAAAAATAAAAGATCAAGAAGGAAGAGAATATGGAATAAAGCATTTGAAAATGAACATCAAAGCCAGTTATTAGAGAAATGTATAAATAATTGTTTATAATAGAATTATAAATTAAAACTCAAACGTTAAAAGTAACTCAAGGAAAATATCTTAATTGTCAAAATATATTATAACAATAATATAACACTGAAAATACATTTAACAAGACCAAAAAGGAAAGAGGCAAATAAATAGAGAAAGTGAAACATGTTAAGTCTTGTCTCAAAGACAGAGGAATGAAATGCCAAAAATTTAATTTCACCATGATGCATACATAGAAGAAGTGTTAAGGAATGATTTTGAAACAAAGTTTACTAGTAGAAAAATTATAATTAAAATAATTTGCAACTTAATTTTTACACAAAATAGTATCTAAAGCAAAACATACATAATAAGAAAAAAACATTATAGAATGGTAGAGTTTACAGTTTATAATGTTATAAATATCATGAACCTTCACTGGAAATTGTGACTCAGAGCTCTGTATGTGTCTGCACAGAACATATAAACTGGCCACCTTTACTGTATAAGAAAGACAAGTATGTAAAAGAGAAATCAATGTCAGTCTTACGAACCTCCATGCGCTAGAGTTGGGGAAGATTTTACTTAGGGTCAGCAATATGCATCCTGGAAGCCCCAGATATTTTGGTCTATAGCATTAGAGACAAGACTTCCAATATTTGAATTCCAAGTCCTTTTTCCAGCAACTACCGTTGATTACAACAAATACAAGCCCCTGCTCCCAAAATGCATTAAGCCCACTATCCCCTAAATAAACACATATGTACTGAGGTAAACTAAAATGGTCCCCTATTTCTCTTGTCCTTCATCGTGTGTGTGTGTGTGTGTGTGTGTGTGTGTGTGTGTGTGTGTGTGTGTATCCAGGAGGACAGATGGGTAAAGAAGCTTCAGTTATTCTTCAATTAATCTTCCAATTTCATCCCCACTTTTCACTTCTGCCCTCTACTCTCTGCTAACCCTCTGGAGCCCCTGTAAAGCATGCAGGTAGTATTTATAAGTAGACCTGCTCCCATCTGCTTTCTAATTCCGAGAGATTTGTTGAAATTTTTCATCCATTATTGGGACTCTCCTTGCCACCATGTTATTATTATTTTCATGATTGATTTATTTTTTATTCTTATAGGGTTGTCTCAGAAGAAAGAGGATGCAAATGTATGTGCTTAGGTCACCATCTTGAACCTGAAGAAACTTACAGTGCTCTTAGAAGATATAACATCTCCTATGATGAGGAAAGTTTGCTTGTTTTTTTTTAATCTGAGGTTCAGATTTCCATCAGGTGGACTTATCTTTTTTAAAAATTCAGGTAAATTAAATTATTTTTAATGTAAAACTACATGCACAATTAATCTCTTTTTTTAACATTATAAATATTTTTTATTATTATTATACTTTAAGTTTTAGGGTACATGTGCACAATGTGCAGGTTTGTTACATATGTATCCATGTGCCATGTTGGTGTGCTGCACCCATTAACTCGTCACTTAGCATTAGATATATCTCCTAATGCTATCCCTCCCCCCTCCCTCCAGGCCACAACAGTCCCCGGAGTGTGATGTTCCCCTTCCTGTGTCCGTGAGTTCTCATTGTTCAATTCCCACCTATGAGTGAGAACATGCAGTGTTTGGTTTTTTGTCCTTGCGATAGTTTACTGAGAAGGATGGTTTCCAGTTTCATCCATGTCCCTACAAAGGACATGAACTCATCATTTTTTATGGCTGCATAGTATTCCATGGTGTATATGTGCCACATTTTCTTAATCCAGTCTATCGTTGTTGGACATTTGGGTTGGTTCCAACTCTTTGCTATTGTGAATAGTGCCGCAATAAACATACGTGTGCATGTGTCTTTATAGCAGCATGAATTATAGTCCTTTGGGTATATACCCAGTCATGGGATGGCTGGGTCAAATGGTATTTCTAGTTCTAGATCCCTGAGGAATCGCCACACTGACTTCCACAATGGTTGAACTAGTTTACAGTCCCACCAACAGTGTAAAAGTGTTTCTATTTCTCCACATCCTCTCCAGCACCTGTTGTTTCCTGATTTTTTTTAATGATGGCCATTCTAACTGGTGTGAGATGGTATCTCACTGTGGTTTTGATTTGCATTTCTCTGATGGCCAGTGATGATGAGCATTTCTTCATGTGTTTTTTGGCTGCATAAATGTCTTCTTTTGAGAAGTGTCTGTTCATGTCCTTTCCCACTTTTTGATGGGGTGGTTTGTTTTTTTCTTGTAAATTTGTTTGAGTTCATTGTAGATTCTGGATATTAGCCCTTTGTCAGATGAGTACGTTGCAAAAATGTTCTCCCATTCTATAGGTTGCCTGTTCACTCTGATGGTAGTTTCTTTTGCTGTGCAGAAGCTCTTTAGTTTAATTGGATCCCATTTGTCAATTTTGGCTTTTGTTGCCATTGCTTTTGGTGTTTTAGACATGAAGTCCTTACCCACGCCTATGTCCTGAATGGTATTGCCTAGGTTTTCTTGTAGGATTTTAAAGGTTTTAGGTCTAACATTTAAGTCCTTAATCCATCTTGAAATAATTTTTGTATAAGGTGTAAGGAAGGGATCCAGTTGCAGCTTTCTGTCTAGGGCTTTTTCTTTTCCCCATTTATTAAATAGGGAATCCTTTCCCCATTGCTTGTTTTTGTCAGGTTTGTCAAAGATCAGATAGTTGTAGATATGCGGCATCATTTCTGAGGGCTCTGTTCTGTTCCATTGATCTATGTCTCTGTTGTGGTACCAGTACCATGCTGTTTTGGTTACTGTAGCCTTGTAGTATAGTTTAAAGTCAGGTAGCGTGATGCCTCCAGCTTTGTTCTTTTGGCTTAGGATTGACTTGACGATGCGGGCTCTTTTTTGGTTCCATATGAACTTTAAAGTAGTTTTTTCCAATTCTGTGGAGAAAGTCATTGGTAGCTTGATGGGGATGGCATTGAATCTATAAATTACCTTGGGCAGTATGGCCATTTTAACGATGTTCATTCTTCCAACCCATGAGCATGGAATGTTCTTCCATTTGTTTGTATCCTCTTTTATTTCATTGAGCAGTGGTTTGTAGTTCTCCTTGAAGAGCTCCTTCACATCCCTTGTAAGTTGGATTCCTAGGTATTTTATTCTCTTTGAAGCAATTGTGAATGGGAGTTCACTCATGATTTGGCTCTCTGTTTGTCTGTTATTGGTGTACAAGAATGCTTGTGATTTCTGTACATTGATTTTGTATCCTGAGACTTTGCTGAAGTTGCTTATCAGCTTAAGGAGATTTCGGGCTGAGATGATGGGGTTTTCTAGATATACAATCATGTCATCTGCAAACAGGGACAATTTGACTTCCTCTTTTCCTAATTGAATACCCTTTATTTCCTTCTCCTGCCTGACTGCTCTGGCCAGAACTTCCAGCACTATGTTGAATAGGAGCAGTGAGAGAGGGCATCCCTGTCTTGTGCCAGTTTTCAGAGGGAATGCTTCCAGTTTCTGCCCATTCAGTATGATATTGGCTGTGGGTTTGTCATAGATAGCTCTTATTAATTTGAGATACGTCCCATCAATACCTAATTTATTGAGAGTTTTTAGCATGAAGGGTTGTTGAATTTTGTCAAAGGCCTTTTCTGCATCTATTGAGATAATCATGTGGTTTTTGTCTTTGGTTCTGTTTATATGCTGGATTACATTTATTGATTTGCGTATGTTGAACCAGCCTTGCATCCCAGGGATGAAGCCCACTTGATTATGGTGGATAAGCTTTTTGATGTGCTGCTGGATTCGGTTTGCCAGTATTTTATTGAGGATTTTTGCATCGATGTTCATCAAGGATATTGGTCTGAAATTCTCTTTTTTGGTTATGTCTCTGCCAGGCTTTGGTATCAGGACGATGCTGGCTTCATAAAATGTGTTAGGGAGGATTCCCTCTTTTTCTATTGATTGGAATAGTTTCAGAAGGAATGGTACCAGTTCCTCCTTGTACCTCTGGTACAATTCGGCTGTGAATCCATCAGGTCCTGGACTCTTTTTGGTTGGTAAGCTATTGATTATTGCCACAATTTCAGAATCTGTTATTGGTCTATTCAGAGATTCAACTTCTTCCTGATTTAGTCTTGGGAGGGTGTATTTGTCGAGGAATTTATCCATTTCTTCTAGATTTTCTAGGTTATTTGCATAGAGGTGTTTGTAGTATTCTCTGATGGTAGATTGTATTTCTGTGGGAACGGTGGTGATATCCCCTTTTTCATTTTTTATTGCATCTATTTGATTCTTCTCTCTTTTCTTCCTTATTAGTCTTGCTAGTGGTCTATCCATTTTGTTGATCTTTTCAAAAAACCAGCTCCTGGATTCATTAATTTTTTGAAGGGTTTTTTGCGTCTCTATTTCCTTCAGTTCTGCTCTGATTTTAGTTATTTCTAGCCTTCTGCTAGCTTTTGAATGTGTTTGCTCTTGCTTTTCTAGTTCTTTTAATTGTGATGTTAGGGTGTCAATTTTGGATCTTTCCTGCTTTCTCTTGTGGGCATTTAGTGCTATAAATTTCCCTCTACACACTGCTTTGAACGTGTCCCAGAGATTCTGGTATGTTGTATCTTTGTTCTCATTGGTTTCAAAGAACATCTTTATTTCTACCTTCATTTCATTATGTACCCAATAGTCATTCAGGAGCAGGTTGTTCAGTTTCCATGTAGTTGAGCGGTTTTGAGTGAGTTTCTTAATCCTGAGTTCTAGTTTGATTGCACTGTGGTCTGACAGTTTGATATAATTTCTGTTCTTTTACATTTGCTGAGGAGAGCTTTACTTCCAACTGTGTGGTCTTTGGAATAGGTGTGGTGTGGTGCTGAAAAAATATATATATTCTGTTGATTTGGGGTGGAGAGTTCTGTAGATGTCTATTAGGCCCACTTTGTGCAGAGCTGAGTTCAATTCCTGGATATCCTTGTTAACTTTCTGTCTCGTTGATCTGTCTAATGCTGACAGTGGGGTGTTAAAATCTCCCATTATTATTGTGTGGGAGTTTAAGTCCTTTTGTAGGTCACTCAGGACTTGCTTTATGAATCTGGGTGCTCCTGTGTTGGGTGCATATATATTTAGGATAGTTAGCTCTTCTTGTTGAATTGATCCCTTTACCATTATGTAATGGCCTTGTCTCTTTTGATGTTTGTTGGTTTAAAGTCTATTTTATCAGAGACTAGGATTGCAACCCCTGCCTTTTTTTGTTTTCCATTTGCTTGATAGATCTTCTTCCATCCCTTTATTTTGAGTCTACGTGTGTCTCTGCACGTGAGATGGGTTTCCTGAATACAGCACACTGATGGGTCCTGACTCCTTATCCAGTTTGCCAGTCTGTGTCTTTTAATTGGAGCATTTAGCCCATTTACATTTAACATTAATATTGTTATGTGTGAACCTGATCCTGTCATTATGATGTTAGTTGGTTATTTTGCTCGTTAGTTGATGCAGTTTCTTCCTAGCCTCGATAGTCTTTACAATTTGGCATGTTTTTGCAGTGGCTGGTAACGGTTGTTCCTTTCCATGTTTAGTGCTTCCTTCAGGAGCTCTTTTAGGGCAGGCCTGGTGGTGACAAAATCACTCAGCGTTTGCTTGTCTGTAAAGTATTTTATTTCTCCTTCACTTATGAAGCTTAGTTTGGCTGGATATGAAATTCTGGGTTGAAAATTCTTTTCTTTAAGAATGTTGAATATCGGCCCCCACTCTCTTCTGGCTTGTAGAGTTTCTGCCGATAGATCCGCTGTTAGTCTAATGGGCTTCCCTTTGTGGGTAACCCGACCTTTCTCTCTGGCTGCCCTTAACATTTTTTCCTTCATTTCAACTTTGGTGAATCTGACAATTATGTGTCTTGGAGTTGCTCTTCTCGAGGAGTATCTTTGTGGCGTTCTCTGTATTTCCTGAATCTGAATGTTGGCCTGCCTTGCTAGATTGGGGAAGTTCTCCTGGATAATATCTTGCAGAGTGTTTTCCAACTTGGTTCCATTCTCCCCCTCATTTTCAGGTACACCAATCACACGTAGGTTTGGCCTTTTGACATAGTCCCAAATTTCTTGGAGGCTTTGTTCATTTCTTTATTCTTTTTTCTCTAAACTTCCCTTCTCGCTTCATTTCATTCATTTCATCTTCCATCAGCGATACCCTTTCTTCCAGTTGATCGCATCTGCTACTGAGGCTTCTGCAATCTTCGCGTAGTTCTCGAAACTTGGCTTTCAGCTCCATCAGCTCCTTTAAGCCCTTCTCTCCATTGGTTATTCTAGTTATCCATTAGTCTAATTTTTTTTCAAAGTTTTTAACTTCCTTGCTATTGTTTTGAATTTCCTCTCGTAGCTCAGAGTAGTTTGATCGTCTGAAGCCTTCTTCTCTCAACTCGTCAAAGTCATCCTCCATCCAGCTTTTTTCCCGTTGCTGGTGAGGAAATGCATTCCTTTGGAGGAGGAGAGGTGCTCTGCTTTTTAGAGTTTCCAGTTTTTCTGCTCTGCTTTTTCCCCATCTTTGTGGTTTTATCTACTTTTGGTCTTTGATGACGGTGATGTACAGATGGGTTTTTGGTGTGGATGTCCTTTCTGTTTGTTAGTTTTCCTTCTACCAGACAGGACCCTCAGCTGCAGGTCTGTTGGAGTTTACTAGAGGTCCACTCCAGACCCTGTTTGGCTGGGTGTCAGCAGCGGTGGCTGCAGAACAGTGGATTTTCGTGAGACCACCAATTCAGCTGTCTGATAATTCCTCTGGAAGTTTTGTCTCAGAGGAGTACCTGGCCCAGTGAGGTGTCAGTCTGTCCCTACTGGGGGGGTGCCTCCCAGTTAGGCTGCTCAGGGGTGAGGGACCCACTTTAGGAGGCAGTCTGTCCGTTCTCAGATCTCCAGCTGCGTGCTGAGAGAACCACTACTCTCTTCAAAGCTGTCAGTCAGACAGGGACGTTTAAGTCTGTGGAGGTTCTTGCTGACTTTTTGTTTGTCTGTGCCCTGCCCCCAGAGGTGGAGCCTACAGAGGCAGGCAGGCCTCCTTGAGCTGTGGTGGGCTCCAGCCAGTTCGAGCTTCCTGGCTGCTTTGTTTACCTAAGCAAGCCTGGGCAATGGGAGGCGCCCCTCCCCCAGCCTCGCTGCTGCCTTGCAGCTTGATCTCAGACTGCTGTGCTAGCAAGCAGGGAGACTCTGTGGGCATAGGACCCTCCGATCCAGGTGCGGGACACAATCTCCTGGTGTGTCGTTTTCCAGGCCCGTTGGAAAAGCACAGTATTAGGGTGGGACTGACCCGATATTCCAGGTGCCGTCTGTTACCCCTTTCTTTGACTAGGAAAGGGAACTCCCTGACCCCTTGCGCTTCCCGAGTGAGGCAATGCCTCGCCCTGCTTCGGCTCGTGCACAGTGCACTTCACCGACTGTCCTGCCCCCACTGTTTGGCACTCCCTAGTGAGATGAAACCGGTACCTCAAGCAGAAGTGCAGAAATCACCAGTCTTCTGTGTCGCACAGGCTGGGAGCTGTAGACCAGAGCTGTTCCTATTCGGCCATCTTGGCTCGGTCCCACAATTAATCTCAATGTGATTCAGTCCTTTCCTCCCTCCCTGGCTCCCTTCCTTCTTTCCTTCCTTCATGTTTCTTTCTCTCTCTCTGTATTGCCATCTATCTATCTAATCTATGTAGATAGAAAAATATTAGGGGTTAGAATTTTTGCCCTGCATATTAGGATTTTAGTTAGTTTGTTATTTCTAGTTTTTCTTATCTTAAAATGATTATGGTCAGATACAGTGGCTCACAACTATAATCCCAGCTACTTGGGAGGCTGAGGTAGGAGGATCACTTGAGGCCAGGCATTTGAGACCAGCCTGGACAATACAGTGAGGCCTCATCTCATAAAAGATTATGCATATATTCAATTAAATATTGAAATAGTTATTAATATAAAAAGTCCATAAATACCCTCTTGACTGGCAATTTAACTTAGCAATTTGTCATAAATAATAGTAAAATAACTCTTCAAGGATGTGCACAAGCACATTTGTGGCAATTCTCTTTATGATCAAAAAACATCAATAGAGAATTGATTAAACTGTGGTAGAGTTTAATCAATGGAATATTATGCAGTCACTGAACGTGATCATCTAATCATATATATTGGCAAAATACGGTGAAAAGGCCTATGCTAGTTTGTTTTTCAGTGTTTGTATTACATATGCTTAGAAAAAGTCTAGAATCATAAATACCAAAACTTCAGCAGACGTACTATCTGGGTGATAGTTTGGTTTTCTCCCTTATGTTTCCCCTATTTTTTTATCTTTATCTTTTTTTTTTTTTTTTTACAATAGGCATGTGTTACTCATATACTCAGAGAGTAAGCATATTTCTGGTTTCAAAGACAGAGAGAGAAAGAAGCAGGTAGGGAGAACACAAACATATTCATGCATGCTGGGATAAAATAACAATATTTATGACAGTAATCAATACTACTTTGAAAGATGTTGGAATTTTTGTATTTTCCTTCATAATATACCTCAAATATTTGAATATTTGAATATTTCAAAACTACCTTTATAAAATCCTCTCTTCCAGCCGGGCGAGGTGGCTCACGCCTATAATCCCAGCACTTTGGGAGGCCGAGGCGGGCGGATCTCGAGGTCAGGAGATCGAGACCATCCGGGCTAGCACGGTGAAACTCCGTCTCTACTAAAAATACAAAAAATCAGCCGGGCGAGGTGGCGGGCACTTGTAATCCCGGCTACGTGGGAGGCTGAGGCAGGAGAATGGCGTGAACCCCAGGGGGCGGAGCCTGCAGTGAGCCGAGATCGCGCCACTGCACTCCAGCCTGGGCGACAGTGAGACTCCGGCTCAAAAAAAAAAAAAAAAAATCCTCTCTTCCTACTATTTTTCTTGCCATTCGTTTTCCCCTAGCAGTACAGCCATCAGTGAACATATTCCACCTTATTTGATGATAGTTAAAAGTACATAGAAACATCTTACATTTTTTGTTATACTGATTATATATCAAATGTTTTTAAAAATAACATTTCTTGTGGTGATGATAGCCTCCACAAAACAAGCATATTGTACTGATCCACAGCAATCATACTTTTCATTAAATTGCAAACATTTCATATAATCTCAGCATTCAAACTAATTCAAGTAGATTTTGTGAATATTCTTCTCTGGACCCCATTACCAGACACTAGTTCTATTTCTACTTTTGTGTCAGATTGTTTGTCTTGTACACAGTTTCCTCAATGACATTAGCAGTATCACAGATGTTAATAAGCTTTTTACAGATAATCTGAATTTCTCTCATATTTGATGCCACAACTTTCTTTGAATGATTTTATACATGTATTTTCATCATCATGATTCGGTTATCTTGGCTTAAACAGTAAAGGATGTCTGCAAAATCCTAGAATTCCATAGAACAGAGTTTGATAGCAATTTCTCTAAAGGCTCCCAAATATATTTTTCACAGTTTTCTAATTTCGGTAATAAATAATTGTCAGAGGTCCACTCTTTCTCTATGTCTTCAGGAGGATATTGTCTTTCATTTGTTTTGGCAACTTCTTTTCTATAAGTCCCAGCTGTTTTATCTTTCCTACTTATTTAGAGGATCTGTAGTTTTTCTTTGGCCATCAATCTGTCTACTTGGGTACTAGTCAAATATCTATCTTATATCTATAGATGAAATGGTAAATTGGTGATATCCACAGTCCTTCATCTAGCAACCTTTTTGCAATCCTTTTGTGGTTACTGAAACACACTCTCTATTGTCCTCACTCCCTTGCATCTTTAAGAAGAAGGAACAAATAATAATGAATTGATAACAATAAACTAAAAATTTTAACATATGCTGTCACCGGAGAACTCTTATTTCAGATCTATCTTTGCCCGTTGAGACTATATTTCCACAGATGTGTTTGTCACAGCCACCTCCCCCCTTGCTATTCAATTATTCTCTAGGAGTTATAGGATTATAAAGAGATATAGGAAGAAAAGCACTAACAGGAATGGGGAGCAGTGAAAGGCATTCACACCAGCCTACAAAAGTGCAGCCACTCTATAGAATGGCATCCTCATTTCTGATTAATACAATCCTTGAGCTTCTGGGAAGCAGATGTGTGGGAAGGGAGATTCAGATTCTACCCAGAGTCAAGGGGTCTTTCTACCTACCTGCGCTTCATTACCAGAATTCTGCTCTACCTTTCTAGAATTGCTTCCCACCATCACTCCCTCTCAAATGCTCCCTGGCCCAATTAGCTTGAACTACATGTCCTTCCTCTAATATCCTATTTCCTGCTAAATGAGCTCAGGGAAAGCTTTTCTCTTGTTTACCATTATATTCCCCGCACTTAAGTTTGCCTGATATATAGCAACAGCTCCACAAATATTTTTGAAGCAATAAATGAACACTTCTATGCCTTTTCTCTTGTCTATTTTTCCTTTAGTACCCTTTCCCTCACTTTTCTGTGAGATAGGAGCCTTCTCTTTATCAAAATTAGCTTGTGCCATCTCCTGTGAAGATCATACTGAACATCTCCAAACAATGTTATGTGTTTTCTCATCTATTATAATATATATCATAGTATTATAATTGTTCATTTGCAAATCTAATTTACCCACTAGCCTATCAGCCTGAGGGCAGTAACAATATTAATTTTATCTTTATGAACCCAAGCATGATGATACTTACTAAGTGCTTAATAACCAATTGCTGGATGAAGTCTTCTAAACCAAAATTTATTGTTCTTTGATACTAATAACAATAAAATAATAAATGTTTACTGTGACATGTGGTTAAAAGCCAGACAAGCAGAGACTGAATCCCAGCTCTGACCCTTACAAAGTGTTATCTTCTTGGGCATCTTGTCTAGTCTGTGACTCATTTTTCTCATCTGTAAAATGGAGATAATAATAGTACCTGCCTGATATAATTGAATTAACTAACATATAGAAAGGTATTAGGATAGTGTCTGCCATCGAGAAAACATTCAATACCTATTAGCTTTACTTTTATATACTCACAACGTAACAGATCCTATGTAAGGTACTTTACTATAAATTTGTTCCTCACAGCAATGCTATAGGTATTATTTTAAAGATCATAAGACTAAAGCAAAGAGATATTAATCAATTTGCTCAAGATCACAGAATTCTTGTGTTAAAATCTGCCTACTACCTAACTTCACACCACACAAATTTCTACAAGATCTTGAACATGCATCTGAGTCTACATTCTATGAGTCACAAATTATTCTATTTCTTTGAAAAATCTTGCTTCATCTCCACCATATGTAATGTACAGGCTGCAAAGCATTATATTTGAGAGCTGGCTGGGGTGCTACAGTCAGACTAACCTAGGTTCTAATCCTGGCCTGAACATTTTAGTAGCTAGTGATCTTAGCAAGTTTCTGAACCTCTCTATGCTTGAGGTTCCTTTTCGTAAATTGAGCATAATAATATCAACCCCCAAAGATTATTTACTCTGAGGATCAAATGAGATTAAATATGTGTAACGTGCTTAGCAAAATGCTTGGTGCACTCAAAGTTCAATGAAAGTAAGCTGTCATCTACCCCTGTTGTCGACCTCATTTATTTCATTAGTTTCTGATTGCATTTTAGAACTTTTGGATCTCATTTATAAATTCTGGAGGTTTACCTTCTTTTTCAGAGTATTTCTCTGAACACCACCACCTCCCTCTTAGGCTAAGTTAGGTATACCTTTTCCTATTCCCTAGCAGGATGTGAAATATACCACTATTTTCTGAACAGCAGCAGATGGGAAATGATCCTTGGATTCTCCCCTTATGGATGACAAGGGAAAGAGAGAAGAAACCTATTTTAAAAAGCATCCAACTGCATAATAAAGTATCTATGAACCATTCCATTATCTTGATCTATGTGTGCCCCCAGAACTCAGGCTGCTTGCCCTAGGAAAGATGGTACCATCACCACTCCGTCTCAATATACAGCAACACCGTCAGATAGCAGTGTGTTGATGAACACGTAATAGTCAACTCTCCAGGAAAAAAAAAAGTCCGAATTTGTAGACTGCCAATTTCTGCGGTGTAAATGTTCTGACCCTGGCCAATTTCAAGTTACCAGCATTATATCACTGAATATGGAGTTGGGAAGAGACGTGCAATAGTACCCCTTATATAGTATTTCTACCATACACAGAAAACAGATGTAAATAACCTCAAGATCATGGATAACAGTAAAATGAAGACAAATAACTAGGACTTAATGAGTTGTATTAATTCCATTTTTACAAAGTAATGTATTAATTATGTCTATATAATTTCATTCTTGTTGGTTGTGCTTAAAAGCCTGCTCCCAAAATTCCTGATAATGTAGCAGTGTCTCTCAAGAGCCGGTACAAGCTGACCCCAGCACACCAATGCCTTTGAAGGTAAGAATGAAGCATCCTGGGCAGAGGAAAATTGAAGCTTATATAATGTAGGGCCTTGTTTAAGAAAAAATATGATGCTTAAATAGATTTTTTTAAATTAAAAAATATATATTTAAAAAACATTTTAAAATGTTTAAAAAATAAAAAATATATTTAAAAATAAAAAATAAATATTTATCTAGAAGTGAATTCATCAAGAAGAGAATATTTATTTTAAATGCCCACAGCCACTCCAGCACCCCTAACAGGAAGGGATGTGTGGGGAATGAACTCAGAATGGAAAGAGACAGCAGCATTAACCAGTTGTACCTAAAATATCTGACTTTTGCAAATGTTTCAAAAACATATGATTTATGTGAAAATGTTGCTAGAACTTTTCCCAGTGCCTTGGGGCTCACATAAGAAATGAGCACAGGCTGGGCACAGTAGCTCACGCCTGTAATCCCAGCACTTTGGGAGGCTGAGGCGGGTGGATCACGACAAAGTCAGGAGTTTGAGACCAGCCTGGCCAACATGGTGAAACCCTGTCTCTGCTAAAAATACAAAAATTAGCCGATGCAGTGGTGGGTGGGTGCCTGTAGTCCCAGCGACTCGGGAGGCTGAGGAAAGAGAATTGCTCAAACCTGGGAGGCAGAGGTTGCCAGTGAGCCAAGATTGCACCACTGCACTCCAGCCTCGGTTGACAGAGCAAGACTCCACCTCGGGGGAAAAAAAAATGAAAGAAAGAAAAGAAATGAGCATGATGGTAAGCCTATCTCTGACTCTGAGCAATCAGGACCGAGCTACTTCAGTTATTTAGGTATCAGTGAGGGTACTATATACCCTGATAAATTATGAACCTCTGGAGAACCTTGGAAACAGCAGGCTGCAAACTGATCTATCTACAGGAACCAACAGGTCACATGAATGCCTGAAGTAGGTCTGTGGGAGCTTGTAGCTAATAAAGGGGCACATTTTTTTGTTGAAAGTGAGTGCCAGCTGCTAAGCTCAGGGTGCTTTTTGTCATGGTGTACTATGGGCCCAGTATTACCAAATATTCTGATATTTCAGTAGAAACCAGAAATCTGGAATTTTATATAAAATCTCCTGACTTTTAAATGCTGGCAAGTAATACAATTTAAAAAAAAATCCTGAAGGTCAAATAAAACTGGGGCTGCCAATTTTCAGACTCTGTCTTAGATAATGAAGAATAAATAAATAATGAGTGCATTCCTTTGTTTACATCTTTCACCCTGTCTATCTCCCACCCCTTACCCCTGGGAGCTGGGGAAATAAACACTATAATAATTATTAGGCCGTACCATAATTGCTTGTCAGTGGATTTGTCTCTCAATTAGATCAGGTATTCTTGGAGGTCATGGCTAACATGTTGTTCTCTTTGTTTTCCTAGTGCACAGAATACCTGGCAGACAGCATCTGACTCACTGAGCTGCACACAGCACCAAGTAATGCAGATAGAGTCAAGGTAGCAGAGAGGTAATGAATGTGAGCTCCAGGACCAAATTGACTGAGTCAGAATTCCGGCTACTATATTTATGAGTCACCTATCTTTGGACAAATGTCTTTACCTCTCTATAGCTCAGTTTCGTCATGTACAAAATGAAAAGTATCATCAAGTATCACACATAGAGTCAGGGTAGTATAGAGGTTTCTTTCTAAATACAAATATTATCCATAATGTTATTATTACTAATATAGTAGGTTTTCAATAAATATTTGTTGATTTATGCTTTTCAATTTTTAATGGTATTAGTTATTTGTAATTATTAATTTTCATTTAGAATTACATACTGGCCCTGAAGTGTCTAATGTAAATTGGCAGAGATAATTTTATTTGAATTAAACTGTGGCTTCCATAAACTTGACCTAAATAAAAGCCTGGAACTATAAAAGCCATTCTCACAGGACACATCTGTGGCTCCTTTTAAATGGACTACTTCTCTGATTAATCTGAGACGTGATCAAAATTTTCTTATAAAGACTTTGAGCCAAAAAGTGAAACAATTCTTTGTCCTGTGAAGGAAAGTTATGGATTAGAAAGGAAAGCGGTTATCTCATTTTTTATAATACACCTTTCCACCCCACCAGGCTAAGTTTTACATCATCAGGTACTAAATCGTGTTCCCATTCTTAAGACCTAGCGTGATGTTTGTCATGCAATAGTTCTTATTAAGCTTTTGATATAAAATAAAGAGAAACCCCAGTTTCCATTTCCCACTGAAAAGAGCCTTTGGGGAAGAGAAAGTGAGTTAATATTTATTGAGCTCTTACTATGGGTCACATCATTTGCTAGATATGTTACAAAAAGTCATTTGAATCCTTACCAAAACCCTGATTTATAATCCTTCTTTTGCAAAAGGGAGACTGAAACTGAGAGAGGTCACATGAATTACTCAAGTGTGCGTTATAAACAATGAAGGAGCTAGTATGCATCCAAATCCAAAGTCTATGCTCTTTCCACCAATGTATTTGACTATGTTTTCATACTAACTCTGGACTGAACATTTTTACAGATCAACAACTATATTAAAAGAAAACAAATTATTAAGAGTATCAGCAAGTTAATTACAAAAATAATCAGTGGCACTATTTTAAATTTGCATTAATGTTACTTAAAACAGTTATGGTTCATCTCTGTTGAAAAACATTGAAATGTGTCAGAGAATCAATTAGGAGCATCTGCTACTTATAACAAAGTTAAAACATTTTATGTCTAAGCAGATACGGATGATTTTAGATTATGTCAGAAAACGTGTGTTGGATTTCAATGGCTGGAACATAAAACATAACTGTTGGAACATTCTGGGATTTTTTGAAATAAAGTCGTCATGTCATCTCCTTGCTCCCCCATTTCCCTGCCCCAGTGGCTTCCACACTTCTTAATAGATGTTTTAATGTTCTCCAAAGGTTTGAATTTGGGCCCATCTCTGCATCTCATGTCTTACCTTATCTCTCCTTCAAAATCTCACCCCAGGCATAACTGACATTCTTTCAGTAAGTCACGCTCTCTCCTGCTTCAGGACCTTTACACATGTTGCCCTTCTGCTCCCCGACTTTAATGAATTGACCCATCCTCATCCTTCAAGTCATCTTAGACAAAATATCCCCACCAAACAAGACTTTCAGAAGTCCAAGGGTCAGGGTTAGGTGCTCAGACATGTTCCTCCACATCTGGTTATCTCCTCCCAGCATACCCTTCATCTCACTTTGTGGTTACTGTCAAATGATCTGTTTCCTTCCTTCCTTCCTTTCTCAATGTAGGGTGAGAACTACATTGCTCACCAGTGACTCTCCAGTATCTCCTAAAATATCCAGCACACAGTATGTGCAACCTATGCATCTGTTGGTATAATTTCATGGACACATAAGTAAAATATGGTGACTTCACAATTAAGAAAAATAGCAGGTATCTGTATAATATTAACATATGATTACTGATGTTAATGGTAGGTTTATTCCAGACAGTAAAATATAAGCAGGTTAAAATCTTAGTTATAGATTTACAGGACTGGAAAAGGCCTTAGAAAATCATCAAGTTTAACTTTGTTTTCCAAAAATGGAAGCTGGGGCTGAAGAAGTAGAATAATTGAGCCTGATTGCATGGCCTCTTAGACCACCAACAAATATGTATTCGCTGGACATCTAATAGATGACTATGAAGCACTCCACTAGGCACTGGCAGGTGAGGGGTGAGGAGACAAGACAAGAACAAAATTCCTGCCACAGAGATAATACAGTCTGGCTGGAGAAACAAGACCTTCATGTATCAAACAATTAAAGGACAAAGAGAAACTATGTTATTAAGTGCTAAATTAGGCAGAAGAGACAATAAATGCTATAGCCATTCAAAATATGGGAAAGATAAACAACCAAATGAGCTCAGATTGATCACTTACTGCCTCGTGACTGCTCTTGGAATTCCTCCTTGTTTTTATGACTGACTGTCTCCCATGTCATGATCAGCCCTTTAGGAAAAGGGATATTTTTGTTGCTCTCATACTTCCTTATCATGGATAATTAATTATCAGTTGAAGGAAACTCACTTATGCTGTCACTTGGGTTTGGGAAAAGAATCCTTCAAAAATCACAATATTCTCTTCTAGTCAATGATGTTAAGATTTCATCAAAATAAATGAATAAAATATAGCATTAATATTGTATTCAAGAGTTTTCTTAATCCTCTCAAAGCACCACCAGGGATGATATTTTTCTGATTCCCTACACAAATCCAGACATATACACATGTGTGTGCATTACACACTCACACACTCCTTGCAGGCCTATGCATCTTAAAAAAAAAAAACAAAACAAAACAAAACAAAACAAAAAAAAAACAGCAACGGCTGCTTTTGTCTACTTAACTAATACATTTCTCTTTAGAATTGTGACCTCAAGTTCTCTTGCAAATTTCTTCTACCTGATCCTCCAATTATAACATCTCACTATCCTCAGTAAGCTTTAGAAATTTTATATAGATAGATAGATAGATAGATAGATAGATAGATAGATAGATAGATATTCCTGATCATCCCTTTAATTTTCCAGGAGTCTTGTAGGAGTTCCTATCACTTCCAGAAGCTGGGGTAGGTGAGGGAGGACCAGGGAGACAAGAGGCTATATTTTCCCTATGAATATGTGATTTCTTCATACTCGACAATGTCTCAAAGCCAAGGAAGAAAACGGTCATTACTCTCAATACTCAATACTGTCGCTTAAAATTAATTTCTTGTTCTTTTCAAATATCCTAATCTTCCCAGGCAGAATTAGTCACCCCATGCTCTGTACACCTGCAGTTCTCTATGGAAATATCCCAAGACATTTCACATAGAGCTGAACTGTAACGATATATCACTGAGTTTTTCCTTTGTTAACGTATAATTTCTTGAAAGCAGATCTCTGCAGTTTACTTTTTACTCCAACTAACTGCCCGACACATAGTAGACCCCAAACGTGTTTTGCATGAATGAAGACAGCCGTCATTTGAGTTTAATTTTCATTAAATGTGTTTAATTCTTAAGCAACTTTTTTAACAGTGGTCCGAGCTAATTGGTTTTCTGACATAGGCAGTCTCATTTTGAATGGATCATATTCCTTTTCAGGAAAGTATTTTTTAAAGGTACTATAACATGGGTATTTAAACAGAGATAAAATGAGAGTTCTAAAATTATGAGCCCTAGGCCACCAGAGAATATAGTACAAATTTATAGAGTGAACCAGGTTTTATCAAAGCTTTCCCTTGGAAAATACAGGCTTCTTTTCCTCCTGGAAGCTCTGCTCTGCTCAGTGGCCTGGCATCCTGAACATTGACTTGACCTGTTTTGAGGTGTTAGTCTGACCCTGAAGTTTAACCAATAAAATATTCATGGCCTCCTCTAAGGTACATAGACTTTTATTAGTTTTATATGGTATATACACACTATGTAGGAAAAAAATACAACAGCATGATTCAGATGGATTGGTACCTTATGGTGACTGGGCCAATAAACAGAGAATGCAGTTTAACATAGACAAATGTAAAATAATAAGTCTAGAGACAATGAACCAAAACAGAAAGTCTGTATTAAGCCATAGCAATGCAATGCAGTGATCAGGAAAATGATTTGGGGATTTTTGAATGATAATGCCAGAAGCCAGAAGCTCAGACTTGTTTGCTAGCTGAGCAATAGGCTTATGTGATGCACAGAATACAAATCAAATTATATGGTGGCAATACAGTGAAAACAACAGAGCATGTGGCTCTGTCACCATTTCACCAGAGAGAACTAAGCACAACCAACTTCAAGTTGGTTGGTTACAGAGAACTATGGCAGCTAAATATATTTAAGTCAGATATTAGGAAAAGCTTCCTGCCTCAGTGGGCCATGAAACATTACAATTACTTAAAAGGACATTAGCAATATCTTATTTTTATGTGACCTTTCTTCATTTTTAGTGTTTTCACACTAACAACCTTATTTGCTCCTCACCATAAAGCTGTGGAGTGCATAGGAGAAACAGAATTTCCATTTTATAGAGGGTTAAACTGAGATTCAGTTGCCAAGGATTATAACAAAGACAGGATAGGAGCCTAGAGTTTATAAATATCATTCTAGTGCTCTTTACCATGACATGTCTGCTTTAGGCATTGCCAAGGGAAAATTTGGAGTCAAGCTTTCAACAGATCTTTAAGAATCATATAGAAAGTTATACTGCCTCTATGAAAGCAGAAGAAAGACTGATTTCATTTTTAGAGACACCATCCCACAAGAATTCTGTAATCCAGCATGCTAAATTACGCACTTTGAGACCAGAAGAGTTGAAATGTCCTAGCTATTCAGAGCAAGCGTAGCAGTATGTATATTCCACAGATGGCCGCAACAATATCTCCCATCACAGGTGCTTCTTCAAAATGTGACCTTAACATTATTCCTATCCAGAGATAGGGTATCTCTCCTCTCCTTTTGAATGTGGGTAGGCTTGTGACTTGTTTGTAACCAATAGAATGAGGTGGAAGTGACACTGAGTGTGGGTCACGGAAGGCAATGTAGTTTCTGTCTCATCAACTGGAATGTTCTCTCTTGACTACTTCAACCACCATGAGGCTGCTGTGCTGTAAGAAAGCCCAGACTAGCTCATCAATAGAAACCACATAAAGAAAACTGAGGATACGAGAAGAGAAAGGTTCCCGGGAAGGCCCAAGATGCTCCAGCCCCTTACTATTCCAGCTCCATGTCACTGCAAATATAGAGAGAGCTGGGGCCAAAACCACCCAACCAAGTCCTTCCTCAATTTCCTGACCCACACGAGAAGTAATGAAATTATTTTTGTTATGTTAAGCTGTTAAGTTTAGGAGTGATTTATTATTATTATTTCAATTGTTTTGGGAGGAACAGGTGGTGTTTGGTTACATGGACACATTCTTTAGTGATGATTTCTGAGATTCTGGTGAACTCATGACCCAAGCAGTATCCATGGCTAGAAGACCTGAAGACAGATCACATCACAGGACTCTGCAGACATTCCTCAGTATCCGTCTAGAGTCCGGTAGCCCTGCTGGGTGACCAGAATCTGAACAGCAGCCCCTGAGTTCCAGAACTTTCCACTGAAACATTCTACCCAAATGAGAAAGAACCAGAAAAGTAATTCTGGTAATAGGACAAAACAAAGTTCTATAACACTCCCAAAAGAGCTCCCCAGCAATGGATCCAAACCAAGAAGAAATCTCTGAATTGCCAGATAAAGAATTCAGATTAGTAAGCTACTCAAGGAGGTACCAGAGAAAGAAGAAAAACAACCTAAAGAAATTTAAAAAAAAAAGGATATGGATGAAAAAGTCTTGAGAAAAATGGATATCATTAAGAGTGATTTGTTATGGATCAATAATAACTGGAACAGAATGCGAATGTTCTCAAGAGTGTAGGCATTTGGGGTCTTTGTGTTTTTGCTTTGAGGAAGGGTCTCACTCTGTCACCTAGGCTGGAGAGCAGTGGTGCAATCTTGGCTCACTGCAGCCTTGACCTCCCCCAGCTCAAGCATGCCTCAGCCCGAGTAGCCAGGACTACAGGTGCACGCAACCATGCCTGGCTAATTTTTGTATTTTTTACAGAGACGGGGTTTCACCATGTTGCCCAGGCTGGTCTGGAACTCCTGGGCTCATGTGATCTCCCTGCCTCAGCCTCCCAAAGTGCGGGGATTACAGGCATGAGCCACTGTACCCAGCCTGTTTTTTGTTATTTTGCTTTTATTTTAAAATGGTACCCAGCATCTCCTCTCCCTTCCTAATAGCACTGTGATTTCCCTAAGAAATTAGCCATAGCCCCTTTCTCCCAGCCAAGGAGAATACTCCCTCACTAGAATTTTACTCTTTAACCAAATGATAATGCTGTAAGTCCATTATCCCATTACTCTAGCCTGAAAATGGCAGGAGGTAGTCATCAAGCATCAGAGGCACTCTAACCAAATGGTACCAGGTATGAGGTAGTCCTCTCCTTCCTGTTTTCTGGGTCTTTGAAATTGTCTTTTATTCTGCTCCATTCCAGGTCTTCGTCTTCAGCCTTCCTAACAGTCCTATAAATTACCCTTATCCATCTAATGAATTCCTTTAAATTTAAGTGAGACCAAGTCACTTTCTGTAATTTATAACCAATGATCCCTGACTAATATGGTGTCTCATCCAGGAAATAATATGTTTTTATAGCTTTCACGAGCTGTCCTTGACATGCAATAAACTGCACATATTTAAAGTGAATATCTGACAAATTTTGGCAAACGTATATATTCGTGAAGCTGTCACTACAAAGGAGGGTATTGAACATACCCATCACCTCCATTTCTTTCCTTATATCCCTTTGTAATCCCTCCATTCTGCCCCTCTGTAACCCCTATCCCCAAACACTAATAATCTGCAATTTTTTCACTAGAGATCAGTTTTCATTTTCTGGAATTTTATATAAATGAAATAATAAACTATGCACTCTTATTTTCCTCTGCCTTCTTTCACTCAGCATATTATGAGATTCATATAAGTTGTGTGTACTCCACTGTATAAATATACCAAAATTTGTTTATCTATGCACCTGTTGATGGACAACTGGGTTATTTTCAGATTTTGGCTACTATGTTGAATACTATTATGAAAATTCATGTATAAGTCTACGTGTGTTATATGTTTTTATTTCACTAGATAAATACCTAGAAGTGAAATGTCTGGATTATATTGTATGTACATGTTTAATTTTTTAAGATGCCACCAGTGTTTTCCAAAGTGGTTATATTGTACTACGTTTCCACCAGCAGTGTATGAGTTCCTTTTGCCCTATATCCTTATCAATGGTAGACTTTTCACTTCGGGCCATTCTAATGGTTGTGTCATGATATCTCATTGTAATTTTAATTTGCATTTTCCTCGTGATTAACAATTTTCAGCATCTTTTCATTTGCTTATTTGTTAGGTCCTATAAGGCTTCCCTTTTTCTTAACCTTTATTTTAGGTTCAGGGGTATATGTGAAGGTTGGTTACGTAGGTAAACTCATGTCATGGGGTTTGTTATAGAGATTATTTCATCACCCAGGTATTAAACCCAGTACCCAATAGTTATCTTTTCTGCTTAATGCAGGTTCATCATGCAAACAGATTTCTGGTGAGCCACCCACAAATTTATCACACCTGCCTGACTCCAAACAATGGGTATAGCTTCGGATTAAACCACAAGCTGTTACATATCTACATAAGGCAACACATAGGAAAAGACGAAGATACACCAAAAATGATAAATTATTACCTCTGGGTGTTGGGATCATAGGTGAGTCTTTTCTTCCTGCTTCTTGAAACTTTTCTGTTTTCTGACTGTTTATAATGAGTAGGTATTATTGTTGGCCTTTGGGGAAAATAATTAAATGGGAGTAAATGTAGTCATACTCCTTGGATATACCAATATCCCAACAGCAGCCATGTTCTTGTTCCTTCTTCCACGAAGAAACCAAGTAGAGAATAACCATTTCGTAGCCAATTCTTACTCATTTCCATGGCCAGTCACCTCCAATGAGGGCAACATTTGGCAGAGTATACTGTTCTCCCAGAGAATTGGGTCATGGGTGTGGGGTTCAGGAATTCAACAAATAGAAGAGCTCAAATTAAATGAAGTTTAGATGAGACTTGGCAACACCAACTCCTCCATGCAGAAAAGTTTTCATAGTCTGAAGATGCTAATAAAACTTAAAAAGTATGGCAACAAGGAACTAATCTGGAGCCTGAGAGGCATGCATGCAGTATGCATGCTGCATGCATGTCTCAATAAAGAGGTAACATTATTCTCTACTACCAATATTTTTAAAAGACTTCTAGGACTAGTGTTTGCAAGGTGCTAGCCTTGAAGATCACCCATAATATTTCACACATACTTAGCTAAATATTGAACAGATTAACTCTCTAATGGAATCTCCAGTAATTTTGACCCAAAGTTGCACATGGCGGAAAGCATTTGACTCCCTTTGTTTTACAAGCAGGGGTTTCAAGGAAAACTTCTCTCTTCTCCACACCCCAGAGAGCCTATAGTTTGATTCTTACCCCAAAAGGGGAGATGGATTGATGAAGTTCAGATTTCTTACTAATGAGGCTAATGTGTTCTAAGATGGATATGAAATTTTCTAAGATAAAATTGTGAACTAGTTTTCTACTTGGTGTCACTTGGATTATGAAGGGAAAAAATAGTATGACCAAAACTGAAAAATAATTTATTTACAACCCAGGTACACAGAATTGGATTCATTATAACCTTTACTTCATGGCATATTCACATGATTGACCTATCCATGGCCAACTTATATTTGGTTTAACAGTATTTTAATTATTTCCTATTATGTAATAAAATGTGAACCCACTACCTATTCTTAAAACAATTCTTAAAACAATTCTGACATGTATCCAGAAATATGCAAATATCATGATCTCCCAATGCTGAGAATTACAACAACCTGCTGAGTTAAGAACAACAACTGGTGTTGGGAGATAAAGGTCATAGGTCAAATTTAGGGAGTGGAATTTATTATATATGAGAAAAAAAATCAGTAAATCTAGTCCAAGAACACAGACATGGCTAGACTTATAAAATGAGTAGTTAAGGCTGGGAACAATGGCTCACGCCTGTAATCCCAGCACTTTGGGAGGCCAACGCGGGTGGATCACTTGAGGTCAGGAATTCAAGACCAGCCTGGCCAGCATGGTGAAACCCCGTCTCTACTAAAAAATACAAAAATTAGCCAGGTGTGGTGGCAGGCACCTGTAGTCCCAGCTACTCGGGAGGCTGAGGCAGGAGAATTGTTTGAACCCGAGAGGTGGAGGTTGCAGTGAGCCGAGATCACGCCACTGCACTCTAGCCTGGGCAACAGAGCAAAACTCCGTCTGGAAAAAGAAAAAAAAAAGGAGTAGTTTAAAAAAAAAAAATCAGCATATGACTTATGTTTAGAAGGCCCTTCAGACCCAGATACACTAGCAGTAGTGATATCTGCAGATAAGAGATATGCATGTGAGTATGAATCCAAGAGAGTTGTTGCTTCGGAGACCAAATCTGGCACACCATTGCAGCCTATATGAGAACCTGGGTCAGCAGACATATTACCCTGGAGTAAACAGGATGTCACAGGACAATGCTTCATATAATACCATATGGCAGCAAAAGGTAACAGGAGTGGAGAGACCATTTCTCCTCCCATCTAGAACTGAGTTCCTGCCACTATAAGTGAGGTAAGCCATTAGTTTTTGGACAATTCAGAGATAAAGGACAACACTAAATTAGGAGATATATTGGCAGTAATAATACTTGTGGGTCTATAGCAATAAGTTAGAAACATTAATGAGATATGAATCAACTTATTATGCCCTAAGTAGCTGCAATGGACTGAATGTTTATGTCCTCCCAAAATTCATGTTAAAATCCTAACCCTGAATGTAATAGTATTAGAAGATGGAGACTTTGGGGGAGTGATTAGGTCATGAGGGTAAAGCCCTTAAGAACGGGATTAGTGTTCTTATAAAAGGGGCCCCGGAGAGATCCCTTTCCTCTTCCACCATGTGTAAGGTTACTCTAGGAAGACATCTATGAGGAATTGGGCCCTCACCAGACACTGAATCTGCCAGTGCCTTGATCTTGGACTTCCCAGCCTCCAGAACTGTGAGATAAATTTCTGTTGTTTATAAACCACCCATTCCATACTACTTATGCACTTAGGTACTTACAGCAACCTAACTTGGAGTAAGACAGTAGTTACAAGAAGGCATAGCATAGGTGGAATTACCAGCACAATGCAAACACAGCACAAATACCTCAGCATAGTACTAAGGCTCTTCATAAAAAAAAAACAAAAAAACTTCCTAACAAAATAGACCAGTTTTCATAGTACCTGGTAAAGCCACAATTGTCCAACCTTTAGTCCCTATGTCCCAAAGCCCAAGTCAAAGTCTTAAGGACTACATTTCTCCATAATAAACTCAAGCAGGAGCCACAGGAAAAATGCAGGATAATTTTAAGACTGGTTTAGAGGAAGCAACCTGTCCGTGTGGTGCATGCGAGTGTGTGTGTCTATGTGTGGGTTGGTGGACAGCATTAACCAGCAGTCTGAAGTGCAGTGTTCAAAAGTGCTATGTTGGTGATTTCATGTAACATATATATATATCCAGGGAGGGTGAACTGAGTGGTAGAAGACAGAAGAAGAATGAGATTTCAAACAAAGCATAGAAATAAATTTAGTTTTACATGCTGGGTGCACACAGTGAGATTGCAAGGGGGTCAGGAATAGGGAAAAGGAAACAGATCAGTGAGCATGCAGTGCCCAGAGCCCACACCAGACACACGTGGTAGAGTTCATGTCCACAGTAATTCTAGACATCAATATCTAGTGGGTGTGATGTTAATATAAGCTGCTTTCCTTCGTCAAGACTGGATAGAAAAATAAACTGGCTGAGTGTGCCAGTTGAAGACATCAGTGACTTCTACAGAAAGGGTAAGGGAAAGCAAATGCTGACATTCTCTAACCAGGCTTATTCATTCATGTATTCCCATTTTTACTTTTTAAATATAAATTCTAATATCTGCAAAGTACAGTGCTAGGTGGATAAAGAAATGAATAAGTCATGATTATTGCACTCAAGAGCTTTGAATATAGTTATCTCTCATGTACCTGAGTCACTAAAAAACTCAAATTAAGGTTTTATGAGAATAATATGACAAACATACCATCAAAACTGTGAGGAAGAAAAGAGCCCTTCTATTCCAAGGTGACAACGTGGGAAATCAATGAAGAATTCAGGGCAACATTTGAACTAAGGCTTCAAGGATGAATCAAAAGAGAAAAGGGGAAGAACTGACACGTATAGAAAGAACGGGGCATAAGGAGGGAAGAAAAGGCTGGAAAGTGCATGGTATGTTAGAGAAAAGTTCTCACACTTTAATGTGCCTATGAATCAACTGGGGAATATTGTTAAAATGCAAACTGGATTCAGTTGGGCCTATGTGTGGGGCCTGAAATCCTGTATTTCTAGCAAGATCCCAGGGAATGCCAATGCTACAGATCCATGACAGGCCACCCTTTCTGGGGTAAGGTGTTAAAGAAAATGTATACAAATATGACCATACTGAAGGGCACAGAGATTTAGAGTGTGTAATAAGGTTGATAACAGAGGTTGAGATTGGGTCATGGGTAGCCTACAATATCATGCTAAGGAATGTAAAAGTTATTACAGTAAGTCCCGGACAAGCACTTAAACAGTGAGTAGTTTCCCTTGATTCATCAATATCTTCTTCATATTGTTGACAGAAGTATCCTTTTTATAGTAAAAATATGAACTGGCCATTCATCTTCATAAAATCCTTTGTATTTAAAGAATGCTGGAGAGAAAAAGTATCCAATGATTATGGTAGCTTGCTTGAGTGACTGGGCCAAAAAGTGATATAGTTGACTGGGATTGGAAGCAAGGATTGAGAGAGAAAAGGCTGGGCAGGGTGTAGGAAAAGAGAAAGGGAGAAAGAAAGGAAATTAATTCACATCCTCAAAGTTCAGTGGTTCTCAACCATGACTTGACATTGGAATCCACATGAGGGATTTTAAAAGTATTGATGCTTGGATAACACCCACAGAGCTTCTGCTGTAATTGGTATGGGGAATGAACTACGTATCAAGATGTCTTAAAAGTTCTTGCGGTGATTCTAATGTGCATTCAAGGTTGATGACCACAATCTTAGCATCCTCTAAATATTAGGCATCTTGAAAATGATTCTCTCATTTTATTTTCACTGTAACTTCGTATAGAAACCTATCTCAAAGGGGCTCCCACTGACCAAATATGGCACAATTTGAACCTCAAGAGAATAATACTAAAATGCATTGAAACACAACAAACATCTTCTAAAAAATTCTATGTATTCATGAAGTTTCTTTTGGAGATGATGGAAATATTCTAAAATTAAACAGTGATGATGGTGCCACAACTCTAAATATACTAAAAAACATTGAAGTGTACATTTTAAAGGGGTTAATTTTATGGTATACAGATTAGATTTCAGTAAAGCTGTTAAAAACAATCCATATTCATATGGTAATTTATTTATTATTATTACACTTTAAGTTCTGGGGTACATGTGCAGAATGTGCAGGTTGCGCAGGTATACATATGCCATGGTGCTTTGTTGCACCCATCAACCTGTCATCTACATTAGGTATTTCTCCTAATGCTATCCCAACCCCAGCTCCCCACCCCCCAACAGGCCCCAGTGTGTGATGTTCCCCTTCCTATGTCCATGTGTTCTCATTATTCAACTCCCACTTATGAGTGAGAAAATACGGTGTTTGGTTTTCTGTTCTTGTGTTAGTTTGCTGAGAATGATGGTTTCTAGCTTCACCCATGTCCCTAAAAAGGACATGAACTCATCCTTTTTTATGGTTGCATAGTATTCCATGGTGTGTATGTGCCACATTTTCTTTATCCAGTCTATCATTGACGGGCATTTGGGTTGCTTCTAAGTCTTTGCTATTGTGAACAGTGCCACAATAAACATACGTGTGCATGCATCTTTACAGTAGAATGATTTACAATCCTTTGGGTATATACCCAGTAATGGGATTGCTGGGTGAAATGGTATTTCAGGTTCTAGATCCTTGAGAAATTGCCACACTGTCTTCCACAATGGTTGAACAATTTACACTCCCATCAACAGTGTAAAAGCATTCCTATTTCTCCACATCCTCTCCAGCATCTGTTGTTTCCTGACTTTTTAATGATCACCATTCCAACTGGTATTAGATGGTATCTCATTGTGGTTTTGATTTGCATTTCTCTAATGACCAGTGATGATGAGCATTTTTTCATATATTTGTTGGATGCATAAACGTCTTCTTTTGAGAAGTGTCTGTTCATATCCTTCACCCACTTTTTGATGAATTTCTAAAACTCAGTGGTCATCTTTGGAGGTGTTAGTGAACCTACTCACTATTCTGAAACTGGCAGCTAAAGGGAAAGAATCAAGCATTTGCCCTGCTTTTCTGTCACAAAACTATACATCAAAGTTACCAAATAATTCATGAAAAATATCTCATTTATAAGAAAAATTTCAGCTAATAAATGAAAAAGAATGATGGATTTGAGTGAGCAACTGTGAAAGTACTTATCAAACAATCAGGCAAATTTGAACACTAACTGCATATTTGATGATATTTGACTCAGCCATATAACAACTTGGGTGTATGAATTCACCTCTCTGCAACTCAGTTTCTTCATCGGTAAAATGGTTATAATAATGATAACTTGCTTATAAGATTTTTGTGAAAATTACCTAAGTTAATGTGTTTAAAAGGCTTAAAGTAGTGCCTGGCACATAGTAAGCATTCTATTTGCTATTGCCACTACTATCATTGATATTATCATTATTCTAAATTTCCCATCTCAGTGAAGGATCCATCACCTAATTAGTTATAGAAGCCAAAAATCTGAGTGTCATTCTTTTTGCCTCATAACATCTTACCCATCCCCCATCAGTTATGATTCTACTCAATTTCTCTTCAAATAGTCCTTATGCTTCACACAATCACAGTCGGCCCAGTGGTGTGCTGGAGTGACAGATGATAGTGCACATCTATTTCCTCCTGACTCAGCATTCAGTGACAGCACACTGGGAGCTTGAACTTGGCCATGCTGAAAGTATCACCAAACCATACAAATCAGGATTTCTGTCTATGTGTGTAAGTCAACTGTTAAACATTCCCCAGCACTCCAATGCTTCCGGCTCTCATGATTTTGCCTCTAAATTACTGCAAAGCATCCTAATTGCCTATTTCTACCACTTTTCTTGGACCACTGTAATCCATTCTTCTTATTGGTACCAGAAAAAAAAAATGTTTCTAAAATGCGAATCTCATCACATCACCACCCTCCATATTAAAATAATTCAGTGGTTCTTCATTTCCCTTAGGTTAATAACCTAAATTCTTAGCATGGCATACATGGCCTATACGAGACTAGATACTGTCAGTGTCCCATCCTTATCCTCTTAGCACTCATCTTTCTTATACATGCCACCAGCTTGTTACCACAAGCACATGTAAGTCTCTGCCTCAGGGCTTTTTCTAGCCTCAGGGGAAAGCCCCCAGTGTCAGGGAGTTATCTCTCCTGGGAGCAGCCCTCACCCGAAAATAGATGGGAGTTGGGTGGATATAGATCCCAGTTCCCATTTGTCAAGTGAGATAACTCAGAGATACATAGTCTCTCCAGAGGTCCCCAGTGGATAGATGCCCAGTTGCCCACAGTTGTACTCTGCTCTCACTTCCTCTCTTCTAACAGTGCTTCCTGGAATCACCTCCCAAATGCACCACTGGCCTTAAAGTTTTTATCTCAGGGCCTATTTCTGGAGAAACCCAACCTAAGACACGGCATTCCATGTCTACCTGTTCTCCACTTCAGCCTTGTCATGCTTCCCTTCTCCCTTTAAGCTCTAGCTATACAGAACGTTACTTATAGTTCTCCAAAGGGAAAATGGGGTCTCACACTTTGTTTCTTTGCATAAGCTGCTCATTTTATCTGGAATAATCAATCTTAATTCCACCTTTCTTCATCCAGGGAACTCAAGCCTGTCTTTCCAAACACAGCTCCGTATCTATCTTTTTCCTGATCACTACCATCCCCTCCCCCAAGTATGGGGCTCTTATGTGTTCTTATGTCTCCCGGCGCTTACAAGGCTGCTCCGCAATGGATTGTGGGTACCTCTGGGCTCTTCTCCAGCTATATACACAAGCCCTCATCCTACTCCCACACCTGGCATGGCCATGACAAATACTACCAAGTTAATAAAGCTTTGTTAAAGGAATATATTTTACATGACCTATTGTCCCTTATGTTCTCATCCTTGGAGAAAATATTCAATAAGGAGTTTACCATCTAGGTTGAGAGATAAAAAAAAAAAAAAACCTGTTTTCTTGTATTTCCCAGTAACTATATAATTACAAGTATTATCAAAAAATAAGCTATTTGCATAAATATAGCTAAACACCTCTTTTGGTTCAGCACTGTTAATATGTTTCACCAAGATCCTTAGTTTTCTAGCCCTGACGTTTTCTTATTATCTCTGCATTTCAGTGTTGCCTTGCAGGCTCAGCAATTAAGCAAATTCTTTAAATTTTTAAGTAAATAAGCTTGCACCATTTCAAAGTGGCAAAACATGCAGGAGCACCATTTAATCCGCTGATTCTTCCTTTGGAAGGGGTTTCTCAGCTGTGGCTGACAGTTTTGTGACTGCAAATCATCCTTGTCCAGAAGGGTTGGGCTTTCTGTTATTCGTACCACTGTACTCTGCGTCCTCTGCAGAATATATTTATTTGCAGCGTTTCAGCAGGAAGACCCTGGGAGGATGAGTCATCGTCCTTATCCAGAGAGTTGCCCTTGAGGCCACACTGAGAAATTGTTCTCTCTCTTAACTGTATAGAACAGGCTCAGATCAGAAAGCAAGTGTTCTGTTTACAGAAAGGTTTCCCACCTAGGCAGGAAATGATACTTCAGAAATGCTGAACAATAAATGCAAATGGGATATAATGTCATTTCTTGGACCCAAATGCATTTCAAGGCAATGAATCCCATCCAAACACACCGAGCATTTACTGCATCTAAAAATCTGTAGTAAATTCCAGGGAAGACAGAGACTACAAGACAAGGTACCTGAACCCAGCCCCTAAATTATTTGTTTAACATTTTGAATATATTTAAGTATTTGTGGGAGATAATTTATACCAAATAACTAGTTATAAGGGCACAGCACTATCATGTTTGTATATAAGTGAACAAATGTGTGAATGCTTGAATTTATCTCTGGATTCTATATTCATAACTGATTGGTATGCTAGTCAAAACCCCTTGGAAGCACGTTTTCAGGAACCCTCATTCTTACATCTCCTTCCTGTTATCATTATCAGCACTAATGACATTGAGATAACCAGTGAATTACACAGGGGAAACAGAAATCAGGCACAGAAGGCCAAGATGAGGCTAAGAGATAAGCTGATGAGGAATTAGACGCAAGGGGTGGGCATAGGACAGGCCTGAGGCTTGACCTTGGATTTCAAGACCCTGGGGCAGCAGAGCAGACCAGGGTGGTAGGTAGGCATCAAGGATATGAGGTTCAGAAAGTCCAAGCAGGCATGATAATCTAAGTAAGTCATAAAGCTTAGAGCAGCCAAATGCACCACAATCCAGTGAGCATAAGAAGCCTAAGGGATACAGTAAAGGAGCTTATGGAAAGCTTGCAGCAGTATGGCACTCTGGGAGTGAACCAAAACTCTGGAGCCAGACCTCCTAGGTTCAAACCCTTATTCTACCAACTACCAGGTCTAATATTCTACCAACTAATATTTCTCTAGCTCAGGTTTGTCATCTGTAAATGAGGACAAAACAATGTTATTGCCTCAATTCCACCCACCAACACTATATGTGCCTCAAAGAAAGGAAAAAAACCCATTAACAACCAAAACTGTAAAATGCTATTGATCGATCCCTTTGAGATGTAAAAATTAGATAAAAAGAAGTATTTAAGAATGGATGTAACAAGGGAGTATAGGAGCTTTTTACCACATAGGGCTGCTAGGAAAATCACATAAGTTAATGTATGAAAAGCACTTAAAATAGCACCTGGTAGCAGGTAAAGTTCCTTGCAGCCCCATGGATGTGGGGTGGTGGGAAATGTTTTATTTGTAACATTTTGGTGTCTGAACTTAGAGGCTTCCCCTATTTTACTTCCCATTTTTGTTTTCTGTCCCCATCCACAAATATGACACCTTAAAAACTCAAAACCAGTGTGCCAGAATGAGCCAATCCTCTCATTGCAAAGGTGGTTTCTGATCTCCAGTTAGACTCAGAGCTGAGGAGACACATGGAAATGTCAATTCGTGTGCTTGTGGTGATTATTTCACATTGTACATGTATATCAAATCATCAAATTGTGTACCTTAAAGGTATACAATTTAAATTGTAAAATATAGGTCAATTTTTAAAATAAAATTAAAAATTGGCTTCACTATTTTATCTACATCTTCTGTGTTCCCATCTTCACTAAATGTTTGCATCACAATTTCTTACTATTTGTCACATCTTTGGTACTTTTAAGAATTTTTTTCATAAACTCTGATGGCATTTTTAAATTTGTTTAAATAAGAGGCCAGTCCAATTTCATTGGTGAACTCTTTAAAATACTTTTTTAAAACAGATAATCCCCAAGATCTATAAACTGTTTCAAATGATGGAAAAAAAGAGGTAACTACCTAGTTCATATTGTGAAGCTAAATAACTGTCATACCTGACAAAAGTGGCACAAAAAGGAAATTTAGAACCCAATCCTATTTATGAAAATTAGAACAAAAATTCCACATCAAGTACTAGCAAAAAATTTCATTAACTATTTCAGCCTTCTACAATATGACAAGTAGAGTTTTCACTAGAATGTGCATATGACTTAAGACAAATATTAAATATATATCATATCAAAAATCAAGCATAAACTATCTCTGTCAAAGATGCATTTAATAGAATTCAGTAGCTATTTCTGAGTTATTTTTTGTCAAGTATAAATGAGAAGAATGTGACTTCGCTTTGGTTGAAATGAAAAATGTTAATTATCAATAAACACACACAAAAACATTAATTTCTAAGTAGAACAAAAATGCCTCTTTTAATTATATTCTTACTTTTTCAGTGATCTGGAACCGTTGGGCGAGGCAATAAAACAAGAAACAATATTAACATCATTTAGAAAAGAGAACACAAAAATTTTCTTTTTTTTTTTTTTTTTTTTTTTTTGAGATGGAGTCTCACTCTGTTGCCCAGGCTGAAGTGCAGTGGCATGATCTTGGCTCACTGCAACCTCTGCCTCCCAAGTTCAAACAATTCTCCTGCCTCAGCCTCCTGAGTAGCTGGGATATTACAGGAACATGCCACCACGCCCGCCTAATTTTAGTATTTTTTAGTAGAGGCGGGGTTTCACCATGTTGGTCAAGCTGGTCTTGAACTCCTGACCTCGTGATCCACCCGCCTCAGCCTCCCAAAGTGCTGGGATTACAGGCGTGAGCCACCATGCCCGGCCAAAAATTTTCTTATAAAACTCAAGATAATCCACTGAAAAATTCTTAAAATCAATCAAGATTTAGTAAACTAAAATAAAAAAAATATAGAAAATATATTCTATTTATCAAAAACAATAGCTATATGATAATCAATAACAACAAAATATGTACAAATACCTCAGATAATAATCTTGAGTATATGTACTCTAGAGAGCCAGGAAAAAATACTTGCATAAATGGAGATACATACTACGATCCACCTGTAAAGAGTCAATCATTAAAATAAGTCAATCACTTCAAGTTAATTTATGAGCTTAAGTAATACACAAAACAGATTATATTATTAATAGAACAAATCTCAAATGGAAGAATATTCTTTCAACTTTTTTTGTAAAAGGATAATGGTTTTCGGCCAGGCGCGATGGCTCATGCCTGTAATCCCAGCACTTTGGGAGGCCGAGGCGGGTGGATCATGAGGTCAGGAGATCGAGACCATCCTGGCTAACACGGTGAAACCCCGTCTCTACTAAAAATACAAAAAATTAGCCAGGCATGGTGGCGGGCGCCTGTAGTCCCAGCTACTCTGGAGGCTAAGGCAAGAGAATGGCGTGAACCAGGGAGGCAGAGCTTGCAGTGAGCCGAGATTGGGCCACTGCACTCCAACCTGGGTGACAGAGCGAGACTCTGTCTCAAAAAACAAAAAAAAAAAATGGTTTTCAAAGAGTGAGAACTTGCTCTCCGTTAAACATGAGAAATAAAAATAAAATTCTAAGCTCCTCAACTGACTGAACAGACACCGTGTTGGCCAAGGAGATCCCAGAGAAACCTTTAAAACTGAGTTCTTGGCCATGATGGGATGGGAGGTTGGGCATGACTCATTATACCTCATTACTCCCTAACTGCCATTAGGCTTGCTTCCCTAAGTGCTAAATAGAAACTAGCCCTTTCAAAAGACTTGCTCCACCACCGTTTTCAACCAACTCAGTGACTGCTGTCCCTCTCTTTTTGCAGTTTTGACAGAGCAACTGACCAGCATTCCTTCCTGGTAAGAGACCACTGACCATGGAGTGGTTCTAGCCAATCCATAGAGGCTGCACACAGAGGGACTATGTGTCCACTGCTTCACCTTTTGATGTACAGGGTCTAATTGTAATACATTTAAATGTTAAGTCTCTACCCCAAAGTGAACATGGGAACTCATGTTGCATACATGTTGGCCAACTATGCGTGCCTGTGCCTCCCCTTCGTGAATATTCATAGCTCCTCCTATAACCTGTTGAATGTGTATACTTAGCTAACCCTACTCAGCATAAATTTCTGTTCCCTTTTCCCCTCTCTTGAACTTCCTATTTCTGGCTTCCCAGCCTGTCAAAATGGCCACCCTGTAGGCTACAACTCTTTATAAGAAATAAAGCTCTCCTTTCCAAATTTATGAACCTCATAATTCTTCAACTGACAAACATATTATAAAATTGCAACAATTTAAATGGCATGTCCAGCTCATAATAGGCATTATGTAGACATTGGTTTAACAAATACAGCATGAAACAATATATAGATCAAGGCAGGGCACAGTGGCTCATGCCTGTAATCCCAGCGCTTTGAGAGGTCAAGGCAGGTGGACTGAAGTCAGGAGTTCAAGACCAGCCTGGTCAACATGGTGAAATCCCGTCTATCCTAAAAATACAAAAATTAGCTGGGAGTGGTAGCACACACCTGTCGTCCCAGCTACTTGGGAGGCTGAGGCAGGAGAATCACTTGAACCCGGGAGGCAGAGGTTGCAGTGAAACGAGATGGCACCAGTGTACTCCAGCCTGGGCAACAGAGTGAGACTCTGTCTCAAAATATAGATAGATAGATAGATAGATAGATAGATAGATAGATAGATAGATAGAGATATTACTAAGTAGTCTTGAAATGTAACCTAGAATGTATGAGAATGTAGTTTTTTTTTTTTAAAAAAAGGAAACTTTAACAAGCAGTGAAAAAGGGATACATGCTCAAAAGTGAGTGGAAAGTTTTCATATTTTTAAAATTTCAAATAAGAACTTTATCTTACACCATCCATCAAAAGAAATTCTACGTAAAGTGTTAAATATAAAAACAAAACAAAACAGTCAACAGAAAAGTAAAAAAATATGTATTTATTTTAAAATCTAGAAGGCTCATAAGCACCAAACGATCACAGTAGTCACAAATGCAGACTGACTTGGAGGAGATACAACTGAAGTAGCATAGAACGGTGGGTAAGGACATGGGTTCCAGATCAGACCTCCCATATCCCAGCTGAGCCACATGCTAGATGTGTGACCTTAAGTAAATTAATTCTCTATGCCTAAATTTCCTTATCGTTGGGATTTAATGAATTTCCACTTTATAGACTTGTCGTGAAGATTGAGTTAATATTTTAAAGTGTTTAGAAAAATGCTTAGCACAAAGGAAGTACTGTAGACATTATTCTAAATATACATGAAAATAATAAGCATCTATATATAACAAAGACCCTGGATGAAATGAAAAACCATTCTGAGAAATATTTGAAAAACTGGTCAGAAATGGATTTTCTTAATTTATAAAGAGTTTTTGCAAGTTATTAAGAAAACTCTTAATCAGAATCAAGAAGTAGCCAGAGTCTCACAAATAATAGCTTAAAAAGATAGAGGTCCTGAGTTGCTTTGGGGGCTTCACAGTGTCAGGAATGCAGACTGCTTCTGTTTTTCTGCTCCACTATTGACCTTTCCCAAGGTCACATCATGGTGCACAATAGTTAGAGCTGTAGCCATTATGTTTTCATTTTAGCCAGTAAGAACGAGGAATGGGCAAAAGATCTCGTTTCCCTCCTTGAAAGGGGAATATTCTCCTTTTTCCCTATAATTCTCCCTATTTTCGCTAGAATTTGCAAATATCATATTTTCTGGCATCATATGACCACACTCAACTGCATGGGAATATGATAAATGCTGTATTTGTTTCCTGCGCCTACATCCTTAGCTAAAAACTGGAGATTTTATTACTAAGTAAGGATGAAGAACAGCCATTAGCCAAGAAATGGTAGCCCCTAGTACAAACTCAGTGTTATCTGGCATGAATCAGGTAACACCAGTAGTAAAAGATACATGGCAGTAAAACTGCCAGTCTCACAGACTGCTTTTATGACTATTATATGGTATAGGCTTTTCTAAAGGCAAATTTTAATTTTTTTTTAAGTTTAAAAATAGGCTTACATTTTAACCCAGGAATTATGTTTTACAAAAATATACTGTGGAAATAATGGGAGATTCAATGAGAAATGAACGTACATGGATACACGAGGGTATTTACTACAATATTAGAGTAGTGAAAAGTGAAAAATAATCCTAACTGTTCTACAGTAAATTAGAGCATAACCATAAAAGGGAACATTATGAAGCCATTGAAGATCAGGGAGAGGGAGGGGAAGGGGAAGAACTGAAATAGGGAAAGGGAGGGGGAAAACAGGGAAGGGGAGGAGGAGACAAAAAATACCAAATTAGTGTGATGCCTGTTTTATAAATTTCAATATTAATAACAACCAACCTTTATTTGCACTTATGGTAAGTAATTTGCAGTATCATCACATTTAATCTTTATAATACCCTATTGGTACATACTGTTATTATCCTATTTTTACAGGTAAGAAAACTGTGGCATGGAGATATTAAGTAATTGCCCAAAGTCACACAGTTATTCAATAACAAAAAGAGGATATAATACCAGTAGTTTTTTGTTTGTTTGTCGTTTTGAGACAGAGTCTCGCTCTGTCGCCCAGACTGGAGTGCAGTGGCGCAATCTTGGCTCACTGCAACCTCCACCTCCTGGGTTCAAGTGATTCTCCTGCCTCAGCCTCCCAAGTAGCTGGGATTACAGGTGCACACCACAATGCTCAGCTTATTTGTCACAATGCTCAGCTAATTTGTGTGTGTGTGAGTGTTTTTGTTGTTGTTTTTTTTTTAGAGACAGGGTTTCACCATGTTGGCCAGGCTGGTCTTGAACTTCTGACCTCAGGTGATCCACTCACCTCAGCCTCCCAATGTGCTGGGATTACAGGCGTGAGCCACCGTGAATACTAGTAGGTTTAACTCGAGGTTTGTAGTTTTCTCATGTCCTGATTGAAGACAGAGATGATAAAGTGAGGGAAGATGCCACAAAATGTCAACTCTGGTAACCTTGGTGATAATTTTACTAGGTATTTATTTTCTTCCTTATTCTTCTGTAAATGTCTAAAAATTTTATATGATGACTAGTTATTTTAATAATGAGTACAATAAAGGAAAACTCAAGTGTTACCAGCTTGTACTGTATCAACACATGTTGCAGGCTGAGATTTGACTTGTTTATAAATTTGCACTTATGCATAATTTATTAGACATTATCTAAAGAAATGTTAGCTGTTCTCTTGTTTGCCCATGGGAAAAGGGAAAAAAAATCTCCCACTTCATTGTTAAGTTATGCTCCTGATTTTCTCATCAAAATGCCTGACAGATAATAACTGTGGCTATTAATAGACACATGAATTTACTATACTAATATCCAGTGTCCTGATTGTAGGACATTTGCAGTATAAGATGAATGACACATTAATGAGTTTTTCTTCCAAGTAGCTGGCATGAGGTACTGTAAATAATAACTTTTTGCACAAAGGAGAACACATAGTAGGCATATGATACATATATGCAGAGTAAAATAAATAAAGCCCGCTCAATTTCAACATAGGATTTCTGCCATGCTGCATAATTTAAAATGGCAGTAATATTTCATTCCACAAATATTTTGGAGCATAGACTCTGCGTGAGGTGTGATACCAGGGTTGGAGCTCCAGCAATGAAAAAAAGCAGACAAGGTCTCTGACTTCATAGGGCTTATCAGCAATTAATACCCTAGAGAAGAGATAAGTAAGCTATGGCATGCAGGCAAATTTTAGCACAACGTCTGTTTTTGTACCTCTCATGAACTAAGAATGCATTTTACATTGTTAAATGGCTAGGGGAAAATCAAGAGAAGAGTAATAATTCATAAAACATGAAAAATATATGAAGTTCAAATCCAGTATCTGCAAATAAAGCTTTATCTCCTCAGGTATTTGCAGAAAACAATTGATGAACCCTACCCATAGAGGTATCTATTTTAATTGAAGACCTATGAGGACTGAGACTTTGGAATTTTCACTAAATGGCATGTTAACCCCGCTTCTCAGATTTTGCTAGTAATTAAAATAGATACTGCTAGGGGAGAGGTCATCGAACATTTTCTGTAAAAAGCCAGATAGTAAATATTTGAGGCTTTGCAGGCCATGTATTCTCTGCTGCAACTACTAAACTTTGTCTCAGACAATATGTAAACAAATGGGTGTGGCTGTGTTCCAATAAAACTTTATGTGTTAAAGTTCATTTCTCAATTGTCTATGGCTGTGTAGCTAAGTTATGGCTAATGGAATGTCATTGTGCTTTCCTAGCGGAGCTCAGGTAAACCATTTTGCCAGAGTGAAGAGGGACTGCAGCTGTTTATTTGTTACTATTAGCTATTTGTTAAGTGAATATTAGAGAAAAACTAACATTTGCGTCTGAGTTCTGTTCAGAGGAAAGGAAAAAAGACAAACTAATATAAACACTATTATCTTCTGAAATAAGATCTTTGCATTCTTAATAAGAATGGAATATTACTAAGCATCTGGTTTTATATCTTCTGATTAAACATTATTCATACAAAGATGATTAAAGGCTCTCTGAACATACTGCCCAAAATTTTGAATCTTGGTTATTTCTTATACTGTGGTTAAAAGGCAAAAACTATATAAATATATCTACATACCAAATGTTGGCAAGGGCATGAATAAGTAGAACTCTCATGCACTGCTGGTAAGAGTGTAAGTCAGTAAAACCACTTTGAAAAACAGCTGGTCAACATCTATCAAAGCTTCATATATGTATTCCCTATGATTTAATAATTCTGCTTTTAGTATATCCTCAAAAGAAATGTATGCATATTACATATCAAAAGACTTCTATAGGCATTTTTATTGCAGCAATCTTCTTAAAAACTCAAAACTAGAACAAACCTCAATATTCATCAACAGTAGAATGAAAAATAAATTGTGGTATATTTATTACAATGAAATATACACAGTAATGAGAATTTTAAGAAAAACAACAACAAAATTGCACTCAACAATATGTTTGAATCTCACAAGTATAATATTAAGGAAAACAATCCAAACACAAAGAGAGCAAACTCTATAAAGTTTTAAAAAGATAAAAGCTATCAATGCTGCTTAAAGGGGTTACCTGGATGAGAGGAACAGTGGCTGCAAGGGGGCACAATGAGGGCTTCTGGGTGCTGATAATACTCCGTGTTTACTGACCTAGGTGCTCGTTACATGGTATGTTCAATTTGTGAAAATTCATCTGTATACCTATGGTTTGTGCACTTTGGACTTACCTGAAAAGGCTCTTGCTACTTTAGAAAAAATGTAATCAATCCAATCAACTTTAAAATCCCAAAATATACAGAGTTAGTAGATATGCTACTTTTGATGTGGTAGAAATGGATATGCCTGAAATAGCAAGACATTTCATTTACCATAATATATCTCCACGACCACAGAGCCCACGATAGATCCCTCTGACACAATGATAGGAAGGATCCGTGTAAGGACTCCCTCCCTGCCCGGAACCTATATGCTATCTTATGAACTGAGGAAGCCTTGAGTCAAAGGGACCTTTCTTTTAGGCTAGCAATGATCCTGCAAGGAGGTACTCTATTCCCATCACAGTTTTAAGATTTGTTTAGAGAAGAACTCAGTTATTCCTTTATACTGAGTTTTTTTCTGCCTAGTTGTTATCAGAAAGTTCGTGTAGCCTATCTTTGGGTTATTCCGGTTTACACAGGAGTTTAAGAAGGACAGGCCAGGACAAAACTGAGAACATCTCTGATGTAACTCTCTGTACCGCTAATGTTTATACAAAACACACACACACACACACACACACACACACACACACACAACACTTACCTCAAGACTGAAGCCATTCTCAATGAGACATTACTGGGAAAACTCTTAATTCCAATAATGTTCATGAGATTGTGCTCTAAAGTCTTAATTGTCAAGAAAGCTGGAATTCGTCCTGTCCTACTTATATCTGTAACTTTAGTATCTAGCAAAGTGCCAGACGCATAACAAGAATTGGCTAAGTGAAATATTTTCTCATTTTAAAAATTATGCTTTGGAAAACTAATAATTTAGGAAAATATTCACAACATAAAACTAACTAAAACAAACCAGAGTAAAAAACTTTATCTATATACACATACACACACATAGACACACACATACATACTATGATGCCACTGCTTTAAAATCAACAAAATGGGAGGGGGGAGGGACAGCATTAGGAGATGTACCTAATGCTAAATGACAAGTTAATGGGTGCAGGAAATCAACACGGCACATGGATACATATGTAACAAACCTGCACATTGTGCACATGTACCCTAAAACCTAAAGTATAATTAAAAAAAAAAAACTATGAAAAAAAATAAAAAAATAAAATAAAATCAACAAAAAGCATATGCAAGTATCAAAGAGGGGAAGTAGTAAAAATGATTAATTTAAAAAGCATAGAAATTATTGGTGATTTATTCACTTGTTCTTGCTTTTTCATAGTTTCCAAATTTGTAATAATTAATATGTATTACTTTCAAAACTAGTAAAACAAAATTTAGAAAGCACAAAAATTTGAAGGACTCATAGAAATACCAACAAAAGGCTGGGTGCAGTGGCTCACGCCTGTAATCCCAGCACTTTGGGAGGCTGAGGCAGGTGGATCAGGAGGTCAGGAGATCAAGACCATCCTGGCTAACACGGTGAAACCCTGTCTCTACTAAAAATACAAAAAAAAAAAAAAAAAAAAAATTAGCCGGGCGCGGTGGCGGGTGCCTGTAGTCCCAGCTACTCGGGAGGCTGAGGCAGAAGAACGGCGTGAACCCGGGAAGTAGAGCTTGCAGTGAGTCGAGATCGAGCCACTGCACCCCAGCCTGGGCGACAGAGCAACTCTTGTGCCTCCTCTCTGCTAATATTGACACATGCTCTCTCTTTTCTCCCCTCTGTAGGGCCTGAGGCCAGTCTCCACCTGCACATCCCTTTCCCTTTCATTCTAGAGCAAGCAAGTCACCGCTGGCATTTTCCTCCTCCCACATTGGAAGCAATGGTTTAGCACTGTGGTGGAAACCCAGGGCACTGTTACCTGCACTCCTATAAAACTGCAGATGCGTTTCCTTTATTTCTTCACTTCAGATATCTTTTTTTTAGATTTCACCTTTTAAGTATGGAGGTACATGTGCAGATTTGTTACATGGGAATGTCGCATGATGCGGAGATTTGGAATACAGATCGGGTATGTTATGCTAACTGCCTGGGTGATGGGAACACTTTAGATTTCTGAGGCTGAGTTTACTACGTGGGGAGGAGTGGTCAGGCTTTATAACACCCCTAGTTTGCTGCCTTTCCTGAATTCACATAGTCTGTCTACTTCTTATCTCCTAGACCAAATAGGCTTCTGCTCAAATTTTCTCTGCCTCAAGTTTTCTTTTCTTCTGGAGGCAACTTCTGAGCACCAGCTCTCCTCAGGCCCTATGTCACACCCAGTTCTTAGCCAACTCAGCTAGTTTCTACAAAATGACTCAGACACATGATTTGAAGAAGCCACTTATTTCATAATATTTTAAATAAATACCCCCATACTACAGATTAAAGGATGATTAAGAGATCCTTCATGAACTCAGCATGCATGTTTATTAGGAAAAACAGCATAATGGGCTTTAAGGCAGGCTTTGGGGAAGCAGAAAGATGTGGAAAAAAAAAAAAAAAGAGATGAGAGGCCACCAAAGAGAACATGTTCATTTTTATAGTCTGAGAGGCCCTACAGCCAGAGCAGTTCAAGATTGCTAGACCTTAGAAGAAGCCTCAGAGATCACTGACAGCCTCGTTTCACTCGAAAGGATACAGACGACCAGAGAGTTTAAAGGACTTCCTCACAAATATGTAGACAGCACTGTTACCTGCTCACCTACAAAACTGCAGATGCATTTCCTTTATTTCTTCACTTCAGATATCTTTTTTAAAATTTCAGCTTTTAAATATGGAGGTACATGTGCAGATTTATTACATGGAAATATTGCATGATGCTGAGATTTGGAATACAGATCGGGATTTCTATGTCCTGTATAGGAAAATGTGCAATGCCAATCTGGTACTATATATTTTCTATGTCCATATATTTTCTATATCCTTGCATCTTCCATGACAACTATGTGTTTAGGATTTGGGGATTTTTACAGACAGGTACAATTATAAACACAAAACCGCTGATTGCTGAGTATGCTTGCCAACCTATCATTTTGCTGAGTAATTTTATTTTAAAAAAGGCAAGAAAAAGAAAAAAAGAAAATTCCATCTACTGTGAACATCATTTTATAGGAGACATAACCAGAGAAAAGGACATTCATTTAAATGGTAGAAATGTGAACCAGTGTTGGGCACCCCACTGACTCTCTCTACACTGCCCCAGTTTATCAGCCAGCTGCTACACAAATGGGTTCACATCAATACTAAGACCTAGGTATACTGGTTTTACCTACATGGGATCATCTTAATATCCAGTAGGAAATTACATTGACCGTCCATGTCTGTTTCCACCCAATGTCTTTGTTTGGGTTCTCAAAAGCAGAAACACAGCCAAAGCTTTGAATACGAATAGTTTATTTGGGAGATGAGTGGTGGAATAAGGCAGGGAAGGGAAAGAAGCAACTACAGTGTGTACTGTGAGCAACTGGCTCAACAGGGAACTGCTGGGGACCTCTTGGCAATACCTCCGATATTTAATGATCACCTCCACATCTGTCACTGGTGAAGCACTGCTTCCAGGAGCATCTAACTCCCTAGCACTATTGGCCTGCTCCTGTAGCCACAGAAAGTCTTCAGGCAAAGAGACACAACTCTTTGTGTGAGTCTCCTGTCACAGAGAGTGCTGGGGGGACATGATGTGGCACCAACAACATTAATATTGAGACTATTTCTTTTTTAATGCTACTATTAGGTGGATAATTTGTATGTTTTAACAAATAAGACCATTTTTTTTACTCCCTGAGTTTTCAAAAGGCATTCTAGACACTTTGTGATCTCTTTTTTAGTTAAGAACTTGACATATCCAGGAGAAAATAAGAGTGAGAACTAAGGAGGTCTCTAGAGCACAGATGGTGATGGGACTGACTTATGTTGGCTTTTGCCTCCTTAGGCAGTTAGATAATGGAAAAAAAACATTTAGGACATAAGAGATTTAGGGACTGTCAGATGAGTTTGTCAAAAAAAGTTGAATTTATTTCCCCTTCCTAATAAGCTAAAATTAGTCACTACTGAATAAATCAAAAAGGCTACTGGCACATTATTTCAGAAACTTGCCAAATTCTGATGCATAAGACTTTGTTGTTTGTGCTTTATTTTAACTCTGGATTCCTATCTGGTAATAACAAAGCTTCAGCATGATGTCCTTTCATATCTATAACCATCAGAGAGCCATAATAAGACACAAGGAACAACAGGGTTAAGATTTATTGGGCCAGGTCCTGTGAGAAGATTTAGATATTCCTTTATTTGCTGAAAATCTATCATTCCTGGCACTGAGTACAGGCTCAAGATTCAAAGATCAGGAAGATGTTTTCCTGCCCTCAAGGAGCTCACAGTGTAATAGACACAAAATCTGAATACAAACTGAATACAAAGTGGAAAGCTAGGAATTGGAGTACCCACTGTTGCCAAATGAAGCCAAGGGTTTGGAAACTGGAAATCCAACTGAGGAGTAGGAAAAGACAAGTCTCAGTGTCCAAAAAAAAAAAAAAGAGCTTATGTATAGTTAGAACACAGCAAAATCAATTAAAGTATAGGAATGACCCTAAAACTTGGACAGAAATTAAGCCCTTGCTTTCCCCGGTCATCCTTAATATTTTTCTCTTGAAAACCACTTTCCCTACCAGGTCCAAATAGACTTCAACTGTGACAGAGACATCAGTCTCAACATTTGGACCTGAAGTTAGTCCTGTTGTAGACTCCATAGCAGGCATGCATGAGGTGAGCCCTGGGTACCCCATATCTTGCCTTCACACTTGCTGTTTATCTTGTAGGATTGAGTTTTTGCCTTAGCATCATATTGGCATTGCACATTTCCCTAAATCTCAGCCCACTTGACCAGCACTTTAACTATTTCCAGACATATAAGTACATCCCTCTTCCCAAGGCAGATAGATCCTCTTGCCCTGTGTCTCACCATCTATCTCCCACAATCTCTTGCAAGCTTCCTGGATCCTGTTCTGATTAATCATCTTGTCCCATACTTGGATGACTCTGAGTACCAAACATTGTCTGTGTCCCTGTTCCTGTGCCCCCATCTAACAGTCAGGGTCCCTCCCACAGGGCCCCTGCTTTCTGCTTCCTTCCAAAAGTCTATGTACTCCTGAAACCCCCAAAAAAACTCACAGAAGAGCTCCACTCATATATGATATTGGGCTTAGTTTCCAGATAATTTCTTCCCAACTAGATTGGAAGTGTTGTCAGGAAATTAAAATATAAGGGCCTACTAATACATGAGAAATTAATGCATTTAAGTATAGGAAGGGAAAAGCACATAGCTGCTGCAGTTGAATCTCAATAAAGAGCTAAATCTCTAGAAGAAGAAAGTCGAAACATAGTCTGATAAACTTGACTGCAGGCTGTCACCCACATATTTGAAATAATAACCAGAGGTGCTGAGTTTTCAATTTTCTGATAATATAATATTAGTAATTTTAACCCAACATCCAATATTGACCCTGGAAATGTTTTGAATTTAAGCCACAACATATGTACAGGCAGCATAACTCATTGGCAAGAACAAGTGCCAAGATCACAATTCATGCCGGAATCATTTCGGCCACTTCCTCTCCTTCAACCACCTTCTAGTTGAAGTGATGGAGATTTGGTAGCATCTAGGAAGTTTTGGCAGCTGATGACAAGTTATTACTTTGACAATAACACCATGTTATTATTTTGAAATTTTAGCTGCTGAGCCACAACACTATACACCCAAGACAGTCCTCTATGGACCAGCTGGGTGCATGGCTTTGAGGCCTGGTGGTAAGGCCTCGGCAGGATTTGCTGTTCTTGAGATTACCCACTGCTATACAATCTCCTCCATCTCAGTTGTCCCATCTTAGTTTCCCATCTCTATGCTTCACCAACAAATCAGATTTAGCACCATTGTTCATTAAAAAGAATGATGTACAAATGGAAACTCCATCTAACAGTTGAGTGAAGAGCTTGTGTACTTCCCAGGACCGTGAACAAAATCATCAGACAAGAATTAATTTGAGGCTTCTCTTCCACTGATATTTGCAATATTCTTAAGTTGTAACCATTGTTTCTACTGGAAAAAAAAACAGGTAGTATATGTTTACTATAATTTTTATTATTGGTACTTAAAGCTCTAAATACAACTGATTCTTGAAAAGATAATTTATATAATTACTACTGATTATTCATTCTGGGGTGATGATATTCTAGTATATGCAACAACTCTGTATGATCATATTCTGCTAATACTTCCATGTTCCACATGTCTTCTAGTCCTCGGTAGGAGTATCTAAGAAAATGAAAGTTACTCACAAAGTAAGCCATCATTAGATTTGGGGCCTGAGAAAGCATTTGAGCATGAGAGAAAGATGACTTGGCTTTTTGGTAGATACATACCACCCCTTGCTACACACATATGCAAGTACATCCACTCACATCCCCCGTCTCACACACACACACATGCTCTACAAACAGCTGTCTGAGCAGATTTTAGGGCATAATCCTACCTTCCCACAGAAGTGTAGTGTATTAGTCTGTTCTCACGCTGCTAATAAAGACATACACAAAACTGGGTAATTTATAAAGGAAAGAGGTTTAATGGACTCACAGTTCCACATGGCTGGGGAGGCCTCACCATCATGGCAGAAGGCAAATGAGGAGCAAAGGCTTGTCTTACATGGCAGCAGGCAAGAAAGAGTGTGCAGGGGAACTGCCATTTATAAAAACCATCAGATCTCACGAGACTTATTCACTACCATGAGAGCAGGATGGAAAAGACCCAGCCCCATGAATCAGTTACATCCCACCAGGTCCCTCCCATGACACGTGGGAATTATGGGAGCTACAATTCAAGATGAGATTTGGGTGGGGACACAGCCAAACCATATCGTGCAGCAAGAACAAAGCTATTTTTTCTCCTTACCTAGCTGCACTGACAACACTCAGTGAGATTATTGGGTACCGCCTCAACCTCATTCTTCCAGATGCTTCAATTTATAATTTAGTAATACAAACCAGATATCTTGCTATTGTACTTCCCTTTTCACTACTAATTGCCCTTAACACCAAGCACGTTACAGTCATTAAATGCAGTACTAACATCACCCACTCTTGAAATTGTTAACAGCAACAGTGAACACAATATATAACATTTTAATTTTAATTATTTTTAAAAATATACTTCCACATCTTTTTCCCCTCACTGCATTATTGACACATGATACATGTAAACACACACATATATATTCACCCATTCCCACCCCCTTGAACACACACACAAACAGCACACACACACACAAGCTCACCTATATTCCTACCTACCTTCCTCTCCTCCCCCCCGCCACACACAGACTTAGAGGCAGGGGCAGGAATTGTTAGAAAAGCAACAATTCATCTGACAGAATCTGACCTTTCTAAGATTTGGATTCCCAGGAGCAACAGAAACAAAATGTAACGTAATAGTTAGTAAAAGACTGTTTAGGTTTGAGGAAATGTTACTGTGCAAATTAGAAAGATATGTGCGTATATCTTAGTTTGGGGTCCCCTAGAGGCAGAACCTGAGACAAGGAATTGCCAGCCAAGCAGGTAGTTTATTTGGGAAGGAAATGCAAATGACTGGGGAAGGGAAGACAGGCAATAAAGAGTACACGAGTGAGCAGGATTACCTGGTAAGAAATTGGAGCTTGAGCCCTCTGAGAAATTCTGAGCACATCTCAAAATTATCACTTCTAACCCAAAGGCGAAGGAGGTCAGGATTTATACCCCAACTCTTTTTAGTAATTGGTTGAGGGATGGGGTGGGAAATGGGTAATTCCGTGGCACTTTTTATGACTTGCTACAGGTAGACAAATAAGACCCTGGAGGCCAGAGAGAAGACTCAGAACAATAAATTTGGGGGCAGGCAAGTTGGATGAAAATGGTGAGGGACACAAGCGACGTGCTACAGCATACATTTGCTTCCATGTATGTTTTAGTATGTACTAGCAGGTATGTTTTCGTATAGCTATGTGAGCAAAAATGCTTCTATAAATGTGGCACAAGACACTGTGTCACATTTATAGACACATAAACAAAACATTAGGCCACAGACAAAAGGGCAGGCCAACAGTGAAATGAAAAAGATCCTCCAAACGGCAAGGGAAAAATCTATTGAAAAGAAAAACAGAATGACTCCACTGTAGATCATGGACATCAGATGTTGGCTTAGAAATGCCACAATGATAAAATGCTTCTGCAGTAGACAAAAATAACATTAGCTCCTCCCAACCATGAAAATTATGAAGAAAGCCACATGCCAGAATCACCACAAAATGACAGTTATCTGGATTTTAAATAGCTTACATTCTTCCAAATTAATCTACAAAAAAAGGCAAGATAAAACAATATCAGAACAATTGGGGATGCCCAGCAATTTCATGAAAAGACATGAACTTGCAAAGACTAGAATAGAAAGTTTGCACTAGATAATGTTCAGATAAACAAGATAGTTCCTTGACTGCTCTAAAAATAGGCATGTAGCTCAACAAAAAAGAGACTAGCCAACTAGACAAAGAAGAAAGAGCTTGTGGTAAACTGCAAAAATAGCCACAAATCTTCCTTTCCCCATCACCATACCCTCATGATCAATGTGCCTTTGTAACTCCACCCATCAGTGGGTGGGCCCCACCCAGTTTCCACCACTAGAATCTGGGTTGGTTCTCCTGACTTGGCTAAAGGAATAGAAGTTTACTTAACACACACAGAATCCTGCAGGATGATGAACAACACAGAACCCAGGTTCCTTCCTGATATGGTCTGGGTATGTCCCCACCCAAATCTCATCTTGAATTCCCACATGTTGTGGGAGGGGCCTGGTGGGAGGTAACTGAATCATAGGGGCAGGTCTTTCCCGTGCTGTTCTCGTGATAGTGAATAAGTCTCATGAGATCTGATGGTTTTGAAAAATGGAAGACTCCCTCTACAAGCTCTCTCTTTGCCTGCTGCCACTCGTGTAAGACATGACTTGCTCCTCCTTGCCTTCCAGCATGATTGTGAGGCTTCCCCAGCCACATGAAACTAAAAGTCCAACCTCCTTCTTAAGAAACGTAAGAAACTTAACTTTCTTAAGAAAGTTAAATGTCTTTCTTTTGTAAATCACACAGTCTTGGGTATGTCTTTATCAGCAGCATGAAAATGGACTAATATACTTCCCCTTTGTCCCCACCTCACCCAACTGCTGGCAAACTACCAGACAAGGAAGACATATGCCTAAGGCCCAAGAAAGGTGCTGAGTGAGACCCAGACCAGATGAACTTCCTGGAAGATGGTGGTAGTTTTAGGTTACTAATCTTTGGAGTAGGTTTGTCATGCAGCAACTGCTTACTTTCTCAAGACCCTGATAGGCCTTCAGGCTCAACATGCATTTCATGCTTTAAAATATTTATTAATTGCTTATTGTGGCCTGCCACTGTTCTAGGTTCAGGGAATAAATAAATGATAAAAAGAGTCAAAGTATCTACTCTCATGGAGTTTGCATTCAGATATGAAGAAACATCTAAGCAAATAATAAAATAAATATATAATATGCTAGAGGGTGATAAGTCTTGAGAAAGAAAGAAAAATGGGGTAAGGGTGTCAGCAAGTGACAGAGGTTAAGGGCACTGTTTCAGACAGCAGTTGGGAAGGCCTCTCTGTGGACCTGACATTTGCACTGGTTTCTAGCTACCTGTCCTCTCCATCTCCCACCTCTCTTCTGTAGTTCACGTCACTCCAGTCACACTGGCCTTCTCTTCTAACCAGCAATGCATATTGTTGCCTTAGAGCATTTATACTCCCTGTTGCCTCCACTTCATTCATGGAGGTATCTGCAAGAAGAGCCTCTGAGTGGAGTGAACAGTGAGTGGGGGTTGCTCTTACCTGATATGGGAGAAACTGGAGGAGGAGTGATGCCCAAAATAGTTTCCACTGTTCTCCAGAGTCTAAGCTAAAATTATCTGGCAAGGGTGTAGGGGTTGGGGTGATTCCATGGAGAGCCTTAACTCTAAAAGAAAGGTGGAGCAGTATCTTCCTCGTCAGACAGGGAATAAAGATGCCACAAAATGATCACCTTTCCTAATCCGAATATATAGGTGCTTTCAGTATACCCAAATTCTTACAGTAAAAGAATCTTGAGCTAGAACTGGATATTCTTGATCAAAGGAATCCAATAAGCAATATACACTACTGATTTAGTTATTTAAACACTTGATTGTCATGGTTTTCCCTTTGCAAAGCCCCCAATGCCATTGTTAACTACCTTCAGTTGTTACAGAATTTGGGAAAGGGGATGAGGTTCTCTACATGTCTGATCCCAGAGCTAGTGATATTATTCCATTTTTCCAGATGAGAAAACCCTCAGAAAGTTTACAAAGTAAATGCCATACCCGAGATTTCAAGTCAAGTTTGTCTCATTCCAGTTACACCATGAACACTAAATTCCTTTCTCTGTATCCCCCAATCAGTCTTTCTTTGGCTGAATAATTCAAAATAAGCCCAACTCAAGTGTAAATTAGTACAGCCACTATGGAGAACAGTTTGGAGGTTTCTTGAAAAATTAAAAATAGAGCTACCATACAACACAACAATCCCACTCCTAGATATACACCCCCTAAAAAAGGAAATCAGTATATCAAAGAGATAGCTGGATTCTCATGTTTATTGCAGCACTACTCACAATAGCTAAGATCTGGAAGCAATCTAAGTATCCATCAACAGATGAATGGATAAAGAAAATGTGGTACGTATACACAATGGAGTACTATTCAGGCATAAAAAAGAATGAGATCCTGTCATTTGTAAAAACATGGATGGAACTGGAGGCCATTATGTTAAGTGAAATAAGCCAGGCACAGAAAGACAGACGTTGCGTGTTCTCATTTATTTGTGGGAGCTAAAAACTAAAACAATTGAATTCATGGACATAGAGAGTAGAAAGATGGTTACCAGAGGCTGGGAAGGACAGTGTGGGGCTAGGGTGGGGTAATGGTTAATGGATACAAAAAAAATGGTTAGAATGCATGAATAAGACCTAATATTTGCTAACACAACAGGGGGACTATAGTAAAAAATAATTGTATATTTTAAAGTAACTAAAATAATATAATTGGATTATTTGTAACACAAAGGATAAATGCTTGAGGTGATGGATACCCCATTTACCCTGATATGATTATTAAACATTACATGCCTATATCAAAATGTCTTATGTATCACATAAATATATATGCCTACTATGTACCCAAAAAAATTAAAAAAAATTAAAAAGACAAAAAAAAAAAATACTCCCACCTCCACTTCTTTTACAATTGGAGAACAACTCTGATGTCTCCCTTACATTTTCTTTTCTTTTATAGACTGAATGTCACCAGTTCCCGTAATGCTTTCGGAATGATATGATGTCCCTATCTTTAAATCTCACTCAATAATGCTTTTCTTACAGTGAAGGGACTGGTCTTATACACATAGCTTGAATGATAATGATTGTAAAACTTTCCTTGATCTGGACAACTAGGTTTGTTTTCATTTTTGGAATCTGAAATAGAAATAATTTCGTCTCCCACATCACAGTCATTGACTCATTACGTCTACAGTAAAATAAAACCTCCAGGTCTTTCATCCTAAACTATATTTGCCGTTCTCCCTCTCAGTCTCATGCAATTTATTTTTTATCAAAATGTGTCTTGGTTTGGGTTTCCTGAGAAGCAGATTATTTGACAAAGCTGCAAGTATGAGTGGTTCCTGTAGGAGGTGATCCAAGGAAACCTCTGTAATGGAATGAGGAATTGAGGCAGTGAAAGACAAGTATACAATAAAGCATTACCAACCAAGTTTCCACTGTGGGCAAATAAAGTCCAATTCCTTTACAGAATTCTAGGAGACTGTGCAGAACATACCTCAGAGTTATGCCAGCTGAGCAGTGAGAAACTGGATGATTTGTCCACTAACAACCCATCATGTAATAAACATATCCTTATACTTCCACCCTTGCCCCTGACCAAAAGGGCCACCAGGACAAGCAAACAATACTGAATTATCTCATCCAGCCCATGCTGGTTCCTGTGTTTAAATGTTACGAAGTAAATACAAGGTAGCTATTAATTAAGCAGGCCCCCAAACCCCTTACTATATGGAGAGTTTTAATACCCCAAAATGACAAAACCGTTGTTTTTTCAATGCCTTTTTTTTCCAAAATAATTTATAGCTCAGAATTATGCAGGCTATTACTATGCTTCCTTCCAATAAAGTGGAATTAGTATTCATTTGCTATAATTTACTATCTAACCCCATTCACCAGGAAAATGTCCTCAAGTGAAGGAGAACACTTCTCTTGGGGCCTGCTTCTTTCTTGCAGGAAAATTTCAGCAGAAAAATCTGTACTGTCTCATTCCCAGAGCACTTTTGGTTTTACAGATACTTACCAGTGATACTTTAGGATCTGAGTTACTTCTCAGTGAATAAATGCAGAGGAACAATAGGGCTTTATTGTGCCAAATTTTGTTTTCATTAGGGTTTTTTAAAAAAGACTTCTAGGGCCGGGCGCGGTGGCTCACGCCTGTAATCCC
>NW_026652282.1:19844140-19934173 GCF_009828535.3 Hylobates moloch
GTTGTTCCTTTCCATGTTTAGTGCTTCCTTCAGGAGCTCTTTTAGGGCAGGCCTGGTGGTGACAAAATCACTCAGCGTTTGCTTGTCTGTAAAGTATTTTATTTCTCCTTCACTTATGAAGCTTAGTTTGGCGGGATAGCAAATTCTGGGTTGAAAATTCTTTTCTTTAAGAATGTTGAATATCGGCCCCCACTCTCTTCTGGCTTGTAGAGTTTCTGCTGAGAGATCAGCTGTTAGTCTGATGGGCTTCCCTTTGTGGGTAACCCGACCTTTCTCTCTGGCTGCCCTTAACATTTTTTCCTTCATTTCAACTTTGGTGAATCTGACAATTATGTGTCTTGGAGTTGCCCTTCTCGAGGAGTATCTTTGTGGCGTTCTCTGTATTTCCTGAATCTGAATGTTGGCCTGCCTTGCTAGATTGGTGAAGTTCTCCTGGATAATATCTTGCAGAGTGTTTTCCAACTTGGTTCCATTCTCCCCATCATTTTCAGGTACAGCAATCAGACGTAGGTTTGGTCTTTTCACATAGTCCCAAATTTCTTGGAGGCTTTGTTCATTTCTTTTTATTCTTTTTTCTCTAAACTTCCCTTGTCTCTTCATTTCATTCATTTCATCTTCCATCAGCGATACCCTTTCTTCCAGTTGATCGCATCTGCTACTGAGGCTTCTGCAATCTTTGCGTAGTTCTCGAAACTTGGCTTTCAGCTCCATCAGCTCCTTTAAGCCCTTCTCTCCATTGGTTATTCTAGTTATCCATTCTTCTAATTTTTTTTCAAAGTTTTTAACTTCTTTGCTATTGTTTTGAATTTCCTCTCGTAGCTCAGAGTAGTTTGATCGTCTGAAGCCTTCTTCTCTCAACTCATCAAAGTCATCCTCCATCCAGCTTTGTTCCGTTGCTGGTGAGGAACTGCGTTCCTTTGGAGGAGGAGAGGTGCTCTGTTTTTTAGAGTTTCCAGTTTTTTTGCTCTGTTTTTTCCCCATCTTTGTGGTTTTATCTACTTTTTGTCTTTGATGATGGTGATGTACAGATGGGTTTTTGGTGTGGATGTCCTTTCTGTTTGTTAGTTTTCCTTCTACCAGACAGGACCCTCAGCTGCAGGTCTGTTGGAGTTTACTAGAGGTCCACTCCAGACCCTGTTTGGCTGGGTGTCAGCAGCGGTGGCTGCAGAACAGCAGATTTTCGTGAGACCACAAATTCAGCTGTCTGATAGTTCCTCTGAAAGTTTTGTCTCAGAGGAGTACCCGGTTGAATGAGGTGTCAGTCTGTCCCTACTGGGGGGGGTGCCTCCCAGTTAGGCTGCTCAGGGGTGAGGGACCCACTTTAGGAGGCAGTCTGTCCGTTCTCAGATCTCCAGCTGCGTGCTGGGAGAACCACTACTCTCTTCAAAGCTGTCAGTCAGACAGGGACCTTTAAGTCTGTGGAGGTTCTTGCTGAGTTTTTGTTTGTCTGTGCCCTGCCCCCAGAGGTGGAGCCTACAAAGGCAGGCAAGCCTCCTTGAGCTGTGGTGGGCTCCACCCAGTTCGAGCTTCCTGGCTGCTTTGTTTACCTAAGCAAGCCTGGGCAATGGCGGGCGCCCCTCCCCCAGCCTCGCTGCCACCTTGCAGCTTGATCTCAGACTGCTGTGCTAGCAATCAGCGAGACTCCGTGGGCATGGGACCCTCCCAGCCAGGTGCGGGACACAATCTCCTAGTGTGCCATTTTCCAGGCCCGTTGGAAAAGCGCAGTATTAGGATGGAACTGACCCGATATTCCAGGTGCCGTCTGTTTCCCCTTTCTTTGACTAGGAAAGGGAACTCCCTGACCCCTTGCGCTTCCCGAGTGAGGCAATGCCTCGCCCTGCTTTGGCTCGCGCACAGTGCGCTTCACCGACTGTCCTGCACCCACTGTTAGGCACTCCCTAGTGAGATGAAACCGGTACCTCAAGCAGAAATGCAGAAATCACCCGACTTCTGTGTCGCTGGGGCTGGGAGCTGGAGACCAGAGCTGTTCCTATTCGGCCATCTTGGCTCCACCCCCGCATTTTCCATTTCTGACATCATTTGTTCTCTTAACAATTCCAGTGAGAATCTTCTCATGTTGTTCTGAAAAAATGGACCCAAGCTTTAGCTTGGTCCACAGCAATGCAATATGAATATAAATTCACTAACATCTAAGGAATTTGAGGCTTTTATTCTTCACCCAACTTTGCCTGCAACCACAGACATCACGAGGTAGTGTTACAGTGGAGGATCAATATTGAACACACTCTACATAATTTATATACTGCTTTGTAGGGGGCAATTATTACTTGTTTTAATCATTCGGGACATTAGAATCTTAACTTCAATTGCCACTGGTGCCAGAACAAGGCATGGGGCCACTCGTCCTTGAGCTTATACTGTAATTACAAAGGGATGATTTAAGACACCAAAAGCAACTGCAACAAAAACAAAAATTGACAAGTGGGACCTAATTAAACTAGAGAGCTTGTCCACAGCAAAAGTAACTACCAACAGAGTAAACAGAGAACCTACAGAATGGGAGAAAATATTTGCAAACTATACACCCATCAAAGGTCTAATATCCAGAATGTTTAAAGCACACAAACGAATTAACAAGCGAAAAACAAACAATCCCATTAAAAAATGGGGAAAGGACATGAACAGACACTTCCCAAAAGAATACATGCATGTGGCCAACAAGCACATGAAAAAATGCTCAACATCACCAATCATTAGAGAAATGCAAATCAAAACCACAATGAGATACCATCTCACAGCAGTCAGAATGGCTATTATTAGAAAGTCAAAAAATAACAGATGCTGGTGAGGTTGTGGAGAAAAGAGAACACTTATATACTGCTGTCAGGAATGTAAATTAGTTCAGTCACTGTGGAAAGCAGTTTGGAGATTTCTCAAAGAACTCAGAACTACCATTGGACCCAGCAATCCCATTACTGGGTATATACCCAAAGGAATATAAATCATGATGCCATAAAGACACACAAACACACACACACACACACACACACACACACACACACGTGTTCATCACAGGCACTATTCACAATAGCAAAGAGATGGAATCCTACTAGATACCCATCAACAGTAGACTGGATAAAAACAATGTGGCACATATACACCATGGAATACTACCCGGCTATAAAAAAGAACAAAATCATGTCCTTTACAGCAACATGGATGCAGCTGGAGGCTGCTATCCTAAGCTAATTAATGCAAGAACAGAAAACCAAATACCACACATTCTTATTTATAAGTAGGAGCTAAACACTGAATACATATGAACACAAAGAATGGAACCTACTTGAGGGAGGAGGTTGAGGATCAAAAAACTACCTATTGAGTACCATGTTCGTTACCTGAGTGACAAAATAATCTGTACACCAAACCCCCACGACATGCAATGTACGCATGTAATAAACCTAGACATGTACCCCCTGAACCTAAAACAAAAGATGGAAGGAAGGAAAAAAAAAAAGAGTGGTTTGCTTTTAAAAAAAAAAAAAAGAAATGAAAAAAAAAAAAAAAAGAAATGCCTGATGCCACACCTCTGACTTCTGTTGGGGCAGGGATCCCCTGGGATGGGTGTATAAGCCTTCCCTCTTGTCACAGGTCAAAGGATACGATCAGAGAGGGCAACTTTCTGAAAATGACCAGTTAGATAGTAGAGCCAGAAGTGGTCATTAACAATGGTGGGCAGAAAAATTCTGATGTGAAGCCAACTAGAATGGAAGAAGTCAGTGCATATCAAGAAGAACCATGGGCCAGGCGCAGCAGCTCACGCCTATAATCCCAGCACTTTGTGAGGCCAAGGTGGGAGGATCACTTGAGCTGAGGAGTTCAAGACCAGCCTGGCCAACATGGTGAAACCCCATCTCTACTGAAAATACAAAAATTAGTGGGGTGTGGTGGCACGCACCTGTAATCCCAGCTGCTCAGGAGGCTGAGGCAAGAGAATCTTTGAACCCAGGAAGCAGAGGTTGCAGTGGGCTGAGATGACACCACTGTACTCCAGCCTGGGTGACAGAGCGAGACCCTGTCTCACAAAAAGGAAAGAAAGAAAAGAAAGGCAAGAAAGGCAGAAAGAAAGGCAGGCAGGAAGGAAGGAAGGAAAGGAAAAAGAAAAGAAAAGAAGAGGAGTGGAGAGGAAAAAGAAAAGAAAAGAGCAAGCCATGATTACAAGGTAGCAAGATAAAAAAGTAAATCTGGATTCATACCCTACAGTTGATACCTGAAAGTACTTTTTATGAACTTGTAGGCTCACTTTTTGGTGGATAAACTAGATGTACTGACTGGTAAAGAAATTAGGGTAAGAATAATAAACTATGCAATTAAAAATGTCTGATTTATACAAATATTGATGTAACCAAATACATACCCACTAATAATAAATACACATGGTAAGTCTGGCATCAACTCTAATTGTTCCTCAAAAAGAAAAGGTGAAAACTTTAGCCAGGTTTTCCTCTCGTAGTACCTGAGTCTACAATTCACTACTTCTCCTCTTGTCTTTTGCTATTTACATGCCAATTTGGAGTGGTGTCATCTTTGTAACGGGGTAACTAACCAACTCTACAAAACTGTCAGACTGTCACCAATTGTCTAACATCTTCTAGCTCTTGCCATTACCAATTAGCTCCAATTCTGTTCTGTGCTGTGTTGAATATAGTAGGATTTCTCTCTTTCAATGTATTCCTTGCAAATATGGGCTGCAAATAACTTCACAGTTATCTTAGAATGGTTCCCCTCTCTGAGGGGAACTCCATCTGTAGGAGATGGAGTTGTCACTCTGACTTCCCTGAATTCTCAAAGAGGTAGAACCCATTCTAGAATGGGTGTTATTCAAAAGAACTCCCGACCAGAAGACACTGCCTCTGATTTTCTTGTCACAGAAACATTTTCTCTGGCTACGCTGTTGCCATGTAGTCATTTTATACTGGATCATGTGTGGGCTAGAGTAGCCAGAATTCTATTTTTCTGGAAGATAAAGGCAGAAAATTCTGTCACTGCATTCATTCCCATCTCCAGGATCAGACAGTACGAGAGTTCTTCATTCATCTTGTTAGTCACTCAACCCACAGTACTAACTGAGCACCCACTATGGGTTCTTTATGGATTACTGAAGTAGGTGTTGGGAGAGGGTGATGATGGAGAAATCAGGAATGTTTTCCTGAGTAAATTCTCATCTCAATGGACAGACAGGCCCAACAAATCCACAAAGCTTGTCCCAGAAAAATACACAAGTACTGTGAGCGATTTATTAATTCATTCTCATTCAGCTCCTAACTCACTCTTCCATAGGCTGGTTTGTGATGTGGAGGCAGGGCCTCTTCAATCCACATTTCTGCTTTTCTGGCTGGAGCCCTATTAGGCTCTAAGAGGGCTGCAGAGCTGGAGGAAGCAGGAGGGAGTTGCTTCTTCCTGTCTGCTCCCTCTGAGGATTTCTCCACCAACACTTCACTACTACAGTGGCAGTGTCTCCCGTGACAGCAGCTGAATGCAGTTTACAGTTTTTCCAAGCCATGTGGGATCAGCTTTATTCATAAACCCCAAAACCAACCATCCTCAGAGGTCTGGGCTTCAACTCCATGGAGACTCTCCTCTAACCATCTAAGTTTCAAGAGTATTAAGAATTCCAACCTCTTCTTTTTGTTTTCCTAGGCCTCAGGGGTGAAGTTGCTTTCTGTAGTTTTTCCCTCCCTCACTCCTTAGTATGTTCTTTCGATCTTTTTAGTTTCTTACTTAACAGTGCTATACCTTGTTAACAATTCTTTTTACCGAGGTACATATTTTTCCTGTTAAAATAACTGAAGAGATTTCTCCCTCCTCACTGGAAATTCAGTGATATAAAATCCCAAGTTACTCAGCCTTTCCAATGCAACAGGTTTTTTGAAACCCTCTGAACTGTCAGATTGCTATAAAAGCCCACTGAGTACTCACACAGGTGAATTTTCCCCTTCTCTGTCCAAATGCAACATCCTTGTGGATCTTTGAATGAGTACACAAAGTCATGATATTTAAAATATGTACAGTAACATATAGCATCCAGTGATGTACAAAAACTCAAAACTATGTATACAAATCTGGGACTTCATGACAGTGAGTCCCTACTTGACACTTCCGTGGCTCACGGTGGACCAAAGAAGCCTTACAACCTGTCTTTAATAAGAATATGCTTGGCCAGGCACGGTAGCTCACGCCTGTAATCCCAGCACTTTGGGAGGTCGAGGTGGGTGGATCACCTGAACTCAGGAGTTCAAGACCAGCCTGACCAAGATGGAGAAACCCCACCTCTACTAAAAATACAAAATTAGCTGGGTGTGGTGGTGCAAGCCTGTAATCCCAGCTACTCGGGAGGCTGAGGCCCAAGAATCTCTTGAACCCAGGAGGCGGAGGTTGCGGTGAGCCAAGATCGCACCATTGCACTCCAGCCTGGGCAAAAAGAGTGAAACCCCATCTCAATAAAAAAGAATATGCTTGATGGTTGTACTAGGAGCCTCCTGGAAATGCAGCTATCCCCTGGCTCCTACTGGCAGGCCCGTTCTCTATTCCTGTGTTTAGGCTTCACTACTAGGTTTACTCCATCTGATTTTGGGGTTTGGTGTACAAAAAGCCCCTGCAGCTTCCTTTCCTGAAAAGCTGGAGCCTGGTGTTTCTACCTGGTCAGGCTCTGCCTCAACCAGATCAACTTCCCCAGAAAAACATGCAACCCAGAGATTCCTGCTGCCAAGATCTCAGCCACTGCTTAAATCATCTGGATGACAATGACACACCCAACTCTTAAGATAAATTTACTAAAACCTAAAACACTGACTATATAGCTCAGTCAATCCTTCTAGAGTCTCCAGGTTTCAGCTTAAGCCTCTGTTTTTCCCTGCTCAAAGACAGAGTTGGTCAAGTGAGTCTACCAACTAAGACCACACAGTTTGTGACAATATAGTCCTTCACTCAATTCCCTTTGAACACAAGGCTCATATTTGGAACCACTGGGATCTGCAATGTGTGGCCATGGAAAAATCTTCCATGTATAATCCATGTTATGTAAAGATTGTTTTCCTGGGAATATGATGTGACTCTAGCAAGTTTTTAACAGAGTACACTTGGGCCAGGAAGGTTCTAGGCATAAGCGAGCATTAAATGAGGAGAGATTACACCAGGAGTAGACCCATTCTCAAGTACAACCTTGATGGTAAACAAGAAGCAATACCCACCTCAATCAAAAGATGTGTCCTCATCCTACACTTCCCGGCTCCGAGAGATAGTTAATGATATGATCATCTCTGTTTCCCTCCCAGGTTCCCAAAGATCTGAAGGAAAAGGAATGAACTCCAATATCTGCCTCCAATTTCCCTTTCATTTCCTTGCAATCTGATGCATCATGACACTTGTTTTGATTTTTATTTTTGAACACAGCCAGGCTCATTCACTTACATATTGTCTATGGCTACATTCCCATTAAAAGGGCAGAGTTGAATAGTCATGACAGAGGCCGTATGGCCCACAAAGCCAAAAATAATCACTATCAGGCCCTTTAGAGAAAAAGAAATTGTGGGCTGGGCTGTGTGGTTTACTCCTGTAATCCCTGGAATCTCAGTGCTTTCGGAGACTAACACGAGAAGATCACTTCAGCCCCGGAGTTCAAGACCAGCCTGGGCAACATAGTGAGAACTCATTTCTAAAAAAAAAAAAAAAAAAATTAAAAAAAAAACAATTAGCTGAGCGTGGTGGTGCACACTTGTAGTCCTAGATGCTTGGGAGACTGAAGCAGGAGGGTCACTTAAGCCCAGGAGTTTGAGGCTGTAGTGAGCTATGGAGGTACTACTGCCCTCCAGCCTATGTAACAGAGTGAGACCCTGTCTCAAAAAAAAAAAAAAAAAAAGAAAAGGAGAAGCAGCAGAAAGAAAAGAAAAGAAAAAGTTTGTGAACCCATATTTATTATCACTTTTGGATATATATTCTACTATTGCTACCTGTTTTAGGATGATGGTGAGGGACATACAAAGCGAATGGCTTAGCAATAGCTGACCACATCTGAAGCTTTGACAATTATATCATGATCATTTCCTAGCAGGCAGTTTGTACTACCTGCTCCTGTGGTAAGCACTTTAATAAGTGTTATTATATATATTTGTAATAACCATAACACATCTTACTTACTCGATTTTTATAGATGGGAAAATATAGTCAGAGAAGTTTAGTAAATTTTGCAAGGTAATACAGGCAACAACTGGTGAAAGCAGGATACATATCTTAAGGTAATCCACTATACAGGTCTTCTCAAGCCTTAATGTGCATATGAATTATCTGTGGACCTTATTAAAATGCAGATTCTGATTTAGAACATCTAGGATGGAGCCTAAGATTATTCATTTTTAACAAGTTCCCAGGTGATGTTGTTGGTTTGCAGACTATACTGAGTAACAAGGCATTATATCATACTGTGCCTTGTTGAACTGATTTAATTGGAAAATGTTCCATCTTTCTACCTCAATCAAAGCCTGAATGACAAAATCAGGGATCAGAGTTGGAAGGACTAATTTAATAATAGCAGCATTAAGAATAGCTAACATTGACATGTTATTATGTGCACTTGATGTGAATTGTCTCATTTTATACTGACAATCACCCTAGAGATAAATATCATTTTAACATCATTTTACAAAAGAGAACAGTTAGTCACAGAACAGGTAAGCAACTTACCCAATGTCACACCAATGGAGGAGATGAAAATCAAACTTCAGCCTATCTGATATGGCCCCTGCTCATAATCACTACACTCTGCTGCATCTTATTGCATGTGTCTGGTTACATAACAAAGACAAATGTTAGCCTCATCTTTAAGCAAGGTCAGCCTCTGATCTTTAAGCAAGGTCAGCCTCACAAAAACCAAGCTCCTTCATCAGGCTTGATGATGGCATGAATTTTATTAGCAATCTTGGCCCACCTTCCAATGGAGTTAGAATCAGTCTTGCTCTCACAGACATAGCACCAAGTGTACCACATGGGTTCTGTCTCACTCGCATAAGCCCTAGCCTAGGTTAAAGCAGTCTATAAAACAACCTTCTATCCTGTTTCCTTCTACCAAATATTCCAATGTTTTACTGACAACAAAATATCAACTTGAACCATAGCCTGCTTGAGTGGGACCCTGACACCTCACCAATTACTTGTTTCTGAGAGTTTCATAATCCCAGTGGCTCTCTGACTGGCACATCGCCTGTGTTCCATTGGCCTATATGTCTATCTTTAAGCCAATACTATATTATTATGATTATTGTAGGTTTGTAATATACTTTGAAATCAGGATGCATGATGTTTTCACCTTTATTCTTCTTTCTCAAGATCAATTTGGCTATTCATGTTCTATTGTGGTTCCATATTAAAAACTTTAGAATTGTTTTGAATATTTCTGTAAAAAATGCCACTGGGATTTTAACAGGAATTTATTTGAATCGGTAGATCCTTCTGGGAAGTATTAACATTTGAATAATATTAAGTCCTCCAATCCATGAATACAGGATGTCCTTCCACTTGTGTCTTCTTTCATTTATTTCATCCATGTTTTCTCATTTTCAGTATACAAGTCTTTCACCTCCTTAATCAAGTTTATTATTAGGTATTTTATTATTTTTGGTGCTATCATAAATGAGATTGTTTTACTAATTTCCTTTTCAGATAGTTTATTGTTAGTACATAGACATGCAACACATTTTTGTATGTTGATTTTGTATACTGCTAAATAAATTCATGAATATATGGTCAACTGATCTTCTACAAGGGTGCCAAGAATATACAATGGAAAAAGGATAGTCTCTTCAACAAATAGTGTTGGGAAAACTGGATATCCACGTGTGAAATAAGGAAACTGGACCCTTATCTAACATCATACACAAAAATCAACTCAAAATGGGGCAGACCTAAACATAATACCTGAAACTGTAGGGATACACATATATGTAATCTATCTATCTATCTATCTATCTATCTATCTATCTATCTATCTACCTATCTATCTATCTATCTATCTGGGACTACATCAAACTAAAGTGCTTCTGCATAGCAAAGGTAACAACAGAATGAAAAGGCAACCTATGGAAAGAGAGAAAATATTTGCAAACCATAAAACCATATATCTGATAAGGAGTGAATCCTCAAGATACACAACTCCTACAACTCAATACTTTTAAGAAAAAACTACTAACCCAATTAAAAAATGAGCTGAGGACCTAAACAGACATTTTTTCAAAGAAGGCATACCAACAGCCAAAAGGTATATGAAAAAAAAGCTCAATGTCACTAATTATCAGGGAAATGCAAATCAAAACCATAATGAGACAATACCTCACACCTGTCATTAGTCTACCAACTATTGACTATTGACTATTATCAAAAAAAACAAAAGACAAGTGTTGAGGAGGATATAGAGAAGTTGGAATCTTTACACCCTATTGATTGGAATGCAAATAATGTAGCCATTATGGAAAACAGTATGGGGGTTCCTCAAAAAATTACAAATAGAACTACCATATGATCCAGCAATCCCACTTCTGGGTATTTATGAAAATAACTGAAATCTGACTCTCAAAGGGACATTAGCATTCCTATGTTCATTGCAGCACTGTGGAAACAACCAAAATGTTCACTGGTAGATGAATGGATAAAGAAAATGTGGTATATACATATACAGAATAGAATACAATTTAGCTTTTCAAAAGAAGAAAATTTTGCAATATGCCACAACATGGATAAACCTTGAGGACATTATGCTAAGTGAAATCAGCCAGTCACAGTAAGACAAATACTGCATGATTCTACTCATATGAGATATCTAAAATAGTCAAATTCATAGAATCAAAGAGTGAAATGAAGGTTTCCAGGGGCTGGGAAGGATGAGAAAATGGAGAGTAATTAACAAACATAAAGTTTCAGTCAAGCAAGATGAATAAGCTTCAGAGATCTGTTATATCACATTGGACCCACAGTCAACATATAATATGTTGAAATGTATTGTAAACGTAACAATTTATTGAGAGTAGATTGCATGTTAAGTTTTCTTACCATAATACTAATACTAATAATAAAACCATCTATGTTTTAATTAGTGTTTGCCAGTCATGAAACCTGTGTCACTCTATGAAGAGAATGTTCAGATCAAAGTCAGATAGTCTAGAAAATACCACTTAATGTTCTCTCTGAATGATCTTTAAATAGCCACACACATTAATTAATTTTCTGCCATACTTCACTGGGGTTGCAATCTTTTTCAGCAAATTGAGACAGAGACTCCATAATGAGAACAAAACTATATCAAACACCATTTCAGCAAAAATTGAAAAATCAAAAGTGATAATATTTCTGAAGTAATGGCTATGCTGAAAAGAGTAAATGCCATCGAATGCATCTATTTTCCTGTCAAGTGCTGTAATGAGACTGGCAGAAAAACAAGATGCCGAATTAACTCCCCTTAAAGGCTGTTGCATTTTCTTCCATCAGTTTTCTTCTCCTATCATTTAGGAATATCAATAAATTCCCAAAGAGAAGCTTTGGCAGTTAACATTGTCATTTTGTGTTTCTTTTCCCCTCAAATGATTCTTACTAAAGACTTAAGTCACCTGCTATCTCCCTCTGTAGTAATGTGCATTGAAAAGAATTGAGCATAAGCCTTTGCCCCAAATCCTCAGTTTGAATAGTTTTATCAACTAGAAGCAGTTCTGAAGCCCCTGTGGAAGGCAAAGTGCTTGGAAATCTAAGATTCTTACAGTTCCATATATTACTTATTTTAACAATTTATTGAGATATAATTCACATACCTTGTAAGTCACCCATTTAAGTGTACTATTCAATGGTTTTTAGTACATTTTCAGAGTATTGCAAGGATCACCACAACCTAATTTTAGAACATTTAATCACCCAAAAAGAAGTCACTACCCATTATTCCTCCCACCTCACTTCCAAGCTCACCTCACCTCTTGTCCCCAACCCCCAGCACTAGGAAACCACTAATCTACTTTCTATATATAGTTGACCATTATTAACATTTCATATAAATGGAATAATAAAATATGTGGTCTTTTGTTACTGGCTTCTTTCACATAATATAATGTATGCAAGGGTCATCTACGTTATAGCATTTATCAATACCTCATTCTTTTTATTGCTGAATATTATTCCATTGTGTGAACATGCCACATTTTCTTTTTTTTTTTTTTAAGTTCAGGGGTACATGCGCAGGTTTGTTATACAGGTAAATTTGTGTCATGGGGTTTTTTTGTATAGATTATTTCACTACCCAGGTATTAAGCTTAGTACCCATTAGTTATTTTTCCTGCTCTTCTCCCTCCTCGCAACCTCCACCCTCCAATAGGCCCCAGTGAGTGTTGTTCCCCTCTACATGTCCATGTGTTCTCATCATTTAGCTCCCACTTATGAGTGTGAACATGTGGTATTTGGTTTTCTGTTCCTGCATTAGTTTGCTAAGAATAAGGGCCTCCAGCTCCATCCATGCCACATTTTCTTTATGCATTCATCAGTTGGTGAACATTTGGGTTCTATTTACTTTTCGGCTACTATGAATAATGATGCTATTTACATCCATGCACAAGTTGTTGTGTGAATATGTTTTCATATCCCTTCCAATAGATACCCAAGAGTGGCATTGCTGGGTCATATGGTAACTTTATGTTCAACATTTTGAAAAACTGCCAATATATTTTCCAAAGTTACCACACTATTTTACATTCCTACCAGCAATGTATGAAGGTTCAAATTTCTCCTTCACATCCCTGCCAAAAACTTCTTGTAGTCTGTCTTTTTGATTATAGCCATCCTAGTTGGTGTACAGCAGTATCTCATTGTGGGTTTGATTTCCATTACCCTAATGACCAATGATTTTGAACATCTTTTCATGTGCTCTTGGCCATTGGTACACTTTCTTTGAAGAAATGTCTACTCAGATCTTCTGCCCATTTTTAACTGAGTTATTTGTCTTCATTATTGAGTGGTAAAAGTTCTTTATACATTCTGGATACAAGTACCTCATCAGATAAACTATTTGCAAATATTTTCTCTCATTCTGTGGGTTATCTTTTCCGTTTCCTGAGAGTGTCCTTTCAAGCATACACCTCACCCTGCTTTTGCAAAGTTCAGGCAGTCTGAATCTGCCACAGGTGTGTTGGTAAATACTGATTGACTGCCAAAATTATATTGATTCCTTCTTGCCCTTAGGAAAATATCTAAACACTTCATTATGGCATTCATCTTTTGTAATCTGGCCCAACCCTTCTCTTTACCATTATTCCCTGCGTTTCTCCCTGCCTGCCTGCCCCCAATGGACCTTATGCCCCTCCTTCAAGAGTCTTTTCACTCTTTCCTCTGTCTAGAATGATCCCTCCCTGCCTGCCTTTTCTCCAACCATAGCCCCCATGCCTCTCCCTCCATATATGTACGTACTCATAGTATTTCTGTTCACTAGGTAAATCCACCATCTCTAATGTTCATGCTTAGATATACCTCAAGGAATATATTTGAGATACACCTTTCTTGGCTTCCTCGGCGAAGTTAGATACTCTGTTCTTAGTATTCCCACAGCATTCTTTTGTTCATCTCTCTCAAAAAGCACTTCACATATCATAGCATAATATGTCGTTCCCCTGTGTGGTCATTTTCCCACAAGACTGGTACAATTCTCCTAAACTAGGATGTTGCGAGATTTACTTCTGGCACATAGTAGGGGCTTGCAGAAACTATCAAAGCTCTTTAAAAATATTCCAGTTTCCTTTTCCTTTCAGGCAGTTAGCTTGCATTTGCCTAGCCCTTTAAAGTTAGGGATGGCTGTGTGGCCATTTTGGCTAATGAAATATGAACAGAAATGACATATCATTAAAATGAGGACCCTTTAAAAGCCAATGTGCTATTTGCCAAGCTGTGTTTTCTTACTATAGTGATGATGAAAGCATAATTAAGATGAAACTGAGTCAGTAAAGGACCACAATCAGCATAGTACCATGCCATACCACAGTAGACATGTACTATGAGTAAAACAAAAAAATGTGTGTTAAGCCACTTCAGTTTAGAGACTCTGTTACCACATCATAACCTAGCCTCTCCTGACTAGTGCTGGACTAAATACATGTCTGTTGGAAGAATGCAATGAAAATGCAGTGCAGGTCACTATCTCTTTAGTTTGCCAACAATGGAGTAAATCACTCTTCTCTTGCTTTATCTCAGTATATATACTGTTAAATAAATAGCAATGACTGCTTCCTAAATGTATTCTACTTCACTCTGCTAGTAGTCTGCTAAATTTGAATGTAAAGCAGAACTATTTTCTCCTTGCATTACAAATGGAGCATTTGAAAGTCTTCTACAATTTCCAACTCTTATTTCTTGAAAGTAGCACACTGGATTACTCTTACAACAAATTTTTTAAAAAGCATTCAAAAATACTCTTTTAAAATGTACCTTCTGAGGCAGATACTCATGACATACAGCTGCATTTAACTTCAAAATTTATCATGGGAATAAGCACAAATTGTTTATACATGGATCATGGATATTTATCCCTATGAAAACATTTGGCTTTGGAGAATAGTCTGAGAGAAGCTGTCTGGGGGTTGAGGTGGGAAGTAATGTACATGGGGTTATAGAGTAGCCTTTTTCTTCAGCGGTGTTTGCAGAGAATTTTAGAGTTGAGGATTCTCAAAATGACTACATCATTTAAGCACACAAAATTAGTGCCTTTTGAAAACTATGATTTAAATTTTCTGGTGGCAAGCATATCTAAGTGGATAAATTTATAAATAATCTAGTTTATTCCTGAGTCATTGTTGACCTGTATACTCAGAGATGATACCTTTCTGTTTTGTTCAGCCACTTACTTTTGTACATATCTCAATGTTTGCACTTTTGGCTGAATTTTAATCGTTTGATTATAGGTCTCTCTTTGGTCTGTGAAAAACACATTTTATTATTCATACATTCCTCATAGAAAAAATAGACCCTTTTTTTAATTGATTAAGGGGCTGCATGCATGAGTGATGAGTGAATGCTGTTAGTTGTGTGACTTTGAGCAAACCACTTTTAGTCTCTCTAGACCTGAGCTATCCAATACAATATCGACTAGCTACATGTGGCCAGTAAGCACCTGAAATGTGGCTACGTGTGTAAAATACACATCAGATTTTATGTCTAAAATACACACCAAATTTTGAAGACTTAATACCAAAAAAAAAACTCACAAATAACAGTGTTCATATTGATTGTATACTAAAATAATAATGTTTTGGGTATATTAGGTTAAATAAAATAAGTATTTAAATTATTACACCTGCATCTTTTTACACTTTTTTTTATTTTCAAATAATTATAGAGTCCCAAAACAATTCAAAAATATTACAGAGAGGTTCTGAGTGCCTTTAACCAGTTTCCCCTCTGATAACATCTTACATAACTACAATACAATATCAAAATTTTAAAATTGACATTTATATAATACACACGCCTTATTCAGATTTCACCAGTTTAACATGCATACATTTTGTTGTGTGTGTGTGTGTGTGTGTGTGTGTGCATGAGTTCCATACAATTTTATTCCATGTGTAGCTGCATAAGATCACCACTAAAATCGAGATGCACAACCATTCCATCACCACAAAGATCTCCCTTGTGCTACTCCTCCGTAAACCCATCCTTACCCTAACACCTCGTCACTAAACCGTAGCGAATCACAAGTTCTCCATCTCTATAATTTCTTCATTTAAGGAATGTTATATAAAAGAATCATATTATGTATCCTTTTGAAATAGGTTTTTTCCCACTCATCATAATGTCCTTGAGATTCATCCTAGTTGTTGCATGTATCAACAGTTGTTCTTTTTATTGCTTACTCATATTCATGGGATAGATTACCACAGTTTGTTTAACAACCCAGTGCTGGAGATTTGGGCTGTTTCCAGTTTGAGGCTATTAAAAATAATCTGCTATGAACGTTCATCTATAGGATTTGTGTGAACGTAAGTTTTCATCTTTATGAAATGAATGCCAATTATGAAATGAATGCCAATAAGTGTGACTGCTTGGTCATATGTTAAATACATGCTTAGTATTTTTAGGAAACTAGTTGTTTAAGAACATAGGTGTATAGTGATATATCACTGTGGTTTTCATTTGTATTTCTCTAATAGCTAATAATATTCAATACCTTTTCATGTGCTTATTCGCCATCCATATATCCTCTTGTAAAACGTTCATTTCTCTTGCTGATTTTCTAATTGGATTGTGTTTTTTATTTGTTTCTTCTGGTTTTTTTACTGTTGGGTTTTGAAATATTTTTGCGTATTTTACATACAAATCTTTTCTCAGATAAGAGATTTACAGATATTTTCTCCCAGGTTGTAGGTTGTCTTTCCATCTTCTTAGCAGAGTCTTTTGCAGAGCAAATTTTTAATTTCAATGAATTCCAATGTATCAACTGTTTTCTTTTGTGAATTCCTAGATCCCAAGTATTTTTTTTCTTCTAAAAGATTTATAGCTTTTCATTTTGATCCACTGATCCGTTTTGAGTTAAATTTTTTAAGTTGAGAGGTTTAGGTCAAGTTTCCGTTTTGTCTATGGGTGTCCAATTGCTCCAGCAATGTTTGTTGAATTGCTTTTGCATCTTTGTAAAAGGGACATAGTTGTTTAGGTCTATTTCTAGGTTCTACATTCTGTTCCATTGATCTATAATATTCATCCCTTCACTAATACCAGCTTGGTCAATGAAGATTTATAATAAACCTTGAAATCAGGTAGACTGTTTTCTCTTTATTCTTCCCTTTCAAATTTATTTTAGCTATTGTAGTTCAGTTGCCTTTTCATATAAACTTTAGAATAAGCTTGCATATATCCACAAATAATGCTGCTGAAATTTTGACAGGAATTGCATTAAATTGGGGGAGAAATGATATTTTTACTACATTGAGTCTTCACTCCTTGAGTATGGTATGTTTTTCTCTCTTTACTTAGATCTCGGATTTCTTTCATCAGCATTTAGCAATTTTCAGTATACAAGTCTTGTCATGTTTTGTTAGATTTATACTTAAGCATGTCATTACTGTTGAGTTATTTTAAGTGGTATTGTGTTGGGGTTTTTTTGTTTGTTTGTTTTTGAGACAGAATCTTGCTTCTCGGCTCACTACAACCTCTGTCTCCCGGGTTCAAGCAATTCTCCTGCCTCAGCCTCTGGAGTTCCTGGGACTACAGGCACACACCACCACACCCAGCTAATTTTTGTATTTTTAGTAGAGAGAGAGTTTCACCATGTTGGGCAGGATGGTCTCGATCTCTTGACCTCAGGATCTGCCCACCTCAGCCTCCCAAAGTGCTGGGATTACAGGCGTGAGCCACCGCACCCAGCTGGTATTGTGTTTTTAATTATGGCTTCAACATGTTCATTGCTACTCTGAAAAATACAGTTGATTTTTGTATGTTGATTTTCTCTCTGCAACTTTGCTGAACCTACCTGTTAGTTTTAGGACGTATTTTTGTAGATTCCTTGAAATTTTGTATGTAGATTGTGTCATCAGAAAATAGGAACAATTTTATTGCTTCTTTCCTAATCAACATGCTTTTCTTTCTTTTTCTTGCCTTATTATTCTAGCTGGGATTTTCAGTAGTGTGTTGAATAAAAGTGGTGAAAGTGCCTGCACTTGCATTGTTTACAAACTTAAGTGTAAAGTATTCAGACTTTTACTATTAATCATGAGGTTAGCTGTGGTCTTTTTGTAAATGTCCTTTATTATATTGAGGAAGTTATCTTCTATTCCTAGTTTGGCTAGAGTTTTTATCATAAATGGGTGTTGAATTATGTCAAATGCTTTTTCTGCATAAATTGATGAAATCATGTGATTTTTCTACTTGAGCCTGTTAATGCAGTGTTTTATTAAAGTGACAAATTTTTGAATATTCAACCAGCCTTGCATTCCTGAAATAAACTCCAGTTGGTGTATGTGTGTATATATGTGTGTATATACATATGTATGGATGTACATTTATATATTGCTAGATTCCGTTTGCTAACTTTTTTTGAGGTTTTATTTCACCTGTGTTCATAAGGGATATTGGTCTGTAGTTTTCTCTTTGTGCTGGATTTGTCTTTTTTCAGTCTCAGGGTACTAGTAGCCTAACAAAATAAGTTGAGAAGTGTTCCCTCCTCCTTTTCTATCTTCTGTAATAAAAACATTGTAGAATATGTGTTAATTCTTTTTTAAATGTTTAAAAGCACCTAGGAGAGAGGATATATTTTGAGAGACTTTTAAAAATACAAATTAAAAACTATCTATTTCATAATGGGTGACCTTTTGTAGTTTGTCGTTTTTGAAGAATTGCTCCATTTTATCTAAGTTGCTAATTTTATGTGTGTAGTGTTGCTCTTACTATTCCATTATTAGTCTTGTCTTGTATGTCAGGCCTGCCACGATATCCATTGTTTCATTCCTGATATTGTAACGCATGCTTTTTTTATTTCTTTGTTAGTCTTGCTATACATTTGTCAATTTTATTGATCTTTTTCAAAAAAACCAGTTTTGTTTCATTGATTTATTCCATTGTTTTGCTGTTTTCAAATTCAATAATATCAGCTCTTACCTCTGTATTGTTTTCCTTCTGTCTGCTTTCAGTTTATTTTGCTATTTTTAATAGTTCCTTGAGATACTAAATTAGATTGTAGATTTGAGATTTTTTTCTCATTTTAATATGACCATTTAGTCCTATAAATTTCCCTCTTCACACTGGAATAGGTGTAACCCAGAAATTTTGATATGCTGCATTATCATCTTCAATCTATGTATTTTTTAAAAGTTTCTTTTGAAAATTCCTTTTGGGACCATAGATTATTTAGAAGTATTTTTCCTTAATTTCCAAATGCTTACATATTTCTCTGTTATCTTTCTGTTTTTGATTTCTGGGTCTGCTAGTAACAAATTCTCTCAATTTCCCTTCATCTGACAATTCTTTTTTTTTTTTTTTTTTGAGATGGAGTCTCGCTCTGTCGCCCAGGCTAGAGTTCAGTGGTGCCACCTGGGCTCACTGCAAGCTCCGCCTCCCAGGTTCATGCCATTGTCCTGCCTCAGCCTCCTGAGTAGCTGGGACTACAGGCGTCCGCCACCACGCCCAGCTAACTTTTTTTGTATTTTTAGTAGAGACGGGGTTTCACCGTGTTATCCAGGCTGGTCTAGATCTCTTGACCTCATGATCCGCCCGCCGTGGCCTCCCAAAGTACTGGGATTACAGGCATGAGCCACCGCACCTGGCCGAGAATTCTTAATCTCATTTTCATTTCTGAAGCTATGTTCTCTGGATATAGAATTCTAGGATGACAGTTCCTTCCTTTCAGCACTTGAAAAATATTAAACCACTTCCTTCTGGCCTCCATGGCGTCTGATCAGAAATCTGCTATTATTTGAACTGCTCTTCCCCTATAGATAATGCATCATTTCTCTCTAGCTGTTCTCAATAATTTTTCTTTGTCTTTCAAACACAGACATTTGATTATGACGTGTCGTGCATTTCTTTGGGTTTATTGTGTTTAGGCTTTGCTCATTTTCTTGAATTTGCACATTTATATATTTCATGAAATTGTGAGAATTTCAGTCATCAGTCCTTGAATATTTGTTTATACACATATTCTTCCTCCTCTCCTGGAATTCCAATGACATAAATATTAGACTTTTTATTACTATCCACAGGTCCCTGAGGCTTTAATTTTTTCATTCTATTTTCTTTCTGTTGTCAAGATTTGGCAATTTTTTAATTTAATATTCTAACATCAAGTTCATCACTTTGTTCCTCTCTCATCTCCATTCTTTTTTTTTTTTTTTTTGAGACAGAGTCTCGCTCTGTTGCCCAGGCTGGAGTGCAGTGGCACGATCTTGGCTCACTGCAAACTCCACCTCCCAAGTTCACGACATTCTCCTGACTCAGCCTCCAGAGAAGCTGGGACTACAGGCACCCGTCATCATGCCCGCCTAATTTTTTTTGTGTGTGTGTGTTTTTAGTAGAGACGGAGTTTCACCATGTTAGCCAGGATGGTCTCGATCTGCTGACCTCGTGATCCACCCGTCTCGGCCTCCCAAAGTGCTGGGATTACTTAAGCTCATGTAGTAAGTTTACTTCAATTATTGATGTTTTCGGTTCTAAAATTTCTACTTAGTTCTTTATGTCTTGAACACTTTTTGTTAAGACATTTTGCTAATACTTTTTTTCCTTGTTCATTTCCAGCATGCTCATAATTGTTCATTGAATAATTTTTTATGATGGCTGCTTTAAATCCTTTTTTTATTTTATTTTTATTATTATTATACTTTAAGTTTTAGGGTGCATGTGCACAATGCGCAGGTTTGTTAAATCCTTTTGAGATAATTCCAATGTCTCTTTCTTCTAAGTGTTGGTATCTATTAATGGTGTTTACTCATTCAAGTTGAGATTTTCCTGATTCTTGATATGGTGAATGATTTTCAGTTCTGCCTTAGTCATTTGATGGATTATATTATAGACTTTGGATCTTATTTACATCTTCTATTTGAGCAGGCCTCCACTGACATTACATTGGTAAGGAAAGTTGGGCAGAGACACATTACTTTTAGGCAGGTGTAGAAGTCCATGTCCTTATTCAGCCTTCACCTACACTGTGGAGAGAATGAGGCATGCCTCATTACTGCTGGGTGAGGGTAGACGCCCAGGCCCCTCATGCGATTTCTACTGACATGATGGTGGGAGGGTGGAGAGGGGCACCTCATTACCTCTGCGAAGTGCTAAAAATCTACTTTCTCCACGTGATCTTCTTGATCTCCTTGGACACCACCCAGTGAGAAGGGGGAGGGGCATCTCATTACCAATAGATGAAGGTAGAAATCTAGGCCCCTCAATTGCTTGGCCTTTGCTGATGGGGACAGGAGGGTAGTTTTGCTTTTCTGTTTTCTGTGATGGTGAGTAGGGCAGTTATTGTCAAAGTTTTCTATCTTGCTAGGCTGCTTCTTTCCTGGACCTTTGAGTTAAAATAACAAGTTTTTCTTGGGAATTAAAAGGAATATGTGGCTATTCGTGTAGGTATTTCTGGGTTCCAGGATTCTCCAGCACCAAGTCCAGGATATATGGAAGGCAAAAAGAAAACCCAGGGAACTCGTCATTGTGTCATTCCTCAAGTCCCAAAGTCCTAGCTGCTTTGCCTTCTTCTCTCCAGATTTCAGAGTCTTATGTTTATTTTATATCTATGTCCAGGGAATTTAGCTATTGTTAGCAGGCAGAGTAGGGAGAAATAGGCCTACGCCATGTTGCCCAGACTCAGAAGTTTCCCCATCTTGCTTTTTAAAAACTGTGGTTACTGGAAAATAAATTGCATTTCTGACTCACATCATATTTCTACTGGACAGAGCCACGTGTAGATCTTAGCCTTCACACTTGCAAATCAAAGCATTACAAGAGATGCTCTCCAAAGTCAATCCTTTACACCTCTACAACCCCATGATTTTAAGAATTGTTGTTTGACTTCTTTCTGCAATGCAAAATGATATAGATAATCTTGTTTCTCTTTCTACTTCCCTACATCATAGTTATCAGAAATGAAATAGCTCTGGAAAGCCCTTCAAATGCCTCAAAATAGAGGCAAGGTTATTATTATTTTTAAAATACCAATACGTTAACTTTTCTATAGGAAGTAGTTGGTAAGCAAGGATTTCTCTGAAGGAGCTTACTGCAGGTGCTAATCAGCTCACACTATTTTTTACTGTCTGAGCTGAAAAAAGAATTAATTACTTCAGTAGCCTCACTTCTTCACATACCTAAATAATGCATACCCCTACTCTGTGGAGAATAAACTAAATTTGATAGAGAAAAGTTTACTGCGTAGCTAAAGATAGCACTGTAATCTCCTTGAAAGAACTCTCAGCACTCTCCTCCCTCCTTTTAAACAGACTTTCCTTTTCTGAAACTGCTAATGAATGGTTCTTGTATCCTTGTGATTCCCTCCCTCATTGTATATCCTCCCACATATTTCCAAAGACTATTAAAGTTCATTTTCGTCCAATATTCATAAGTAATTTTCCTGAAATCCATTGGATCCTTACCAGAACAATTGCAATAACCTGTCCCCGAAAGTCTTGTTTTCTAGAAGCATTGTTTAAAATTAAGACAGTGCCTTTGAGTTTCAGGTACAAGATATATAAAGTTCTCACTCCATCACTACAAAGTTCCCCAGTGGTCTAGTCATCTCTCATTGAAATTGTTTCCCTTAAAATATGTGTTTCTCCATCATTCCACAAAAAGGGCATTTTTTTTTTTTTTTAAGACGGAGTCATTCACTCTGTTGCCCAGGTGGGAGTGCAGTGGCACAATCTCAGCTCACTGCAACCTCCATCTCCCAGATTGAAGTTATTCTCCTGCTTCAGCCTCCCGAGAAGCTGGGATGACAGATGTATGCCACCATGCTCGACTAATTTTTCTATTTTTAGTAGAGATGGGGTTTTGCCATGTTGGCCAGGCTGATCTCGAACTCCTGGCCCCAAGCAATCTGCTCGCCTTGGCCTCCCAAAGTGCTGGGATTATAGGCGTGAGCCACCGCGCTGGGCCAAAAAGGGCATTCTTGAAGGTCATTGATGATTTTCCTCTCCAAAATTCAGTAGTCTACCTCCCTCCTGTCCTTTTGAAAAATTTTATATTGTTTACCAAAACTCCTCGACAAGTTCTCCTGCCTTATTTCCTACTATGTAGACTCTCTCTTCACCTATCTTCCTGTTTTTCTCTTCTCATTATCTAATCATACGAATTCCTTGGTTCCTTAAAATGTTCTTAAACCTGTCTTTCATTGCTGTCTATTTGTTCAAGTATTCAATTCCAGTTTCAACTATAACTTCTATGCTGACTATTCTCAAATCTGTCTTCGTCTTCTCATCTGAACTACAGTCCCAAATCTCCAGGTTCAGTTAGCATTTTTACTTGTATGCCCCCCACAACACCACAAACTGGACATGACTGAAACCAAACTCCTCTGCTTCCCCTCCGCCTTTCCTGTCGAATGGCTTCAAGATTCTCTGCTTCAATAAGTCTCCAATCTGGAAGATTGAGTCATCTTTAATTAAAGACTCTTTTTATCTGAGAACCAGGCACCAAATCAAGCACATTTTTTCCCTAGAAACTAGGATCAGGTGAAAGGGAAAAGACCTTGAAGCTAACCATATCCATGTTTAAATTTATTCATGTTTAAAGTTATTTACCATAACTTTGCATGAACGTGGATATATTATATAACATCTCTGAGCTTCAATGTTGTCACATGAAAAAGACAGACAATACATACTATGAAGTTGCTGTGGTAATTTAATGAGATAATACACTTAAAATGTTTGGCATATAGTAGAACTCAAAAATGTTAGTTGCTTCTCAGACGCGATTTTTCTATCTGTTCCATTCTCCGACTTCCCACTGCTAAACTACTACACTCTGTTCAAGTCCCTCAGTCCCATGTACTTGAAATATCAAAAACAAAGCCCCCATTTTTCGACCCCACTTCCCTGCATTCTACTTTCTCCAAAGGGACCCACGTCCCTCATTAACGTCATATGACTCCTTCATTCTAAGTTTGCCACTGTTTTACCATATTAACTTGATAGTTCACTGACTGTCCTTAAGGTTCCTAAAAGTTCCCTTTTACTTTCCCCTGACCCAAACCATCCTTCTCCATTTCCCCTTTCTCCTTAACCTGAATTTTTTGTCCTAGTCCTCCAGGCTGCCCTGATTTCTTCCCAAAGGCCACATTGGTTTTTTTTCCCTGAAACTTTAACATCCTTATATCTCTAATTTGATACCTCCTATAGTATCAGATCAAACCCACTCCCCTTATAGGTCTTTGCCTCAACTCTCCAGCCTCTCCAACCTCCCTTCAGCCCTTCTTGCCTGCAAGAATTATTAACACCTAATAGCATTCTAATTTGTGTTTGTTGGGCTAATTGTCTTAGTCTGGTCAGGCTGCTATAACAAAACACCATAAACTGGATGGCCTATAAACAACAGGAATTTATTTCTCACAGCTCTGGAGTCTGGGAAGTCCAAAATCAAGTTACCAGCAGACTTGGTGTCTGGTAAGGGCCCGCTTCCCGGTTCACAGATGGCCACCTTTTCACTGTAACCTCACATCGCAAAAAAGGCATGGGGTTTCTCTCAGGCCTGTTTTATAAGGGCAAGCTAATCCCATTCATGAGAGCTGTACTCTCATGACCGAGTTACCTCCCAAAGGCCCCATCTCCTACCACCATCACCTTTGGGGTTAGGATTTCAACATACGAACTTCGGGGGAACAGAAACATTCAAACCACATTTCATGTTCTACATCAATGCTTACAAGCACTTGGGTTTCATATACCAATAACATTTCAAAGCCTAATTAAGGCTACTGGCCATTAGATTTACATTCTTTCTTGCCCTAGGAGAGACCTTTAAAAATAATTTGAAATCCTTATTTCATTTTAAAAGTATATTTTACAAAAGACAGTAGGGCATAATGTTAGAATAAAAAAGTTTACATTGAATGAATTTAGATTTGGGTAAAAAAATGCTATTAACCTTGTTTTTTTGTTTTTTTGTTTTCATTTTGATATGGATGAGAGGAAACTATCAGGAAAATCCTTGGACAGGGAATCTCCATGACTGTCTCTCTATACCTACTGTTTCTGTAACAGGGATAACTGATACTTGGAGAGTTCCTACTATGAACCAGTTAGTAAAACTGTGTGTGTGTGTGTCTGTGTGTGTGTATGAGACAGGTACTAGTACGCCATTCTACAGACAGCAAAACTAAGACAAAATTTTCTCATGACTCACAGTGAATGAATGGTGAAAGTGATACTTGGACCCAGTTATTTAAGGTCCAGTGTTCTTGATTGCTAACTACACCACGCTGCTGCTACTTCTTTAGACTCTGTGGCATGAGTATGATTCCGTACACAAAATAAACATACCAATATGTACAATGATAATGGCAACGTTTGCCATAATATAGCACATGTATTGAACAGAATAATGGCCAGATATATATCAGCCCAAGGAAACTAATTCTATAAAGAGTATTTATAAATTGTAAAGTGCTGTACAGACGCAAAACCAACTGTAATTATTATCATCAACAATGCTAACTGGAATTCCGTAAGTCAAGTTTGCCTTAGACCATCACAGTAGATTTATTAAATAAAACACTATCAATATCATTTCTAAGGGGAGTCCCATATATGAGACTATTTTAGGCCAACAACATTAACTCATCTTTAAGAGAGTTTTGTAGAAATCGGAGTGATTGCAAATTAGCCCAAATCACTGCCTGCAGTATTTCACTCTCTTACTGTTGCCTCTAAGATTATAGGCACTGCCCTAAGCAAAATGGTAGAAACCATCTTAAACACACTCTTGTCTTTCCTTACATTACCCTTTTTATCTTAGCTTGGGGTAAACTTTACATATGCCCTGTACCAGAAATTCAATTCTTTCCATCTTTCCCACTCTCTGCCCTAAAAGAATCTTTTAGCCAGCTGCTCCACTGGAAAGCATCTAACTGACAAACTCACATTTCTGTGTTTTGTTTTTCCAGGACCATGCTAATAACATACCAAGCCATGAGCAATAGGGATACATATTTAGTGGGAATATTTCAGATACAGTGAATAAGGCCATTGTAGAGATATTTAGAGCAAAGAACATCACACTGGTGGCCCTTAATTTAGCTGACAAATATTTTTTCCAACTGATAAGGGCAATCATAAATGGTAATGAATCATCCTGAAAGCACAATCCCTCTCAGTATCTTCAATACCCACAAGTCTTCTACCAGTTCTGTGTCATCACAGTAATTCACCACAATGAGTTCTACCTTAAAGTGCACTGCTCTCTACCCAGATTTTACAACTACCCCTCTCCCAACAATATGACTTTTCTTCACTTCACTTTCATGGCTTCTTCTATTTTTCCGTATCACCCACATAAAACAAGAATAGAAGCAAGTCACTTCATAGTAAAGGAGAAATGTCCTGTACTCTTTTCCTGACTGGCCACAAGTCAACAAATGGTTCTAAATTTTTACTCTCAATAATTTGCTGAGTACCTTCGGTCAATTCCAGATAGAATTTGGAACCTAAATTTCACTATCTGTAATAAGGGAGAACAAAATGACCTCTGATGTACCCAACACCTGTAGAATTCTACAGTTCTGTAATATTAAATATTATTCAAAGTAAAGATGAAGGCATAAAGACAGAGAAACATAATACATCCTTCGAGAGGTAAAAGCTGCATGTAACTAAACAAATTTCCTTTTAAAATAGTTAATAAACTAGAAGACATTGAGAATGCCTTAAAATTCCTAGTACAATTCATAGAGAAGTATGGAGGAGTTGTAAAGTGACTTGATCAGAATATATCTGGTTGAACAACCAGATGAAAAAAAAAAAAAAAAATGGTTAGGTAATTTGTATTTATCCAGACCAGTGGTTTCCAAAATACATTCCAAAGAACACTACTAATTGTAAAAAACAATAATAAAGATTGCATTTAAATGCAAACTGACCCCTTGAGGGTTGTCTGGACTTAGTGACTCATTCCATAAAATAGAGTATGGAAAGGGAGAAATAATAATTTTACAGTGTAGAAAACCTGAATAACACAAATTATCCAAGGGACTGAGGTTGACATTACCAGTGATGGGTCACGTTGACATCAGGTACCTATCTCCCCAATGTGATGTGATGAGACAGGCTCTTCATCTCTGTGATATTTTCTTCCAAAAGCTCATAACCCCAGTCTAATCAAGAGCAGTTACATCAAGCATACCTTTTTGAAGGACATTCTACAAAATTCCTGATCATTACTCATCAAAACTGGAAAGATTATGAAAAATAAGAAAAAACTGAGAAATTCTCACAAACTGTACATAACTAAATGCAGTATGGTGTCTTGGAGTGGATCTTGAAACCAAAAAAATACATTAATGGAAAACTGGTAGCATAAAGTTTGAAATTTAGCTAATGGTAACACAACAATAGTGTTTTCCTATATTTGAAAAATGTATCATGATAATGAGATATGATAAAATTAGAAGAAACTGAAACTGGCTGAGGCTATACAGGAACCTCTCTGCACTACTTCCGTAACTGTTCTGCAAATCTGAAAGTATTCCAAATAAAAAGCTTATTTAAATAATTGATGAAGATATCCATTAGCAAATTCGTTTGGGGAACTCTGGATCAAACAACTGATTTTTCTCAATGTCTGTAATTATCATAGCTCCTAAAATATCCAATAAGCATTGTGATTTTAACAGAGAGAATATAGGGTGCTGCGTTTCCCAAACATATTTGATCAGAAACCTTTTTATTTCTTCAAATAGCATCTTTTACAAAAAGTACTGACACAGAGAAGTTTTCTCCCAAGGTGTCTCAGACTTCTGTCCTATACTAGACCATGATGAAATTTTAATCAGTGACTGACTGAAGAGACAAAGATGCTATGAACATTAAATTGGCAGAAGACTTGAAACTAGAGGCTAATATGATGGATGAGAGAATAATCATTAAAATTATATTTAATAGGCTACATCAATTGACCAAACTTAATAAGATGACTATAAAAGGATACATATATAGTCTTCATTTAGGTAAGCAAATTAAAAAAAAAAAATCAGCTGAGTAAGTAAAAGAAGCAAGAACTTAAATGCCCGTCATGCTACTGTGAGCAGCTTTGTGTCTCAGGAGTTCTTAGGTCAAATTCGTAGAATTGTCATGCTCAGTAAACATGCCCTAATAGTAGGAGTAATGCCATTTCTGCAGATTGTTTGCTTGTCTTTTCTTTTGTTTTTTAGTTCTGCGTGCTACATTGTAAATGGTCCCCAAAGGAGAGGCAATAGGATGATGTGTGTCTTGGAAACCATGTCATAGCAAGAAACATTGAAGAAACTGGAAATGTTGCCCTGATGCACAGAAACCTTTGACAGAGGCCAGGCATGGTGGTTCACACCTGTAATCCCAGCACTTTGGGAGGCCAAGGCAGGTGGGTCACCTGAGGTCAGGAGTTTGAGACCAGCCTGGCCAGCATGGTGAAACCCCGTCTCTACTAAAAATACAAAAAATTAGCCGGGCGTGGTGCCAGACACCTGTAATCCCAGCTACTCGGGAGGCTGAGGCAGGAGAATCACTTGAACCTGGGAGGCCAAGGTTGCAGCAAGCCAAGATCGTGCTATTGCACTCCAGCCTGGCCAACAAGAGTGAAACTCCATCTCAAAAAAAAAAAAAAAACAACAACAAAAAGAAAAAAAAGAAAACTTTGACAGATCCTTAAGTACACAAGGATACAGGAGAATCAAGCCTATTCTGTATAACTTCAGAACTCAGAAGGACTTAAGGACACAGGAAACCGCACGTTTTGGTTCAAAAAAACTTTTGTAACCATTAAACAGCCTCATAATGGAATAGATATTCTTGAAATGAAGTGAGCTCCCTGCCTCTGGGAGTGTCTAAATGGAAGCTGGATATCCCTCTGTCCAGACTGCTGCTAGAATGTCTTCTACGTGTACCTAACAAATGAGTTCTACACAGCCTTCCAGTGCTAAGGTCTCAGAAGCAATCAAACCATAGGGAAGGAAAAAAAAATGAAGAGGCACTGAGAAAAGTGACAAACCACTAAAAACAGCCCCTAAAGTACCTTAGGCACTGCTTTACCTCTCTTCTAACCATCATCCCTGTAATAATATCTGGAAACTGCCTAAACAAGTGTTGACATTTAGTTGATGAATTAAGGCAAAACGCTGTCCTAGAGTGTGCACCTAAGAGATTTCTGATTAGTAGAATTTAAGTTACACTAGAGGACAGGGAATGATGAATTTATCCTGACAAAGTACTGTATTCACTCCAAAAGAAATTTACCAAAATAAATAAACACACGAATATATAAATAAATAGTTTTTCTTTAAATGCATTATTTTTTTCTCTTAGGGAAATAACTGGCTTATATAAGGGACAATGGGTATATGGTGTGCATGTTTAAGGCATGCTTCAAGGTTGCTCTCAAGCGGAACCAGAACTATCACGAGAAGAGTGAAAGGGGCACCCAGGACACAGAAGTTAAGGAGGCAGTTACTCAGGGTACTGTAAGTGCTGGCAGGGTCAGCCAGTGAGAGTGAGTGCCTCTTTAAATTTGCGTCACAATTGGCCGGGAGCGGTGGCTCAAGCCTGTAATCCCAGCACTTTGGGAGGCCGAGGCGGGCGGATCACGAGGTCAGGAGATCGAGACCATCCTGGCTAACACGGTGAAATCCCGTCTCCACTAAAAATACAAAAAATTAGCCGGGCGGGCCGGGCTAGGTGGCTCACGCTTGTAACCCCAGCACTTTGGGAGGCCGAGGCGGGCGGATCACGAGGTCAGGAGATCGAGACCACGGTGAAACCCCGTCTCTACTAAAAATACAAAAAATTAGCCGGGCGTGGTGGTGGGCGCCTATAGTCCCAGCTACTTGGGAGGCTGAGGCAGGAGAATGGCGTGAACCCGGGAGGCGGAGCTTGCAGTGAGCCGAGATCGCGCCACTGTACTCCAGCCTGGAGGACAGAGCAAGACTCCGTCTCAAATAAATAAATAAATAAATAAATAAATAAATAAATAAATAAATAAATTTGCGTCACAGACGCCTGCTTACCTCACCCCAGTCCAAGCCCTGTGATTGGTCAGGCCATCAAAGCCTCGCCCCTACACGACATGGACTTCAACATCAAACACTGGTTTCTGGGGCAACTGCTGTGTAGCTACGTGACTAGCACCCGGAAATAATTGCCACCGCCATCTTTTGGTGCAGAAGGTGACGGGAAAGAGGCCACAGACCTGAACTGCCAACCATATGTAGGCGAGAAGCCGGAGCCGATACTCCCACTATCCCACAATGTCCCAATGGGCCCCAGAGTGGAAGAGGGCGGAGGCTAATCCAAGAGACCTTGGGGCCAGCTGGGATGCCAGGGGCAGCAGAGGCAGTGGCTGGAGTTGCCCCTTCGGCCATCAGGGACCGAGAGCAGCAGGCTCCCGTCAACCACCACTCTGCTTTAAAATAAAGAGCAATATGGTTGGTGCGGTCATTGGTCACAGTGGATCAAAAATAAAATATCTACAACATTCAACAAACACTAAAATACAGATCATAAAAGGGGAATCTGAAGCAAAAGTCAGAATTTTTGGCAATAGGGAAGTGAAAGCAAAGGCCAAAGCGGCTATAGAAACACTTACTAGAAAACAAGAAAGCTACAACTCAGAATCCAGTGTGGATAATGCTGCATCCCAATCCCCTACTGGAAGAAATCTAGGCAGAAATGACGTTGTTGGAGAAGCTCAGCCATTGCCAAATTGGGATCGCATTAGGGCAGCAGTCGTGGAGTACGAAAAGAGAAAATGGGCAGATCTACCACCAGTTAAGAAAAACTTTTACATAGAATCCAAAGCAACAAGCTGCATGTCTGAAATGCAGGTGATTAACTGGAGAAAGGAAAATTTCAACATAATGTGTGATGACTTGTAAAGTGGTGAAAAGCGTCTCATCCCAAAACCAACTTGTAGGTTTAAAGACGCTTTTCAGCAATACCCTGATCTTCTGAAAAGCATAACGAGGGTAGGGATTGTAAAGCCAACGCCAATTCAGTCACAGGCATGGCCAATTATTCTACAAGGAATAGATCTTATAGAAGTTGCACAAACCGGAACAGGGAAAACACTGTCCTATTTAATGCCTGGGTTTATTCATCTTGATTCTCAACCAATATATAGAGAGCAAAGGAATGGGCCTGGGATGCTAGTCCTTACACCCACTAGAGAGTTGGCTCTTCAGGTGGAAGCTGAATGTTCAAAGTATTCATATAAAGGTCTCAAAAGCATTTGCATATATGGTGGTAGAAATAGAATTGGACAAATAGAAGATATTAGCAAAGGTATAGATATCATTATTGCAACTCCTGGGAGGCTGAATGACCTACAAATGAATAACTCTGTCAACCTAAGAAACATAACCTACTTGGTTATAGATGAGGCAGATAAAATGCTGGATATGGAATTTGAACCCCAGATAATGAAGATTTTATTAGATGTGCGCCCAGACTGACAGACTGTTATGACAAGTGCAACTGGGCCAGATACTGTACGTCAACTAGCACTTTCTTATTTGAAAGATCCTATGATTGTTTATGTTGGTAATCTGAATCTAGTTGCTGTAAATACAGTGAAGCAAAATATAATTGTTACCACAGAAAAAGAAAAACGAGCTCTCACCCAAGAATTTGTAGAGAACATGTCACCCAATGACAAAGTCATCATGTTTGTCAGCCAAAAACATGTTGCTGATGACTTGTCAAGCGACTTCAATATCCAAGGCATGTCTGTAGAATTATCACATGGCAACAGTGAACAGAGTGATCAAGAGCGAGCATTAGAGGACTTTAAAAGTGGAAACATAAAGATACTGACTGCAACTGATTTAGTATCCCGAGGTCTTGATCTTAATGATGTCACACAGGTATATAATTACGATTTCCCAAGGAATATTGAAGTATATATACACAGAGTAGGGTACATTGGATGGGCAGGAAAGACTGGCACATCAGTTACCCTCATCACTCAGACTCGAAAATGGCCGGTGAATTGATTAAAATTCTGGACAGAGCGAATCAGAGTGTTCCGGAAGATCTTGTAGTAATAGCTGAGCAATACAAGTTAAATCAACAAAAGAGGGACACAGAAACACGATCAAGAAAACCTCGACAAAGACGCAAGGAGTTTTATTGTTAAGTTGAAAAGTTGTACCAGGCTACTGGAAGATTCCAGGCATGTTAAAGATATACAGTATTGAATATATATAAGGAAGTATTGGAAACATACTAGCCATTTGAAGACATAACTAATTCTTAAATAATACTGCTAAACTTTCAATATTGTGTATGTTCCTTAATTTTAAAAAAGTCTCAAAAATGAGAGAGTGAGAGACTGTGTGAAGAAAAAGTAAATGTCATGTGTTGGTTAAAGTTTAATTTCTCTTAAAAATACTTTTATTTTAGGTTTGGGGGTATATGTGAAGGTTTGTTAAATAAACACGTGTCATGGGGGTTTACTGTACATATTATTTCGTCACCCAGGTATTAAGCCTAGTGCCCAATAATTATCTTTTATGCTCTTCTCCCTCCTTCCACCCTCCCCCATCAGCTAGACCCCAGTGTCTGCTGTTTCCTTCTTTGTATTCATAAATTCTCATCATTTACTTCCCACTTATAAGTGAGAACATGTGGTATTTGAGTTTCTGTTCTTGTGTTAATTTTATAGTCTGCCATGTCCATTTGTCTTCTCTAAAACACTTGGTAGAAGACAACAATGGTGCTTTTCTAGCTTTAAAATAGTTGTACTAAATTGAAGCATAGCTTCAAGCTTATCCAGTCAAAGTATTCTCTTTTCCCCCCAGCAGTTGGTGCCACAACAATTCTTAAAGTTATTTCCACTATCATTCTCTACTTGTTTTAGTTCATTAGAAAATAAGTGCTAAATTTTTTTGAAGAGTCCACAATTCTATTTTTATCAGAATGATGTCACCAACAGAGCAGGATGTGTGACTCACTGGGAATCAGGTCCTTGTACGCATTTTGTCACTAACCCTTGGTTAAAACTCTGAGGAAATCTCTTGCCTTCTCTAGGCCTCAATTTCTCTACTCATAAAATGGGACAGTTTTATTAATTTAGAGGTCTCTTTTACCTCTAAAATTTGGTGATATTATAACTAAAACTGTATACCCCAGCCTTGTATTAACACTTTTTTGTCTAATCTAGGGGAAATTGCATCCTTGTATAATTGAACAAAACAATCCTTTTCAATGACAAGAATAGTGCATTCTGCATTTTTATTGATTTTGCAATGTAACTGGTAGGTTTTCATTTTATTCTTTGCTTTTCTTTTCATCATGCTTTATTTTAATTCAATTTGAAGGTCAAAACCATATATGTATAGATACATATATCGGGGAAAAAATTAAAGTGAAAGAAAAATTTATCTACTGGGAAAAACATTAAAACCAATCAAATAACGGCTGGGCGCAGTGGCTCATGCCTGTAATCCCAGCACTTTGGGAGGCCGAGGAGGGCAGATCACCTAAGGTCAGGAGTTCAAGACCAGCCTGACCAACCAACATGGAGAAACCCTGTCCCTACTAAAAATACAAAATTAGCTGGGTGTGGTGGCACATGCCTGTAATCCCAGCTACTCGGGAGACTGAAGCAGAAGAATCACTTGAACCCGGGAGGCAGAGGTTGCAGTGAGCTGAAATCGTGCCTTTGCACTCCAGTCTGGACAACAAGAGCAAAACTCTTGTCTCAAAAAAAAAAAAAAAATCAAATGATATTTTTGCCATAAGAAATAATTTTAGTAAAACTCTTCCTAATTTTATCTATAATTCTACCTCTTATGCCTTATTTAGAAGCAAGGTGCTTCTCACACCTGCAAAAAGAAATCCCTACAAAGATATTAAGTAAACTTTAAAATTCAGTGTTCATGAAAACATTAGAATTAGTTAACATTTCTGGTAAAATCAAGAGAAAAATTAAGGCAACAATCTTTTTTCCCCAGCATGCCTTACCTGTGACTACAAATAAGTCAGAAAATAAGGGAAAGAAAGAAGTAAATGCTCTAGGTATAGGTATTTAAGGCTTAAAGTATGGACTTTAAAGGCTTTTTAAAATGTAGACCTTAATATCTCTGGATAAAATTAATAACAATGGTTAACATTTTTGAGTGATACATACCTGGCACTTTATCTCCTAATCTCTAATATATATAAGAACCCCACTCAGAAGGAAATCTTACCCCTATTTTGCAGAGGATGAAGCAAAGTCATAGGAGCTAACTTGCCTAAGGGCCCTAAACCTCATGAAAGAGAAATTAAGTGATATTTAGAGGACTTAAGGGATATTTTGACCCGGAAGTGCCTGATTCCAATATTTATATTTTTTAATTTTAGTATAGTTATTATGTTTAAAGGCAATATGCTTGTCTTGAGGTTCTCCACAAGTTCAGATTTAGTGAAATAGAGAAGTGTGTGCAAATTTAATGCAAAGGCAATCTATAGCAGAACTGTAATAGAAGCTCAAATGGCTTAGTGCTGTTCAGAGGAGAAATGATAAATGTTTAGCAAGTTAGAGTATATGTTATTTTCCAGAATTATTCTTAGGGGCAATGCTATATTTGTTAGAAAAGAATGCAACAACTCAACCACTTGAGATAGTATATTTCCATAATCATGTTTAAGTAACAGTTACAAGAAAAATTATCACTCAATGTCTATGAGTAAGAAAATGACAGATGTATGCATTTCTTTTACAACATAATGCTGGACAGAAGAACTAGTGTATAGAGAAAGATAAGTAGAAATAGTGCAATGACTGTTAACCAAGGGTGATTTTGCTCCCCAGGGAACCTTTGACAATATCTGTGGACAGTATTGGTTGTTACAGCTACGGGTAGGGGGTGAGGTGCTCCTAGCATCTAGTGGGTAGAGGCTAAACACCCTACAATCTACAGGACAGCCCCTCACAACAAAGAATTATCTGGCACAAAACAATAGTGCTGAGATGGAGAATCCCTGAGACAGCATAAGAAAAACAACCAAAACCAACTGCTTAGTAACCAAAAACGCACGTCAAAGAAAAAAACAAAAAATAGAGGGTTTCTAAGTTATATCTTGTGGGTTTTGCAGAGAAAAAGTATCCCTACAAACTTCCTGTCTTTGGTGTAACCTACATCAGTGGTTCTCTACCAGGCCCAATTTTGTCAATGTCTGGACACAGATTTGGTGGGTTGTTGTGTTAGTCCATTTTCATGCTGCTATGAAGAAATACCCAAGACTGGGTAATTTATAAAGAAAAAGGTTTAATGGACTCACAGTTCCACATGGCTGGGGAGCCCTCACAATTATGGTGGAAGGTGAAGGAGGACAAAAGGTACATCTTACATGGTGAGCAGGCAAGAGAGGTTGTGTAGGGGAACTCTCGTTTATAAACCATCAGATCTCATGAGACTATCATGAGAACAGTGTGGGAAAGACCCGCCTCCATGATTCAATTACCTCGCACCAGGTCCCTCCCATGACATGTGGGAATTATGGGAGCTGCAATTCGAGATGAGATTTGGGTAGGGACGCAGCCAAACCATATCATTCTGTCCCTGGCCCCTCCCAAATCTCATGTCCTCACATTTCAAAACCAATCACAGCTTCTCAACTGTCTCTCAAAGTCTTAACTCATTTCTGCATTAACTTAAAAGTCCACAGTTCAAAGTTTCATCTGACACAAGGCAACTCCCTTCCACCTATGAGCCTATAAAATCAAAAGCAATTTAGTTACTTCCCAGATATAATGGAGGTACAGGCCTTGGGTAAATATACCCATTCCAAATGAGAGAAATTGCTTAAAACAAAGGAGCTACAGGCCCATGCAAGTGTGAAATCCAGCTGGGCAGTCAAATCTTAAAGCTCCAAAATGATCTCCTTTGACTCCAGGTCTCACATCCAGGTCACGCTGATGCGAGGTGGGTTCCCATGGTCTTGGGCAGCTCTGTCCCTGTGGCTTTGCAGAGTATACTCCCTTTCCCAGCTGCTTTCAGGGGCTCGCATTGAGTCTCTATGGCTTTTCCAGGTGCACAGTGTAAGCTGTTGGTGGGTCTACCATCATGGGGTATATAGGATGTTGGTCCTCTTTTCACAGCTCCACTAAGCAGTGCTCTAGTGGGGACTCTGTGGTGGGGGGAGGGGCTCCCACTCTACATTTCCCTTATGCACTGCCCTAGCAGAGGTTATCCTTGAGGGCCCTACCCCTGCAGCACACCTCGGCCTGGGCATCCAGGTGTTTCCATACATCCTCTGAAACCTAGGCAAAGGTTCCCAAACCTCAATTCTTGACTTCTGTGCACCCACAAGCTCAACACCACATGGAAGCTGCCAAGGCTTGAGGCTTGCAACCTCTGAAGCTGCAGCCCAGGCTCTATGTTGGTCCCTTTCAGCCACAGGTGGCATGGCTGGGACGCAGGGCACCAAATCCCTAGGTTGTACACAGCAGGGCAACACTAGACCCAGCCCATGAAACCATTTTGTCCTCCTAGGCTCCAGACCTCTGATGGGAGAAGCTGCCATGAAGACCTCTGACATGCTCTGGAGACATTTTCCCCATTGTCTTGGGAATTAACAGTTGGCTCCTCACTACTTACACAAAACACTGCAGCTGGCTTGAATTTCTCCTCAGAGAGTGGGTTTTGCTTTTCTGTCACATCATCAGTATACAATTTTTCTGAACTTTTATGCTCTGCTTCCTCTTTAGATGTAAGTTCCAATTCCAAACCATATCTTTGTGAATAAATAAAACTAAATGTTTTTAACAGCACCCAAGTCACCTCTTGAATGTATTGCTGCTTAGAAATTTCTTCTGCCAGATGCCCTAAATTATATCTCTCAAGTTCAAAGTTCCACAAATCTCTAGGGTAGGGACAAAATGCCATCAGTCCCTTTGCTAAAACAGAGCAAGAGTCACCTGTGCTCCAGTTCCCAACAAGTTCCTCATCTTCATCTGTGACCACATCAGCCTGGACTTTATTGTCCATATCACTATCAGCATTTCAGTCAAAGCCATTCAACAAGACTCTAGAAGTTCCAAACTTTCCCATATCTTCCTGTCTTCTTCTGAGCCCTCCAAACTCTTCCAACCCCTGCCTGTTACCCAGTTCCAAAGTCACTTCCATATTTTGGGTATCTTTACAGCAGCAACTCACTCTACTGGTACCAATTTACTGTATTAGTCCATTTTCATTCTGCTATGAAGAAATACCCAAGACTGGGTAATTTATAAAGAAAACGAGGTTTAATGTATTCACAGTTCCACATGGCTGAGGAGGCCTCCCAATCATAGCGGAGGGTGAAGGAGGAGCAAAGGCAAGTCTTATGTGGTGAGCAGGCAAGAGAGCTTGTATAGGGGAACTCCCCTTTATAAAACCATCAGATCTCATGAGACTTATTCATTATCACAAGAATAGCACAGGAACGGCCCGCCCCATGATTCAGTTACCTCTCACCAGGTCCCTTCCCCGACACATGGGAATTATGGGAGCTACAATTCAAGATGACATTTGGGTGGGGACACAACCAAACTATATCAGTCGTCATAACTGAGGGTGATGGTGGTGGTATTGGTATCTCCTGGGTAGAGTCGGAGGATGCCACTAAACATCCCACAATTCATAGGAGAGCTCCCTAAAACAAAGAATTATCTGGCCTGAATGTCAGTAGTGCCACAGTTAAGAAACCTTGCAATGGATTAAGCAAAAATAAAAGCGCAAACCTAGGTGTAGAGAAACCAAGAAGGGACTTTATGAAGGAAAACAAAAAGAGGATATTCATTTATTGTGCACTGCGCAATATAAAACCCTCCACTGGCTGGGCACGGTGGTGCACACCTGTAATCCCAGCACTTTGGGAGGTGGAGGCGGGTGGATCACCTGAGGTCAGGAGTTCGAGACCAGCCTGACTAACATGGTAAAACCCCATGTCTACTAAAAATACAAAAAATTAGCCAGGCATGGTGGGCGGGTGCCTGTAATCCCAGCTACTCAGGAGGCTGAGGCATGAGACTCGATTGAAGCCAGAAGGCAGAGGTTGCAGTGAGCTGAGATGGCGCCGCTGCACTCCAGCCTGGGTGGCAGAGCAAGACTCTGTTAAAAAAAAAAAAAAAAAAAAAACCCTCCACTAACTTTCCTTTCTTTGGTATAATCTGTATTTCTTAGCTGGAATTGATTTTGCTCCCTAAGGGACATTTGGCAATGTCGGGAGACAATTTTAGTTGTCCTTACTAGGGGGCAGCATTGCTACTGGCATCTAGTGGGTAGAAGTCAAGGATAAACAACTTAAAATGCACAGCACAGTAACTTAAAACAATGGATTTTTCAGTCCAGAACATATGGTGTTGAGGTCAAGAAACTGATTGCATTGATTGACCAATAAAGTTTTTGTGTGAGTAAACTGTGTTCCAGAAATTCAAAGAAGTACTTAGTTCTACATACAAATTGGGACAGATGGAAAGCATAGCACTGAATATACACAGGACTCAAAGTACGAGGATTCAGCTGACCTCAGAGTTATGCATAAGATTCTCAACATGGTGATTCACATTCAGTAGGCATTCAACAAATATTAGGTCCCTTCCACCTTCCCTCTCCCATCACCTACTATATAATCTATATAATACTTGTTAACTATTCTGGGTGTTGCTCAAGCCGTTTTCCCCCATTTAGAATGTCCTTTCTCTCTCCTCTCTGCCAAGACAAATCATATTTATCATACTAGGTCCAGCCAAAGTGCCACATCTTCCCCAAGTTCCTATCTACTCTCCATTTCAAAACTTCTGCAGTTACAGTCCTTGTTATCAAAGAATAATGTTGACATTTATACTATCTGCATAGGAATCTAGTAGGCAATAAAGGTAGACCGTTTGAAATCAGTGAAGAAAGAAAAATCTATTCCAAACCAAATAAGTAAAATAAATAAATGAAAAATACATAATATATAGCAGGACAATTGATCAACCAAAAAACTCTTACTATTAGAAAATAATTCCCACTAGATTATTGCTTGTATAAAAAACAAAAGAACATCAACTGTATAGAGAGAAATATTTTCTGACATCAATGTGGAAAATAATTTTTAAACAGAAAAGCAACCATAGAAAATTAAAAGTAAATATGAATAGGTTTGACAAAGTAAAAACGAAAATCTTCTTAATGTTGAAAATATCATCAAAGGCAAAGGAAACACCAGAAAAATAATTTAAAATATATAATATGATCATAGTTATTTATATTTTATATATGGAGCTTTTTACAAAGAAAAAGTAAAAGATGAATAAATATGGGCTGAAATGTAAAAGGCAACTCACTAGACAAGTGAACAACATATATATTAAAAAGTGCTTGACTTCTTTATAATCAAAGGAATTAAAATTAAACCAATTGTGTAACTTTTCTCTAACAAATTGGGTTAAGATTCTTTTTAAGGGCCTAATGCTACAGAGGATACAGGGAAATAAACACTGATAAATTAAAATTTGATTTAATTCTATTCCGTGAAGGGATAGTTGAGATTATATGTATAATCTGTATATGTTTAACAGACTTTGGTTCAGTAATATTACTGCCAGACATTTACCCCAAAGAGATAATCAGATATACATACCAATATTTATAAACAAAGCTATTTATCATAGCGTTAACATAATTTTTTTTTAATCCTCAAGGTCCAATGATAAGATACTAGTTAAATTGCAGCATATCTATTCTTGATTTGGAATAGCAGAAATCATGTTCTTAATAAATATTTTAAAATATAAGGAAAAGCAGTTTATAAAATGATCTCGATTGTTTTTAGAAAACTACATTGGTCCATATATCCATATGAATGAAAACAAATGAAATGCACACACATAGACACACACACTAACCATGGTTTTCTACATTATCAGATTATAGATGGTTTTGTTTTGTTTTGTTTTTGAGATGGAGTCTCACTCTGTCGCCCAGGCTGGAGTGCAGTGGCGTGATCTCAGCTCACTGCAACCTCAACCTCCCAGGTTCAAGCAATTCTCCTGCCTCAGCCTCTCCAGGAGCTGGGATTACAGGTGCACGCCACCACACCAGGCAAATGTTTGTATTTTTAGTAGAGACGGGGTTTCACCATGTTGGCCAGGCTGACCTCAAACTCCTGAACTCAAGTGATCCACCCACCTCGGCCTCCCAAAGTGCTAGAATTACAGGCGTTAGCCACCTCATCTGGCCACTAGATGGTTTTAATCTTTATCTTATTTTCTAAAATTTCTATAAAATATTACTTTTATTATAATAAAAATGCCAAGCATAACTTTTGAATAACTGCTTCAAAAGTAACTTAATGAATAATTAAATGACTGCAGAAATTAATTCAACAGGCATTGTATCTGAGGGTATTTAAAATACAAGCATCTCTTGTCTTTCCCCCACTTAAATGTAAATGCCACTAATAGGAGATACCTTTTTTCTAACACTGCATCTTTTTTTTAACTTTTAAGTTCAGGGGTACAAGTGCCAGGTTTTTCACATGGGTAAACTTGTGTCATGGGAGTTTGTTGTACAGATTATTTAATCACCCAGGTATTAGGCCTAGTACCCATTAGTTATTTGTCTTGATCCTCTCCCTCCTCCCACACGCCACCCTCCAAAAAGCCCCAGTATGTGTTGTTCCCCTCTATGTGTCCATGCTCACACTGCATCTTAAGTGCTAAAAACAATGCCTCGAACATAGTAGGAGCACAGTACATAGCTGAATGAAAATAAGTACATTATTTTATTTTCATTGAGCAAAAGTAAACTTTTCTATTTCTGTTACTTGTTTTGTCTGTTGACAATTGTTGGCCTACTCCTCACCTTATAATAAGAAAAAATATATGTTGTTTGTGTCTTTTACACAAGGCACCCACATAAAAGGGACACTTTTATCTCATTTTATAGATTAGGAGACTAATGCTCAGAGAGGTTGCATAACTTTCCCACATTAAAAAAGTGAGTAAGTAGAGCTTGCTATCTCTGTGCTGAAAATTATAAATTCAATGAAGAAGCAACCTAGAGTACACAGAAATATAGGAGAGATGAGAAAGACATTATTAGGCAAAGCACACAGACACCTCAGTTTACAGCAAAATAAGAACCCTGTAAAGGTATTTTTCACACTATGCAATATTTTTACCACTCTTCTTCTCGGGCCTTAAGCATCTCTGCAGCTTTCTAGCACTAGAGAAACCCGCATGGTAAACTGAAAGCTTAAAATGAGAGAATTACAATCACTGAGTAATCAGACTTTACACAAGTCCTTTTTAAAATATTAGTCTAGCCAGGCGCAGTGTCTCACACCTGTAATCCCAGCACTTTGGGAGGCCGAGGCGGGTGGATCACGAGGTCAGGAGTTCAAGACCAGCGTGGCCAAGAAGGTGAAACCCCGTATCTACTAAAAATACGAAAAATTAGCCAGGTGCAGTGGCAGGCGCCTGTAATCCCAGCTACTTGGGAGGCTGAGGTAGGAGAATTGCTTGAACTTGGAGGGCGGAGGTTGCAGTGAGCTGAGATCGCGTCACTGCACCCCAGCCTGATGACAGAGTGAGACTCCGTCTCAAAAAAAATAAAATAAAATAAAATATTAATCTAAATGGTTTGGTTGGATATCTGCTCATGTGGCATTTAGTAAACTACAGAACCATGACAACAATAAAAGAAAAGTAAGAAATGATCTGAAGAAAGACTGCAGTAAAGCTTAATACTGCTGGCTGGGGGAAGGGATAGGAATATTTGGGGAGTGCAAGATAAGCCAAAGAACCTGCCAGTGTAACAAGTCATAAATCCAGGCTCAATTTATAACTTCTAAAATCTGAATTTTTCTGGGAATAAAAATATGAAGTGCCACATTAGCCATATTTAGTGTGGCAGACACTGGTGGTTTACCTACCCAACAGCTACCCCCACCACCTCCCTCTTATGTCCCTTCCTACTTGCTGGCATAACCCACTTCCTGTTATAGAGGTTACAAAAGCCAGACATTCCCTTTCCTAGCCTCCCTTACAGATAAAGCATGGGTATGTGACAGGAAGGTGGCCTATGGCACTGACAGGAAAGTCTGCTTGGCAATTTTAGAGAAAGATCTCTCTCTCTCCCTTACAAACAGATACATGTGAGGTCCTTCCTGCTTTTGTACAGCTGGGTGAAGATATGAGGCTGTGACAGTCATTTTTAGACAATGTAGAAATAAATCTGAAGAAGAATACTAGCATGCTAAGTATGACCACATGGTGATTTGGAAAGCGGCTGGATCACATAACGGTGCTGCTGAATTAAACTCTATGTGGCAGCTATGGAGGTGTGCAGCTCACCTCCATTCAAGAAAAAGCTTGCTGATCAGCTGTGAGGAGTGCAGTTAGCTGACAGCCCCCAACTGCAGACAATCCTTGGCAGCATCTGAGCCAAGGCTAACCTCTTCCAGGAAGTCTCAACCAATAGTTGAGCACAGTGAGACACTGGGGCCCAGTCATTTCTGCCCAACACTGGACCCTTCTATGGGCCATATTTGCAGCAGAGCTCCCCGTTAGGCTCACCCTGATTTCTCAGAGCCTCAACGCAGTTTTAGGCTCTTCCTACCCAATCCTCCTCTCTTTACCTTCTACTTTCACAGGTATCAAATCTGAGCTGCAGTCAGAAGGATTTCCCTGACCTCTTGATACTTTTTATCTTTCACAGGTGTTACCCCCAGTAAATATTGGACCCAAGCAATATACCCAGGAATCCCCTACCTATGAACTTTGTATTATATATAAAACAATAGATATCTTTATTAAGTCATTATTAGTTATTATATTACTGGCAGCCCAAAGTATCCTAACTGATAAATTGGAAAAATAGCCATAAAATACCTTGTGTGGAGGCTGTGAATTTTCCATCATTGAGAAGAGGGTCCAATGAGGTATACTTAATTTGGATGAGAGTTGACTATAATAAGCAAATTAAACTCTTCTCTTGGATGTTTATTTCATGGGGACACTGAAAACACAGGATTCTATAGGGAATTACTATCATTTTATAAAAATTGGAAGCATATCAAACAAGCCCAGCTTTTGAACAGTCAGCAGCAATTAGAGGAAGAAGTGAGAATCAAGCAGAGTAGAAAACTTGAGCTGCAGTCATGAAGAGACCCAATATCAAGGTCATCTGATCCAATAGCGTTAACAGCATTCACACTTGACTGCACCTGGAATACATCACTGGCTCTGACAGATTTGAAATGTAGCCAACCGGAGAAATTCTTGCAATCAACAGCCTAGAGGGGCTCAGGGTGAACAATTCTACCTAATGGAGATATATAGCCCAAAGCAATAGGAATCTTCTCATGAATACAAGGAAAACTTTTTTAAAAACCTTTTCATATAGAAGAGGAATATGGAGAGAGGAATTGATGGGTCATGTTTGTTTTCCCACCTAAGCATGAAAATCCAATTAAAAAAATAAAAGAGCAAGTATTTCTACAAGAATATTGTGAAAATCAGCAAAAACATTTCTCTCCCTCCCTCCTCCTTTCCTGTAACCCAAGTGTCCTTCCCTTATTAAAAAAAAAAAAAAAGTAATTCAGAATTTCTTGGTGTACTGATTGGATAAAAATCTATAATGAAATGAAAAGATGAAAGGAGGACTGGTCTTCTCTCTTTATGCTGACTCCTCCATTTCACTTTCCAATTGCTGCTAAAACTGTTCAGTGCTATTCAAATTCACAAAACTACCACAATCTTCCATTCTGTGTGCTCCTCACACAGCACATAAACAATACCAAAAGCCCATCATTGTTTTCACATTTCATGTAAATGTTAGTCCCCTCTTCAGATCCCCTCTCCTACTGCAAAATTCTGTTTTCTTCTAGCTCTTCCAATGGGGTAAAATGTCTGCAATGATGTTTACCCAGCTTAAATAAAGTCTATCCAATCTTCCTAAGCTTGCAATATGTGGCAAACTTTTGGCAGTAAGTATACCAATGTGTTTTAGGGTCCTAATTAAAATTTCAATTGGAATCCATTTCTCATATTCAGCAAAATCCCTTTGAAGTCCAGACTAACTGACTTTAGGCTTATGCCCTGTGAGAACCTATATGACATTTTACATAAATGTTTTAATTTTCTCTGCAATCAATAAATGTGGCTTTGTCATATCCCTTTCCAGGCATTTCTGGTTTTGTTCTCTTTGTAGGCCCTTCCTGTAACACACACGCTATTTTATAATACCTTCCCATCAAGTACAATATGACATTTCATTCTAATTTAACTCTGCTGTCTCACAGATAAGAGAATGCTAAATGATGGTAACTAAAGGGGATAAGTGTTTTCTACTTCTGGAAAATGGTCTCCTCCTTACCCACCCTTTTACAACACATACACAATTGTGCAACACATACACATATTATTACACATGTATAAACTGTGCGTGTCCAGTTTAGCTGAAAACACATAGCCTGCCTTTTACCTCCCCCAAACCTCATTCTGTCATTCAGAGCTTAGAACAGCATGCACAGTAATGCAGAGTAAGCTGAACTTACTGTTCATGTAGATAAGGGAAAAAGATCTCCCCCTTTCCTTTTCAGAAGATACCAGTTGCTGCCTCCAGATTCAAGCATAAGATAATGGTTAAGGGCGTAGTCTCCGGAGTCAGAAAGACCTGAGCGTGCGTCTCGGTTTGGCCAGCTGCAGTCAGTTACGTGAGTTTGGGCAAGTTATATGAAGGCCCTAAGTCTTGCTTTACTCAGCTCTAAAATATGGATGGTTATTCTGGGCCGGGCGCGGTGGCTCACGCCTGTAATGCCGGCACTTTGGGAGGCCGAGGGGGGTGGATCACGAAGTCAGGAGATCGAGAACATCCTGGCTAACATGGTGAAACCCTGTCTCTACTAAAAAATACAAAAAATTAGCTGGGCGTGGTGGTAGGCGCCTGTAGTCCCAGCTATTCGGGAGGCTGAGGCCCGAGAATGGCGTGAACCCAGGAGGCGGAGCTTACAGTGAGCTGAGATCGCACCACTGCACTCCAGGGGACAGACGAAACTCCGTCTCAAAAAAAATAAAAATAAAGGCCCTAAGTCTCGGTTTACTCAGCTCTAAAATATGGATGGTAATTTTAACCTGTGCTTCATGAAGACTTAATGATATACATCTAAAGCAACCAGTATAAAAATAGGTTTTTTGTTTGTTTGTTTGAGACGGAGTCTTGCTCTGTCACCCAGGCTGGAGTGCAGTGGTACGATCTTGGCTCACCGCAAGCTTCGCCTCCCGGGTTCACGCCATTCTCCTGCCTCAGCCTCTCGAGTAGCTGGGACTACAGGCGCCCACCACCGCGCCCGGCTAAAATTTTTTGTATTTTTAGTAGAGATGGGTTTTCAACGTGTTAGCCAGGATGGTCTCGATCTCCTGACCTTGTGGTCCACCCACCTCGGCCTCCCAAAGTGCTGGGATTACAGGTGTGAGCCACCGAGCCCAGCCTCAACAGGGTTTTAAAACAAAAGATGGTAAGAGGTAATGGTACAGGCCAATTTTACCTAGCTGTCACTCACAAATTATAAATGTTAATGTCTCATAAATAAAATAATTTCAAAAATATGGTCCTTTTGTTTTAGGAGTTGTTCCCATGGGGAGGACACTTATTTGGTCCATCTGTGGAAGATGTATGTTTTTGAACTCTGCTTTTCTCTGCCTGTCTGCTTCATTCTCCTCCCTCTACAAAGTGCCTTTTGCTGTTTCTCCATGCACGTGATGGAATATGGCTGATTCCATAGCTCCCTGATCTACATTACTTCTCTTAATGCTATCAATATAGATTGAGGTAGAATGTCTGGCTCCAGGTTTATATTTCTTTATGAGAGGAAGTGATTGCTCCACTTTGGATCAGGTATCTACTCATGGTCCAATCAAGTGTTATGGGTGAGAGGGCTGGTGGTGACAGAGCCCTCTAGCACAATCATAGCTGCTAGGACCTCAACCCTATGCTTGAGGGAAGGTAATCTTCAGAAAAAGGGGACTGTAGAAGCTATAGTATTACATTGGTTTTCTTATGAAGAAAGCTCATATACATTTATTATTTTATGAATCCAGTTATCACTTCTAGTTGTCATGCAGAGACTGTTAAAGTTCTTTTTTAGCATTTCTTTGAAATATGAGAATTTTCATGCTATCTGGACAATCAATTCATTGGTATATACATTATTATTTATTTTATCGCAGATTTTATCTACCCTATTCTTTCTGGAAACTTTTATACAATCATCTGACAAGCAATAGCTACTTCTAATGAATTTTAATAACCATTTTCCAAGAAGGATAGCACTCACAATACTATTTATATCATCATTATCTACCAAGCCTATTCTTTATAAAATCTGAAGCTATTCAATTAATAAACTTTCATGGCTAAAATAAGACAAATTATACCACTTAAATTTATTTGCCCCCAAAACACTTTTACATGAAACTTAGTTTCACTATCATCATTATCATATTTAGATATTTATATTTTAGCAATAAAAATACATGTTGACTTTTACACTTATGATTTAGATAAGAGGAAGATATTTCTTGGCACTATTTTTCATATCATCCTAAACCACAAAGAAATTAATTTAGGATAACTCTCTCAAATATGACAAAGTTTTTTTTTCTTATTTACCGCATGTCTAAATCATTATCATTTCTTTTTATTTACAGTATATGTTTGTTCTAATTGATTGGTACCCCCTGAGAGCAGTTGTTAAATATTTTGAATATCACCCCTTGATACATACCTAGAAGTATCACTGCTGGGTCATATAGAATGCACATTTTCATCTTTACTAGATATATTGCTTGTAGCTCTTTAAAGTGGTTAACTAATTTACACTCCGAGCAGTAGTTTAATATGCACATTCCTATTTCCCTACAAGTGGAATTGTTAGGCTAACTTTCACTGCTCTGATGAGTGTGAAATGGTATTTTGTAGGTTTTTTTGTTTTTTCTCCCAAGATGGAGTCTTGCTCTGTCGCCCAGGCTTGAGTGCAGTGGCATGATCTAGGCTCACTGCAACCTCCGCCTCCCAAGTTCAAGCAATTCTCCTGCCTCAGCCTCTTGAATAGCTGGGATTACAGGCGCGCACCACCACACCCCGCTAATTTTTGTATTTTTAGTAGAGACTGGGTTTCGCCATGTTGGCCAGGCTGGCCTCAAACTGGCTGGTCTCCAACTTATCATGATCTCATGATCCACCCACCTTGGCCTCCCAAAGTGCTAGGATTACAGGCGTGAGCCACTGCACCTGGCCCATATTTTTTAGTTTTAATTTGCAGTTTCCTAATTACCAGTCAGGTGAAACATCAGCTGTTTCTCAGCCATTCAGAACTATTATCTTGTAAATTGCCTATTCATAGCCTTTACTCCATTTTCTATAGGGCTGTCTACCTTTTTCAAGTTGATTTGTAAGCGTTCTGTATTTCTTCTCCATATTAGTCCTTTGTCAATTATATGGATTGCTAACATCTTTTTATGATTTTTGGACTATCTTTCACTTTCTTTGTTGTGCCTCTCAATCTAAAGAATGCCACCATTTGTTAGCTCTATGAATTTGGATAAACCATTTCAACCCTCAACATCTTAATTTATTCATTTATAAAATAAAACCAATAGTGCCTTACTTACAATATTGTTGTGAATAAAAATAATGACATAATAAATGTACAGGAATGAGCAATATGCAATAAATAAGTAGAAGTTTTCTTCTTGTGGCTCTACCCTCAAACAGAAGGGGCAACGGGCACATTATTCTGCAAATATATTCACTGAGCTATGGTATGTCAAAAAAGACATCATATGGATGCTTGAACAGAAGGATTAATCAACTGGATTATATTACTCACTCAATAAACATTAATATTTATTGAACCCTTCCTATGTACCAAGCATAGAAGTAGAGTGTGATGCAAAACAGATAAATACTTGTTGAAGTGGGGGAGAGGGAGACAACAAGAAACAAATTATTATTTGCTACATCAGGATGAAGAAACTTAAAAGTTATGTGGTGATTACAAAATGATTGAGGGGTACAGTTTCATATCAGAAAAGTCCCATCATGGAGGCAACTGAAGTAGAAACCCAGAAGAACTGAGGAAAGGACCATGTGAAGGAAGTATATGCAAAGGCCCTGAGACCCTAGCATACTTGTCAATCAAGGAGAAGGAGGACGGTGTAGCGGAAGGGAATAGCAAGAGGGTGCAGGACAGGGATCCAGGGACTAAGGATTCTAGATTTTATTCTAAGTGCAATGGAATATCCCTGGAGGGCCCTGAGCAGAGGAGTAGCATCTTATAATTTATGTTTTAAAAGGATCCATCCAACTACAGGATGGATAAAAGGCTGCAGAAGTGTAGGAGAGTAAGTACGCTGACTGTGGAAGGCTGCCTTTCTTGCATGGAAGATTTCTAAAGCCATTCATTCTGGTCATTTCCCCCAGGACTCAAAAATAAGCAACTCTGAATTGAAATCTCAACTGCAGCAACTGGCATTATTTCTATTTACTCTTATTGGACAATCCATATTTAATTCAGAACCTTGAAAAACATAAGAAATACTGGCAAAAACAAATGACAAAACAATTGTGCTGAACTTGTTAACCTCTCATTTGCACTGGCTAGTTTGTGCATTTTTCTTTGACTTAAAGAAATCAACGCCTATTTAAAATGGTTACTGCCTGTAGATTTTTTTTAAGTGTCAAATGACTTAGGTACAAGCAGTGGTTTCCCCATGATATTTTTTTGGGGGGCGGGGGTGGGTATCATTACTTAGTGACATGGAGAGGTCATACCTAACCTTCCCTCTCAAGAAATGCTGGCTATCTGATAATGAATTTTTCCCAATTCTTTCTCACTCTCCAAGGTGTTCTAATTGATTTTTCTCCCTGCTGTTTAGAATCTAAGGCTATTTAATTAATGGGTTTCTTTTACACAAATAGAAAAACTCAGCATGACCAAAGTCAGAATGGTCAACAGCTAAGCTCTTCCCTGCCTTCCAGCTGTAACACCTTATTAAGACTGATTTCCCCAGCCAGCCTGCCATTCCACAGGTACTTCACATTGTGTTTTAAAAGTTTCTGCTTCTGCATTGAAATCGCGAGTATTATTTCTTAAGAAATTATTCCTAAAGCAGGTCTTCCCAAATATTGATGTGAAAATAAATCACCTGGAGATCTTGTTAAACTGCAGATTTGAACTCTGGATCTGGGATAGGGTACAGCATTACGCATTTCCCAGATGATGCTGATGTTGGTGATCTGAGGATCACACTTATGTAGCAAGGTCCTCAGCTGAAGGCAACTACAGCTTTAAACATTAGTAAAATATATACAGGTGCTCCTCGACTGATGACGGGTTTATCTTCCAATAAACCTATCATAAGTTGAAAATATCCTAAGTCAAAAATGCATATGGAGTTTGTCAATAGGTAGTATTTTAGCCCTTGCCCCCTCCCTCCCTCCTCTCTTGTAGTGCTCAGTGTCTATTGTTCCTATCTTTACGTCTAAGTGCATACAATGCTCATCTCCGACTTATAAGTGAGAACATGTGGTATTTGGTTTTCTGCGTCTGCCTTAATTAGCCTAGGATAATGGCCTCCAGCTGCATCCGTGTTGCTGCAATGAACATGATTCCACTCTTTTTTATGACTATATGGTAATCCATGGTGGATATGAGCCACATTTTCTTTGTCCAATCCACTGTTGATGAGCACTTAGATTAATTCCATGTCTTTGCTATTATGAACAGTGCTGTGATGAACATAAGTGCATGTGTCTTTTTGGTAGGAAGATTTTCCTTTGGTATATGCCCAATAATGGGACTGCTGGGTCAAATGGTAGTTCTGTTTTAAGTCATGGTTTTTCTCTGAGCATCATTATTTGGTGACAAGGAGAGATCAAGCCTAAACTTTCAAGTTGAAAATTTGAAAATTTATCTAACTATGGTATACATAATAATAATTTACAATCTTGCATTAATAGCCTAAATAGTTATTTCCCCTATCATTTAAGATCTTTTTAGACAAGGGAGAATCTTGCATTTGTCTTTCGTGGGATTTCTTTGAGGCCAATAGCTCACAATGCTGAAAGTGTTCAATCCTCAGCACTGGTTCTCAAGGTCTACTCCCAGAACCAGCAGCATTAGAATCACCTGGGAACTTGTTAAAATTCCAAATTCCAGCCCCACCTAAGACCTACTGAATCAGAAATACTGTTTGTAGGACCCAGATATCTGCATCTGAACAAACCCATCAAATAATTCTGAATTTTGAGAACCACTGCTCTATAAGACCAGTTGCTTTATTTTCATTGCTAAATAAAACACATTCAGCTGGGCGCGGTGGCTCACGCCTGTAATCAAAACACCTTGGGAGGCCAAGGCGGGTGGATCACGAAGTCAGGAGAGTGAGACCATCCTGGCTAACATGGTGAAACCATGTCTCTACTAAAAATACAAAAACTTAGCCAGGCGTGGTGGCGGGCACCTGTAATCCCAGCTACTCGGGAGGCTGAGGCAGGAGAATCACTTGAACCTGGGAGGAGGAGGTTGCAGCGAGCCAAGATCACACCACTGCACTCCAGCCTAGGTGACAGAGTGAGACTCCATCTCTAAATAAATAAATACATACATACATACATAAAACCATTCATAAGATTTTCTTAAATTGACTGTATAAGATTGATGTTTAAAAAGCCCCACAACCCCCATAAATTCTATCTGCATAGTGTTTGGCACATAGACATGAAATAATAAATACAAATCTGGCATAAGGGGGAAGATTAGTATAGTTTTCCCCACAATTTACAATATACCCTCTTTCTTCACTAATGTAGCTGTTAGCTATTCATTGCATAAAGAAGGAATCCCAAAATGTAACACAAACATTAACATTTAAAAATTCAGGCAATTTATAGCAAGTAGGAAACTCTCAGGAGGCCAGTTTGATATTGCTTTGAGGGCCACTTCTCAATTTCTTATACAAAGAATATCTAGCCATTGTTCTTTTCTCATTTCAAAGTTTATTCCTCCTGGGAAGAATCCATTTGAACCATTTCTTCTGTATAATTGACTATTTATATGCAGCTATTACTGGCGAACTTTACCCTCTTGAGGGCCACTAACCATGCCTGGGTTACTTTTATGATAAAATGTCACTAGGAGATGAGAATCTAACTATGGAAAAACTCCAGGCTGGTTTTCTTAACACTTCCATGGGAAAATGTCAGCAGGTCCATGCATGGGCCTACTTCAGTCCTCGGCTCCACCAAAAAAAATTACTCATCACGAGTAATTGGTAAATTCTAATAAATTTCTAAGTGAGAGAGTTCCCCTGAGTTTCTGTCACCACATTTAGTGCTGGAAGTGGTCTTGGAAATAGCTAGAAATAGTTTCATGTCATCATTTGGAATTAGAATCTGTAATATTTTAATATAAAATGCACCTCATAAATCACAAAATCCCTACACTGCATTTTTATCTAGACTTTTTTGAAAAGTTACATTTTATGTCCTAACTTTTGCAACCTTACATTATGTGTTTTAAACATTTTTATCTGCTATATATATACTTATTAAAAAGAATTTAATATCCTCAGCATTGACCTATTAAATATCCTAACGAAGGGAGTAAATTAACTGCTTTTGTAAGAACATGAAGAATATTAATGAACAATAAGCAAAATTGCTAATAAATTTGCAATGGCCAACTTTTTATGTCAACTTGGCTGAGCCATGGTGCTCAGATGTTTGATCAAACATTATTCTGGATGTTTCTGTGAAGGCGTTTTTTTGGATGAGAGTAACATTTCTTTTTTGAGATTGTATTAGTCCACTTTCATACTGCTATAAAGAACTGCCCAAGACCAGGTAATTTACAAAGGAAAGAGGTTTAATTGACTCACCGTTCAGCATGGCTGGGGAGGCCTCAGGAAACTTACAATCATGGCAGAAGGGGAAGGGGAAGCAAGGCACCTTCTTCACAGGGCGGCAGGAAGGAGAAGTACTGAGTGAAGGGAAAAGAGCCCCTTAAAGACCATATGATCTTGTGAGAACTCACTCACTATCACAAGAACAGCATGGAGGAAACTGCCCCCGTGATCCAATTACCTCCACTTGGTCTCTCCCTTGACATGTGGGGATCATGGGGATTATAATTCAAGATGAGATTTGGGTGGGGACACAAAGCCTAATCATATCAGAGATTAACATTTAAATTGGCGAATTTCGAGTAAAACAGATTACCCTCCATAATGTATGTGGGTCTCATCCAATTGGTTGAAGACTTTACGAGAACAAAGACTGACCTCCCTCAAGCAAGAAGGAATTCAGCCAGGACACTTCCTGGGGATTCAAACTGCAACTCCTCCCTAAGTCTCTAGCCTGCCTGCTTACCTCACCAGATTCTGGATTCACCAAGCACCCACAATCATGTGAGGCAACTCCTCAAAATAAATCTTGCTCTTGCTTGCTCTCTGTCTCTGCCCCCCCCATCTCTACACACACACACACACACACACGCAAACGCACACACAAACACACCCATATCCTGTTGGTTCTGTTTCTCTGGTGAACCCTGACTAATAAAAAACTGTGAAGGATAATTTTAAAAGGTAAAATTATATCTCTCATACAAATATAAAATGATCATTTGTCAGAAAGTTTTCCCAGGAAACTAATGTATCTCACAGAATTGCTGTAGTGTACTTAGCATGCAGTGATGTTCTCAATAAACATACACGATTAATATATTACTCCGAGCAGATTCATTTCAAGACATAGAAAATATTTAGGGCCCAATCTCCTCATTCTGAAACTTTGTTCCAAGTCTGTCTTTTGGACTTTTTTTTCTTTTCCTTATTAAAATCTGGACATAATATGAAATTCTTTCACAATTAGATGATAATATAGAAAAGTTTTCAGTGATAATAGAGGAGGCAGCATTCAAGTGAAAAAAAAAAACTCTTTAAAGAAACAAAGTGCTAGTGTTGAAATTTCAAACATCAACTCTGGAGTTGTGAAGGTGTTTCTAGGGTAAGAAATCCTTCCTGAGATCCCCAAAACCACATCCCAGAATATGTCCTACTACTCCCAGAGGTAAGGTGAGGCCTGTGGGGTCTACATAGTATTTGTCTATACACAGACACATGCACACAGACGTGCGTGTGTATATACTTCTACATAAAAGATAGTAGCAAGAATTTATATGTACAACCTTACCTTTTCTTTTGGCACTTAATAAAAACCAGTCTACTGAGTTTACCTCACAGAATCCCCAAAGAGAAAACATTCCCTCTAAAGCAGCCATTCCTGTTGTGCTTATTTACTGATCCATGGGCAATGCTCCTCCCACAGAGAATTTCTTCCTGGAAAAAGAAATGTGCTTTTAAAAATAAGGTAGACTTTTATCTGCCTGGCATATCCTCAGCATGGACCACCCTGAGGACAGGGCGATAAATGCACTAAATGAATCTGTAAGGACCTCCCTTCTCCTTCAGTGTGGTGGTACTTAATTTCTTAGTTTCATACCTATTGCTGCCGTGAAAATGGTCCCCCTTCTTCCTTGACACTAAAAGAAGTGCCCAGCAGTTCATTCAAGACTTTGCTCCAGCTACAGAAGTTGGGAAAGTGGCATTTTATCCTCTTGATATATGTTGTTTTAACTCTTAGTGAAATAAATGGTTTCTATATTACACATCATTACTCATATACCAAAACTGGATCTTTTCTAAAACATCTGAAAAAGATTTGCAATTTGGATGATCGCTTATCATTTTGATTTTTCTTCAGCTATGTTTAGGAGTTCCATGTATTAAAAATTCATAAATATTCAGCATTTAGGCTACAAGGAGAGCAAAGTGTCCCTCAAAAGTTCAAATTAGAGAAATGGTGCTCAGTTTCCACACCAAGCAGCAGTATCAAGAGCTGAGTATTCATAAAAAAGTAACTGTCTCTAAAACTCATAAGCATTCATATTCTCAGAAAAGTTTAGGCTATGGGCCTTAATTTTGTGTTCCTTAAACTTGGAGTAGAGTATATACTGGTCTCTGTGTACAACTTAGGTCAGATTCCTAATAAAATTTCAAGTCCTTCCAGGATTGCATCACAGAAGAGGGAGTGGGAAAGAATCATCAAAGAATTCAGAAACATGAATGAATGACAAGGTGAAAATAGGGTTGCAAAATAATATCTTCGCAGAGAAACAATTTGAAAACTTAGGAATAATTTAATAATCAACTTCAATTGATGAATATGATGATAATCAAGTAAGGAATAGTGACTCCATTTGAAATGTGGATCAAGCTGAAGTAGCAGTATTCATCTGGGTACTGACGAATCAAGGTGGACATAAAAGGGATTTTCCCTCCAAAATAAAGATGATAAAACCTTAACGTGTACTGTAGAAGAATGATGAAATTTTTTCTATTGATTCATTGACACAATCCAGCAAATCTGCCCGGCTACCTGTTGTTACCTCTTTCTACTCATCTCCTCCCTCTCTTTCCATTGCTTACTCTGACTCCTGTCTTACTGATCTTGTTCTGTCTTCAACCCCTTGACACATTTCTGCTTCACAGCTTTGCAATTGCTGTTCCCTCTGCCTGAAAAGATCTTCCTGCAGGAAGATAACTGGGTCATTCCCTCTCCTCCTTCAGACATCTGCTCTAAAACCACCCTCTCAGTGAAGCTTTCCCTGGCCACCCTCTCAACAGCTTCTATTACATTTCCCTGATTTATCTCTCTTCCTTAGCACATAATCACTACCTAAAGTCAGTAGGTAATTTTAGGCAATGCCTAATTTAGGTATACATAATTTTAGTAGATAATACCTAAAACTGAGTAGTATTCCATTGTATCAATGTTCTAAGGATTTTGTAGCCACTCAACTCGTGAAAAAAATCTGGATTGTTTCTAGTTTTTGCTGTTACAAACAGCCGCTATGAATAATCCTAAACAGCTTTTATTGTGAACATAAATGTTCATTTATCTAGAGTAAGTACCTAAAAGTGAGATTGCTAGGTCATACGTAAGTGTATGTTTTCCCAAGTGGTGGCAGTGGTACCATTTTTCTTTCCCTTTTTCTTTTCTTTTTTTTGCATTCCACCAGCAATGAGTAGGACTTCTCATCTTTGGATCCTGGCCAGCACTCAGTGTGGTCACCATTTTTTATTATGGCCATTCTAATGGGTGTGTAGTGGTATCTCACCATGGTTTGAACCTGCATTTCTCAATGGATGATTTTGGCCACCTTCTCATGCGAATTTTTTTTATCCATATATTCTCATTGATGAAGTATCTATTCAAGACTTTGCCCATTAATTTGTGTGTGGCTTCTTTTGCTCAATATTTTTTAGCCTTTTATGAAATATTTAAAAACTTAGAAAAAGTTGCAAAAATGGGACATAGAGTTCCATAAATGCTTTGACCAGTTTGCCTTATTGGTGACATCTTATATAACTATAGAACAATATCAAAACCAGGAAATTAACACTAGTAGAATACTGTTAGCTAAACTATCGACCTTATTCAGATTTCACCAGTTTTTATGAGAATCATTTGTGTGTATGCGTAGTTTTAGGCAGTTTGATCCCATGTATAGGTTCGTGTCACTGTTGACAAATCAAGATACAGACTGGTCCATCTCCCAAATGAAACTCCCTCATGCTACTGCTTTCTAATCTCACCAATCCCCCACCCTCTGTTCTTGTCCTCTAGTAACCACTAATCTGTTCTTCAACTTAATATTTTGTCATTTTCAGAATGTAATATAAATGGAAACATACATTATGCAACCTTTGAGATTGTCTTTTTTTCTAAAAATATTGCCTTTGACATTCCTCGAAGTTGTTACATGTATCAATACTTTGTTTCTTTTTATTGCTGAGTAGTATTCCATGGTATGGATGTGCCAGAGTTTGTTTCACCAATCACCCATTGAAAAACATTTGGGTTGTTAACAGTTTGGGGATATTACAAATGAAGCTGCTATGAACATTCATGTACTGGTTTTTGTGTGAACATAAGTTGTCATTTCTCTGGGAGAAATGCCGAGGAGAGCAACTGCTGATTTGTGTGGTAAATGTGTGTTTTGTTTTACAAGAAACTGCCAAAATATTTTCCAGAGTGCCTGAACTATTTTAGATTTCCAATTGCAATGTAAGAGAGGTCCCATTTCTCTGTATCCTTGCTATCATTTGGTTTTATCACTTTTTTTATTTTAGCCATTTTAATAGATGTATATATTGTGGTAGTTTTAATTTGTATTTCTCTAATGGTGAATGATGTTGAATATCTTTTCACATACTTTTTTGGCCATCTGAATACCCTTTTCTTCTGCAATATCTGTTCATGTCTTTTGCATATATTCCAATTGAACTATTTTTTAGAGTTGAATTATGAGTATTCTTAATATGTTTTAGCTACCAGTTCTTTATTGTATATATGACTTTCAAATGCAACCTCGCAGTCTGTGGCTTGTCTTCTCGTCCTCTTAACAGGATCCCTCACAATAAAAATGTTTTTAAATTTGATTAAGTTCAATTTATCAACTTTTTCTTTTATGAATTATACAGTTGTTATCTCTAAAATCTCTTCACTTAGCCCTAAGTCCTGAAGATTTTCTCCTATGTTTTCTTTTAAGAGTTTTATAGTTTTGCATTTAAATCCCTGAAACATTTTAAATGTATTTTTGTATAAGATGTGAAGTTTACATCAAGGCTTATATTTTTTTAACCTATAGCTATCCAATTGCTTCAGCACCATTTGTTGAAAAGACTATCTTTCCTCCACTGAAAAGGATTTTTGCACTTTTGTACAAAAGTACAGTTGGCTGTACTAGTGTGGATCTATTTATAGATTCTATATTCAATTCCATTGATCTATGTGTACATCCTTCCACTAATACCACACTGTCTTGCTTACTGTAGCTATATAATAAGATTTAATTTCTTCTTTTTCAAAACTGATTTAGCTAGTCTGGCTCCTTCGCCTTTCGATGTTAATTTTAAAATAACATTATCTATCTACAAAAAAAGTTTTTCTGGGAGTTTGCTAGTAACTGTGTTCAATCTAGATTTGGAAAGAATTGATATATTTATTATCTTGGGTCTTCTGAATCCATGAACACTCTATGGTTGTTCATTTATTTAGATCTTCTTTAATTTCATTCATGAAATTTTTTTAAATTTTAAGTTCAGGATACATGTGCAGGAAGTGCAGGTTTGTTACATAGGTAAATTTTATAATTTTCAGCACTCAGTCTGCATGTTTGGTTAGATTAATACCTAAGTATTTCATATTTTTGGACCTATCATAAGTTATATGCATTTTAAATTTTTTCTTCCATATGTTTGTTTCTAGCATACAGAAATATGATTAATTTTTGCTTGTTGATCTTATATCTTGCAACCTCACTGGGCTTGCCTTCTAAGAGTTTTGCAGATTTTAAAATTGTTTTCTTAATGTTGACTTATTATAATTATTTATTCTGAATAGAAATAATTGGTTAGGTATGTGATTTGTAAATATTTTTCCACACTTTAGCTTGCCTTTTCATTCTCTTAACAATGTCTTTCACAGAGCAACAGTCTTTAATTTTGATGAAATCCACTCTGTTAATTTTTTTCTTTAATTGTTCATACTTTTGTTGTTTTGTCTATGAATTCTTTGCCTAATCCTAGGTTATGAAAATGTTTCTCCTATATTTTCTTCTAAAAGTTTTGTAATTTTACATTTTACATTTAAGTCTATGGTTTTGTTTTGTTTTGTTTTGTTTTGTTTTGTTTTGTTTTGTTTTGTTTTTTTGAGACGGAGTTTGAGTTTCGCTCTTGTTCCCCTCCAGGCTGGAGTGCAATGGTGTGATCTTGGCTCATCGCAACCTCCACCTCCCGGGTTCAAGTGATTCTCCTGCCCTAGCCAAGTAGCTAGGATTACAGGCATGCGCCACCACGTCCGGCTAATTTTGTATTTAGTACAGACAGGGTTTCTCCATGTTGATCAGGCTGGTCTCGAACTCCCGACCTCAGGTGATTTGCCCACCTTGGCCTCCCAAAATGCTGGGATTAGAAGCGTGAGCCATCAGGCCCGGCAGTCTATGCTCCATTTTAAGTTAATTTTATTAGGTGTGAGGTTTATTTCAAGGTTTTTTTTTTTGCATATGGATGTCCAATAGTTTCAATACCATTTGTTAAAAAGGATGTTTTTTTCATTGAACTATTTTTGTACCTTTGTCAAAAATCAATTGGCCATATTTGTATGGGTCCATTTCTGGACTCTCTATTCTATTGCAATGATCTATTTATCTGTTTTTGAAGCTAAATGACATTGCCCTGATTACTGTCGTTTCTTCATATGTCTAAAAAATGGGTAGTATATTTGCTTTAACTTTTAACTTTTCCTTCAGATTTATTTTAGATATTATAGTAACTTTGCCTTTCCATAAAAATTTTAAAATCCGTTTGTCTATATCTACTCTGATTGGCAGCTTCTAAGATGCTCCCCAGTGTCCCTGCCTCCTGGTGTTCACAGCCTTGTATAATTTCTCCCCAGGTAACTTGCTTCTCAAAACAGAATTCAGCAATGTTGAGGGAATGTCACTTCTATTATTAAGTTTAAAAAGAATGTGTCTGCTGTCTTGACAACAGACTCTCTCTCTTGCTAGCTTTGATGACACAAATTGGCATGTTGGAGAGTCCCACATGTTAGAGAAATGAGAAAGGCCTCTAGGCAACAACCATATAGGAATTGAGGCCCTTAGTCAAATAGCCCACATATAACTGAATCTTGTTAATAAGTACATGAGCTTGGGAGTGGATCCTTTTCCAGTCAAGAGTTAAGATTAGCCCAGCCTACATCTTGATTGCAGCCTGTCAGAAATGTAAAATAAGAATCCATGTCCAGATTCCTGACTCACAGAAACTGTGAGATAATAAATGCGTATTAAGTCACAACATTTTGGGGTAATTGGATATACAGCAGTAAAAAACTAATATATCTACAAAAATTCCTGCTAAGATTTTGATTGAAATTGTGTTAAATATATAGATCAACTTGGGGAAAATTGAGATCTTTACTATGTTGAGCCTTCAAATCCATGAACACAGTCTCTTCATTTATTTAGATCTTTGATTTCATTGATCAGCATTTTGTTTTCAGCATACATATCTTTTAAACAATTTGTTAGATTTATACATACATATTTCATTTTTTGGAGCTATTAAAAATGGTATTTTTCATAAATTTCGGTTTCCAATTATTTATTGCTATGCAGGATATAAAAATATGATTGACTTTTTTGTGTATTGACCTAGTAGCCTATGACCTCATCAAGCCCACATATGAGTTCTAGGAAGTTCTTATAGATTCCCTGGACTATTCTCCATAAACAGTGATGTCATTTTGGAATAGAGACAGTTGTATTTCTTCCCTTTAGATTTATATACCTTTTACTTCTTTTTGTTTCCTTATACACTACCCAGTATTTCCAGTACAATATTGAATAGGAGTGGTGACAGTGGATACATTTGTCTTATTCCTGATCCTATATCAGATTGAGTACACTCCCTTCTATTTCTAGTTTGCTGAGTGTTATTCTCATGAATGGTTGTTGAATTTTGTCAAATGCTTTTTCTATGTCAATTGATATAACTGTGCTTTTTAGGTTTTTAGATTGTTAATATGATGGAATTCATTGATTAATTTTCAAATGTTAAGTCTTGCATTCCTGAGACACAGCCCTTTTGGTTGTGGTGTATTATTCCCTTTATACATTGTTGGATTTTATTTGTTAATATTTTTTGAGGATTTTTGGATCTCTGGTCATGGGGGTATTAATATGTACTTTTATTTTTTCATTTGTACTGTCTTTGCATGGTTTTAATATTAAGGTAGTGCAAGCCTCATAAAATCTATTTTAGAAGGAAGTATTCTCTTCTCTGCAATTTTCTGAGAGGCACTATATACAATTGGTGCTATTTCTTCCTTAAATGTTTGGTAAAGTTTACCAGTGAAACCATCTTGGCCTATAGATTTTCTTTTTGGAAAAATTTAACTATGACTTCAATCTCTTTAATGATTATGGAACTATCAGGTTATTTATTTCATCTTCAGCAAACATTAATATGCAACTTGTAAGTTTTGAGAAATTCTCCATTTCACGTAAATTATGTTTGTATAATTGTTCATAGTATTCCCTTATTACCCCTTTAATGTATGTAGAGTGTGCAGTGAAATCTCTTCTTTCATTCCTGGATATTGGTGATATGTGTCTTTATTTCTTATTAAGTCTTACTGTAGTTTTAATCAATTTTAGTCATCTTTTCACAACATCAAGTATTTCATTAATTTTCTTTATTTTTTGCTTTCAATTTTATTGATTCTTCCTCTTATCTTTGTTCTTCTTTCCATCTAGTTGTTTTGGGTTTATTTTGCTCTTTCTTTTCCAGTTTCATAAGACGGAAGCTTAGGTTACTGATTTTTGGAACTTCCCTCTTCTCTACTATAAGCATTTAACGCCGAAAATTTCTCTCTAAGTACTACTTTACCTGAATATCACAAATTAGATTGATTGTATTTTCATTTTTGTTGAGTTCAAAATATTTTGTAACTTCTGTTGAGACTTCCTCTTTGACTCATGAAGTATTTAGGAGTATGCTGTTTAAATTCCACATGATTGGAGATTTTTACTCTTACCTTTCTGTTATTTATGTCTAACTTAATTATTTTATTGTTAGAGAATAAATTGACATACGTTTTATGATTTCAGTCCTAAAATTTGTTAAGTTTTGTTTTATGTCCTATGATACATTCTATCTTGACAAATGATCCATGTACATTTGGGAAGAACGTGCATTCTCCTGTTGATTAGAGGAGTGCTCTATAAATGTCAATTATACACTATTAGTTTATGATGTTTCACATTTTCCTATAACTGTTGATTTCTGTCTGAGTTCTATCAATTATTGAGAGAAGATTATTGAAGTCTCCAACTGTAATTGTGGTTTGTTTTCAATTTTTTCCTTCTATTTTTTATTCCGCTGCTCCTTCTTTTCTGTCTTCTTTTAGGTTTTGTTTTTGTTTTTGTTTTTGTTTTTGTTTTTTGAGCCGGAGTCTCACCTTGTTGCCCAGGCTGGAGAGCAGTGGTACGATCTTGGCTCACTACAACCTCCACCTCCCAGGTTCAAGCAACTCTCCTGCCTCAGCCTCCCAAGTAGCTGGGATTACAGGCATCTGCCACCACACCCGGCTAATTTCTTGTATTTTTAATAGAGACAGGGTTTCACCATGTTGGTCAGGCTGCTCTTGAACTCCCGACCTCAGGTGACCCACCCGCCTCGGCTTCCCAAAGTGCTGGGATTACAAGCGTGAGCCACCACACCCGGCCTGTATATTCTTATATAATTTTTGAGTGGTTGCAATAGGAATTATAACATTTATACTAAACTTATTATTATCTACATAGAATCAATGTTTTACCACTACAAGTGGTCTGTAGAAAGCTTTTCACCATATAAGTCCCTTTACTCTGTTTCCTTTATGTTGTAACTCTCTTATGTATAACACTGACCAATATTAAAAACCCATCAAGCATTATAGTTTTTGCTTTCATTTATCAAAAATATTTTAAATAATGCAGTAAAATAATGAGAGCCAATGATACTTGGATATTTGCAATTTCTCTTTCTTTTCGCTCCTAATGTTGCAAGTTTCTTTCTGGTATTTTCCTTCTTTCTGAACATCTTCCCTTAGCAATTCTTCCAGAGGTAGTTCTGCTGGCAAAAAATTCTCTTTGTTCTTCATCTGAGATTGTCATTATTTCTGAAGGATTATTTTTGCTTGATGTAAAATTCTGGGTTGATAATTCTCTTCTTTCACAACTTTTAAAATGTTGTTCCAATTCCTTTTGCCATCCAAGGTTTCTAAGGAGAAATCAGCTCTTGGTTGAATCATTATTCTCTAAAAAGCTATGTGCCTGGCCAGGTGCAATGGCTCACACCTGTAATCCCAGCACTTTGGGAGGCCTAGGTGGGCAAATTACCTGAATTCACGAGTTCGAGACCAGCCTGGCCAACATGGCGAAACCTGGTCTCTACTAAAAATCCAAAACTTAGCCAGGCATGGTGGCACATGCCTGTAATCCCAGCTACTAAGGAGGCTGAGGCAGGAGGATCTCTTGAGCCTGGAAGGTGGAGGCTGCAGAGAGCTGAGATCACACCACTGCACTCCAGCGTGAGCATCAGAATGAGACTCCATCTCAAAAAAAAAAATAGTAATGTGCCATTTTTTCCCTGATTTTTTTCAAGATGCTTTATTTGACTTCATTTTCCAGCAGTTTCATTATGATGTGTCTGGGTATGGATTTCTTTGCGTTTATCTTATTTGGGATGTACTAAACTTCTTAAATCTATAGTATTGAATCTATAGTAGGTTTGTCTTTCACCAAATCTGGGAAGTTTCTGTTCATTGCTTCCTCAAATATTTTTTCTGCATATTACTCTTTCTCCTTTCTTGAATTCCAATGACCCAAATGTTAGACTTTTTGTTGTTATCCCACAGGTCCCTGAGGCTCTTTTCATTCTTTAAAAGTCTTTTTTACTCAAATGTTCAAATTGGATCATTTTTACTGATGTATCTTCTGACCTATTTTCAAATTCACTGATTCCTTTTCTCTCTCGCCTTCATTCTGCTGTTAAATTCTTCTGGTGAGTTTTTCTTTTCTTTAACTTTGGTTATTTTATATTTCAATTCTAAAAGTATCCACTTGGTTCTTCTTTACATTTTCTATTTCTTTGCTGAGGTTTTCTTTCCATTTTTTCAACAGCGTTCATCCTTACTTATTTGAAGCATTTTCACAATAGCTGCCTTAACGTCTTTGTCAGAACATTCCAACAATTATATACTATCAGTGCTGGTATCTGTTGATTATGTTTTCTCATGCACGTAAAATGATCCTAGTATACTGAGTAATTTTGCATTATATCTTGGACATTTTGAATATCATATTATGGGCTTCTGAATCTTGTTTGAATCATATGGAGAATGTTGATATTATTGTTTTAGCAGGTAATTGACCCAGTTAGGTTGAGGCCACAAGTTCTTGCCAGCCTTCTGTAGGTTGTGCTTTCAACGTCAGTTCCAATTTCAAAGCCTTTTCAGTGCTGATTGGATCTGTCCCTCATGTGCACCACCAAGTGGCCAGCCTGTGACCTAGGCAGTGGTCTGTTTGGCTGTATAGGTCCTATGTGAGCATGCACAGCCATCGGTGAGTTTCAGAGTTCATCAAGAACTTTAAGAGGTTTATTTTCCCAAACTCTTCCCTCTCCACCATCTCCCCAGGACATTCTGGTTCCCTGGGGCTCTTGTTTGTGGTCCTCTATCCAGAAATCTGAAGCTTTATTTACCTTGCCTTGGTGCACATTTCCTGCCACCTGTGCTGTGTTTAGGGACAAGACAGAGAAAGAAAAATTTCAATAGGAGTTTGCCCCATCTTCTTGGTATCTCAGCTTCTCCCATCACAGAGAAAGGATCTCCTCTCTCAGTGTTTTAGGCTACTGTAGGTTTTTTTCTCTATTACATCTACCCACCCTGCTGTCATTGGATTGCTTGGGCTGAGGTGTGAGAGAAAAGAGAAAAGGAAAAAAAAAGTAGATTTCCCAACTCTGAGCATTAGAAGACCATTTTCCTGCTTCTAGAGCCAGAAGTAGAGGTTTTTTTCTGGAGCTCTCTCTCTTTATCCCAAGCCTGCTTCCAGGTTCCAGGTTGCCTTGTCTTCATGCTGGCAGATACTGAAGGAAAAACGGGATAAACTCACTGCCAGCTCAGTGCTACTTTTAATTCTTGTCTTCTTTCCCCTTTCACCTGCTACTGTTTATATTTCAGACCCCTCAAATACCTGCTCCATGCATTCATTCCAACTTTTACAGCCATATTCACTGGGAGACACAGAGTGAAGTTGTTTACTCTTATCCAGTACCAGAGATCCCCAGACATTTTATAGTCTTTGGCTCTTTGTTTAGGACTTACTTTCTAACGCGTTAGACTGGAAAGCCTGTGAGATCATGGATTGTCTTTTTTACTAGTACAATTCTAGCCTGGCACATAGTGGGTACTTAATACAATTTTTGGTGAATAATTGATTGATTGATTAATGAATACACGATTAATGTTGGGTTATTAGTTTTTCAAATTCTAAAACTATTCATTTTAAGTAGTAATTCATAATTTTTACTTTTACTTAACTAGATAGATGTAATACCTTATTAAGACTCATATTTAATTCATATGTGTACTTGCAGCTACACAAAAAAAATTTTTACATTTCCTACAGAAATATTCAACTATAGTAAAGTGTAATTTGATCTGTTTCAGCTCCTATGGAAAAAAAAAGTGATACTTTTAGCTACAATATAATTTATATTCAAAAGTATAATAACCAACATTTCAGCTAAGCAGGGAAAAATAATATTAGTAGACCTTACAAAAGCTATTCGAATACCTAAAACTTAATCTGTCCTCTTAGTGGCAAATGCTTTTCTTTCCTTGTATACAGGAACATGCTCACACCATCATAAACTTAGAGATACACTTTGGCAGGAATCTGCCTGTCTTTTGGGTTAAACAGACATTCCAATTAGTTAGTAGCTAGATTTGAGCTCCTTATCATGTGACCTGTATGTGACAGCCATTTTGCACGATGACTTCAGCTTCTTCAGTCTTGAGCTGTAGCAAGAAAGGAATAATGCAATTGAAGTATTTTTTAAATACTGCTGCTATCAGCAAAGAAATTTAATAGATCCATAGGCTGTTACAAAGCCTATATATATTTCACACGGAAGGTCATGATAGTAATTCCTAAAGGACACTGTCTTTCCTTTATGAAGTTTTTTTCCCCCTTGGTCACAGAGAGAGAAAAAAAACAGAGCATGAATAGAGAATGTACACTTTACTCCAAAAGGCAATTCCTAAAACACAGCTCATGGTAGGTTAGTAAAGGTTAGTGCTTTATTTTTTTTCTTCATTTCAAACGTAAAAATCTCACAACAAAAAGTATTACAGCAACTCACAAATAACAAAGATGATCTAATGTCAGTGCATAAATGGGGTCTAGGGGGGCAAGACAGGGCTACCAGTAACTATAATTTCAGGCTGCTCCGTAGTGTTATGCTCTTATGTTCTTTATCCAAGGTGACTGATATAATTGGATCATTATCTGAACACAGCCTAGAGAAATTAATAAAAAATAAATGCTGCCTTTTCCGTATGATATCTTTTCTCCATTGAATTTAAAAACTGTCGTTTCCATAGTTTTCTTCTCCTGAGTCCCTTAGAAGGTTGATCATGGGCTTTCTTCTAGGTCAAATTCTACTGTCCATGGCCCTGACACTGAACTGCACTTGCCTTTCTCTGGCCTCTACTCTGAACTACTCTTACCTAGTAACAGTTATAAACTCAGTGCCTAGAAGGTAATATCTTTCCAGAAAATCATGATATTTCGCTGTATATCTAATTTTAATGCCTATAATGGCTTTCCTGAATGCGGAGGGCCAAGGTAATCAAAAGCAAATTAAGATACAGAAAAAAGAAAAGTTTTATGGCACATTGCATGTGGGTGAAAGAAGCTACATATTCGATATTCCAAATGCTTGACCACAAATCAGAACATCTGGATTCTAGTATAAACTCTGCTATTGATCTGTAACTCCAAGTATGCCATTTACTTTCCTCAGGCCATTTTTTAATCTTGAAATTAAAAGTAACTATACCAATCTTTTTATTTGGATGAGGAAATTCACTATTTCATGAATAATAGTGACTACCCTGATCTTTTTTTCTCCTTGTGAATCAGCCAATTTCTCCCCCTGGATATCGGAAGACCTGTGATTACTTAAAAATTATTTCTTTATTCTTAAGCACAATGAGTGAATCAAAATATGTCTGTGTCATTAATTGCAAATAATTTTTCCTGCTATGAACTGTGTTTCCTTAAGTTTCAAGGGATTATTTTTCTTTGTTTCTAAAAAATTTTCCTCTACTATATCTCTAAATCTTTTCTTGCTCCAGATTTTGTATGGAAGTTTTATTTTCAGCTGTGTCTTTCTCATTTATGTATAAGCTAATAACTTGTGCTTAGTTCTCAATTTGCTTACTTATTGTTCAATCTCCTTTTACATCTTCCTCTTTTGTATCTTCTTATCTTTGTAGTTCTACTTTAACTTGATTAATATTCTTTGTGACTTCTTCTGTAGCATGAACAATGTTGGAATACTTTCTTCTGTATCCTAGTTGGCATTTTATTCAAGATTAGCTTCTTCTGGTTTTGCTCTTCCTGTCTCTTTTCACTCATTTTTTCCCTCTTTCTTTTACTGATTTTTGTTTTCTATTTTGTTTCATTCTATTATAGCTTCTATTTTACTTCTTTTCATCTGTCTCATACTTAATATATTTTATACTTTCTTTTCGTCCAGATACATTTCTGAGTGAATTCCCCTTGACACCATTCACACTTTATTTCAGGGTTTTGTTTTGTTTGTTTGTTTGATTTGTTGTTGTTTTTTTTCCTGCTTGTCTGAGCTTCAATTTAAGTGTTTTCAATCCTTCCCGAGTTTATGGAAATGGAGGAGTAGTCAACATTTCATTAGAACTCTTTTAAACAGTTATTGGGAAATTTGAGCTCTGCTTTCTCTTCTGAAATCCTGTACCAACTCCCAGTCCACCCAGCTTGCTCTCTGCACTCAGCCCTATTTCTCAGAAAAGAATAAGCATTGTGCTTCTTTTGCCCATGAATGTAAAAGAGCAATTAGTCAGAAAGATATGTTTCTTGATTTTTCCCAGTATTGCTTATTTATCTCCTTGGTATGTTTTCCCAAAAATTGAGTGGTATTTAGGGGAATTATTGGGATTTTATTCAATTTCTATCTTTGCTGAGTTATTTTCTGCTACACTAGACTATGCAGAATTTTTGGTTTTTTTCTGTCACTTTTCAATTTTACAGCATAAGCTTGTCTCATTTTACTTTTCTGCTTTCTACTTATTTTTTTTTTAGTTGTAAAAAATAAACCAGGTTTTCTATTTAGTTAATTAGGCTCCGAGAAAGGCATTTCCTGTGATTTTGCCCCCTTTAACTATTATTTCACAGTCTTCAATGTGTATCATTATTTTATTTTATTTCTGTTACTCTAAGCTCCCATTTGTTTTGTGTAATAAAATATTTAGATATTACAATCAAATACACTGTTATAATACTTTCGGACTGTCTATATGGAGGTAATCATATCTAACGAGGTAACTATTGGGGGCTCAATGAGGAGCAATGTGGAGGGTATACCCTGACTATTGACCTCCCAGGTGCAATAATTGAAAGTACAAATACATGGAAAGTTTCATGTTTTGTGTTAAAACTGCAGCTATACCACCTGCAAAGCTGAATGTGTTCAGATGTATCTTTTATTACAATGCTGGACTTCACACATCCTGAGGAGGAAAAGACAGTGGCTTCATATGCCAGAAGTCAGATTTCCAGGCTTCTAGCCACCTATCTGAATGGGGGAGATCATGATCTCCTCCAGCCCCCAACCCAACTGCTAGATAACCATCACTTTCTAGCTCCACTCTAAACCCATACCCTTAAAGCTAAGTAAACGATTTGCGCTAAAATTCAAGTGAGCTTAATCATATGTGAGTAATCAATCAAATCACTCCTATATATTTCAGGTACAACACCTTCAAATCCAAAAACAAAGAAAAGTAACTTCAACCCCCTGAGGAAAATCCTTTGTTTTATTTATTAGAGTGAGTTTAAACCTGGCCACAGAAAACACCTACAAAGAGCCATTAATGTTGGAAAATGTTAGATCTGAAGTACAGAAACAAGATGCATGATTTCCTAAGTTATCCAAAACTTGTGAATTCATTCAGCCTCCATCAAAATTCCAGGTTCTCGATACATCTGAACTTTGGAAAGGATGTGAAGGCCCATCCTTTTAAGTTTTTTACATTATGTACTTTTAAATTTCATATACAACTGTAATTTATGCTGGAATGATATGAGTCGACGGCAGTGGTATATTGGCAAATGTTTAAAAACTAGCCCCCTTGGAGTTAAAGAGGGGAAAACCCTAACTGATTGTTAACTTCTGCAGTGGTATAAATACTCTCACCATAGCTAATTTCAAGTTACCAATATAATGTCACTGGATATGGAGATGGAAATATATGTGCTACAGTCAGTTCTCACGAGGTGATGGGAACCAGTTCCAGCACACTACTGTGTGCTTAAAATATAATATTGCAAGAACTTCAAGAATATTTTAAACATATGCAAGATTAGCCCTATCTGGCCCACACTGCCATTCAATTCTTTCCTGTTTTGAAGGAAGCAACGTTGTTGGAAGCTAAAGTAAAGAAAGAGAAACACTTTTCTGTCCCCAAGTGAGTTTGGAATAATTTCTTCTATCCAAAGCCTGCAAATATTTTAAGCCCAAATAATAGCAGTTTTACCCTTTGGAATTTATTTTTTACAAAGTACTTCAGGTACTAGTATGAGCTGCATTAATTATCAAAATGTAAACTCTTATAACTTTTAACTTCTGGAATTACAGTTATTAACGAGGATTATACAAATACCTTTTATAAGTTAAGGCAAAGCCTACATACAGTTAAACCCAAGCCACCATACGAATAAATAACAGTTAATACTCCAAGGTTATTTCATACACTGTTCAATGACAACTGCAGCTGTGCCACTATTTAAAGTGCTCCTGTGAAATTAATATAATGTATTAGGAAAAATGCTATGTGCAGCTCTTGGAGATGAAGAAATCTGAGTGGGTGGTAGAGAAAAAGAAAGTAATAGCAGAGAATAGTCTAAAAGAGAACATTTAGATATTTTGATTTATTTGTAAATAATTTGTATAATCCTCTCAACTGGACATTTTTCCAAGTTCAATATAAACTCCCATCTTCTTTTATATCCTAATCAAAACTTAACTATCCTATTTTCAGTGCCTCAGAATTCTAGGCTCTCCCTTTCAAGTTTGCAACTGTTAACTGATAAATGTGTCAACCTTAAAGGTATGGTGTCTAACAAAAAACAAACAAACAAACAAACAAACAAAAAAACTGACATCTCCTAGGAGTAACAGTGTGTCTGTCTTTGGAGCATTCCTAAAAACACAGTGCCTTCACCCAACCTTTAAATAGCATGGCATAACTATTTGCACAGCACCTGGGATGAGTAGTCAAGGCATCTAGTGACTCCAGATGACCAGCTGGGCTTACATCACTCTAGGCTAGGCCCAGCCATTATGAATGCTGAAAGAATGAGTATCTCAACACAACTTAATCTCATTTCTTGCACACCAGTGTCCCACATTACATTGGTTGGAAGACTGACTTAACCGAAAGGAAAACACCTTGTTGTAAGTTTGGTTCCCTAGGAAACACCCTCTGAGATGAAGGCTAGACTGCAGCACATTTATTGAGGAGTGTCTTTGGGAGCAACGCTTATGGGAGGGGGAGAAGGAAACAGCAGTAAGCAGAGGGAGATGTTGAGCTACGATGCAGGCCCACTGACAGCCTCAGCCAAACCCAAGTGGAGCTCTGCAGCTAGAATGGCCCCACAAAATGGTACTGAGATGGGCGAAGATGGCCATGCCTCTATTCTCCTACATCAATCAGTCAACGGATGTGAGCCACCTCAGGAAAGAGAGTGACCTTGGACAAGACTGCCCTCCACAACTGTGGCAATCTTTGAAGGGGCTGAAAATTGAAGACTGTTTGCCAGCATCCCTCCTAGCAGCGCAGACAACACATCCTTTAGTGAAGGGAGATCTGGTCAGTACATTACAGTGTCTACTGCAGATCACCAAACTAGATATTCTGAATATTGATCGGCCTCAATACCATTCACTTTTGCAACATAATCCTGTTCAGAGCATCTCTCAGTACAATCAATGGGGAGGATGAAAGGGAAAGACATACTTCCATGACTCTGAAGGCATAGCTGCTACTTATCTATCACAGATTTCATAGCTGCAACATATGAAATCTGTTAAGATCCATTCCCAAGGGAAGAGTCCCTGTAATCCTACAATCATCTTTTTGATAGCCTACATGGATGCATTTGGCATCCATTCTTATTTGGCCCAACCACTGCCCCTCACTTTAAGTATAGATGTCTAGCTTACCTGCCTTACTCAAAGCTGGGGCCAACTTTCACCAATGCACTATACTTTAAGGAGTAAAGTGTTATCACCTAAAACAGGGACTTACCATGAAGGGTTTGCTTTTTCTTTCTAGCTTGACTCTGAAAATACCAATATTCCCTAAGTGGTACTATATTTATAGCCGGACATCATTTAGGCTCAGTGGCCTTCATGTATCCAATTGTTTGACCAGGATGGGAGAATACAGTCAAGGCACAAAAAGAAGCTACTGGATAAAAGAATAACTGGATGGAGTGGGGAAGGGGGTACAGAGGAGCAGAATGAGCCAAAGAAAGACTGTTGTGGAAAACTTCCACTTTCCGAAATTTGCCTCCATTTGCCTCTTCATGTATTGTTTTGTTAGCAGTCTTTGGAGAAGTGCCATAGGATATTTTCATCCAGTTCTTGATGGAAAAAACAGACTGTCTTCACTAATTCTTCAAATAATGAACAAAATATCAACTTAATATGATCCCAGAGGAATGAAAACATAGTTTAAAAAATAAAACACAGTTCCATACTAACATAATTGAGTTTTGAAGAAAGTTAAATTAATAGAAAATTCAATGCTAAAGCTAACCACACATTTGCATATGCCATTCCCTTCACCTGAAACAGTCCCCTTGCTTCCACATGTCTAAAGCATGCCTACTCTTCAATTCTAAGTCTAAATCCTAATTCACCCATGAAGGCTTCCCCAAATACTCCAATCATGTTTCCTACCCAACTGCAAAGTGCTCAATGTCTCTGTAAAATATGACTTTCATCCTTATTTTTTGTTGTATTTCTACTGATCATTCACTATGTGCCAAGTACAGTATTTATCAACCTCATATATTTTATCATTGAATCTTTGCATGTACCCTATTATCCAGTTTTGAGTGTGTCCATTTGATATATAAGAGCAGAAATTCAGGAAGGTGAATTGGCACCACAAGCAAAATGGGAGAAGGTGATAAATCCAATTCAGATATACTACAACGTCTGTGTGTTCTTTCTACTGATGCCTATACTGTGCATGCTTCTCATTTCCCTCAAGTAGACCATACACCTCTTGAGAAAAGGAATTGTGTATAATATCCCTTCCTCGCACTTTTCTGTTCCTATCCCACGTCATCTCGAATGACAAAAAGCATATAAAATCATACATATGTTTGAGAAAAACAAGGAAAAGAAGATATCATATAGGGGTATCAATGAGTAGATTCCTACAAGTATTCCAGAGGATTATTCCTGAGGAACTCAAGATTTAGCAAATGGATACATAGTTTATAAAAATATTAAGAACAATTTGGTACCAGTCCTTCTCTGTTTCCATATGGTGGTGCCAATTTGTGACTTAGTTAAGATGTTCACTTTCTCACACAGTAATACCGAAAGCAAGTGACTAGGAAAATTGATTAAGAGAGGGGTTTATCAATGGCATGAAGAAGCCTAACACAGATACATGTCTGGTTGCCTTTATTAAAATAAATGGAAATTACTTATCTTCAAATGATAACAATACAAATGGAAACACTTGGCAGTTCCCTTGAATATATATATATATAACATTGAGGAAAGGCCAAGAAAGTGACAACTCCTTAATTAGTTAGTGCTCAGTGACAAATTGGGGAAACTTGCTCTGGAATCTGTAGAGAAGGAGGAGATGGTAGATGGTTTAAAAGTCTCTCTCTCTTCTCTATTATATGTTTCACAAAGCATGTGTTTTTATTTCATTGTTAAAGATGTACAAACCCAACGAAATGAGATTCACTAAATACCATGCTAAAAACCAAATGAAGGGTTTTGCTTCATTTAGTACCTGAATCAACACTACTTTACCTATCAAGGCAGACCCGAAACCTCCTTTTAACAATTTTTCTTCTGATATGAGAAAAGCAATTAGAACCAACTACCAAATTTTATTCATCAGTGCAAGCTGTATGAAAAAAATATTTTAAGTAATTTTCCTAAAAATGTTAGCCTGTAAGCAGTTACACTCTCCTTCTAGAGTTATGACTCAAATTATTTATAGAATTACATCAAATGCCATACTGAATTTAGTAATGATAGCTGTATATAATAATTACATGCTACATTGCCTCCATTGGAAACCAGGGTAACCGATCAGTTACTGTTTCAGCCTGCCGCCATAGCTGAGAATAGCACAGAGGAAAAATATACCCATCATCACACACATTCAATCTGCACATAACCTGGGAGGGAGGGTACATTTGGCCATTTCATCCTTTTATTGCCCCATTTAGGAATGTCCTAGACCATGCCAGGCTTAATTCTTCCCCAGAGCCTTTGCACTTACTCTTCTTCCTATCTGGATTGCTCTCCCTCTGTCCTTTACATAGCTGATTCCATCTTGTCACTCAGGATTTAGCTCAAATGTCATCACAGAGAAGACTTTCCTGAACGCCTGACCCCAAGAACTAAACTAGTTCCCTCCAAGTCTCTATCACCTGGAGAGCACTTACCATTTTCTGAAATAATATTGGCATGTGTTTATTTACATGTATATTACCTGTACACATAATATGCTGTGTGCCATATAAACCCTGGGTTACTATCTCCTTGAGAACAGTCACCTTGTCTTTCTTATTCTCAACAATAATCTTAATGTTTATCTCCTTCTCCAACACCATGTAGTCTTTCCCCCCAAAACAAATAAGAGGTAATACTTTGATAGATATGTATACTTTGAAGATATGTATATTTCAATGACAGATACACATTAGATTCTCCACAAATATCTGATAAATGAGAAAAAATAAATGGAAAAGATGAATCCAATCAATCAAACAGCCCCTTTCTAAGTGGTATCCCTCCAAATACTTGAAGAAAATTATCCTGCCTTATTTGAAACTCTTCTCAAAGATATACATTCATAATCTCTTCAATTCTTCTTCTTAGACCTGTTTTCAACATACCTGAACACTTCTTTATGTGTCTTGGACCTCTCAGTTTATTAATATTTCATCTTAAAACCTGGCACAAAGAACCAAGTCAGAGTTTTCCGATGTGATATAACCAGTGCAGATATGGTTACTGACAGACATAATCAAAATAACTTCATCCTGTGAGGCCTGCTCAAGCCACTAGTCAACCAGCCACCCTCCTGAAATACTAGCTTGTTTCTACAGTGGTAAACTGAGGCAGATGTGGTACTACCCTGTCTCTATAGTAGTAATCTGAGGCAGGTGTGATACAACGCAGTGCTTCTCAAATTTTACTATTTAGACACTTCCCCTTAAGATCCCTGTCCCTTCCTTCTCAGATATATTTCAACCCTTCTGTAAAATGACTGGCAATGAGATCAAACCTTTCTTAAAATTCTGATTCAGTTGGTTTGGAGAGAAGCCCAAGATTCAACTATTTCTAGTAAGATGCCGGTCTACAGGCATTATGTTGAATAGCAAAGCTCTACTGGAATGCTGAACCTGGAAATAAGATAATCTAGTTTGAATTGAAGCCTTACCATTTAATAACAGCATACAGGTGAACAACTTAATTGGTTTTCTTATCTATAAAGTAGAGATAAATAGAACTATCTTGGAGAGAGAAATTTTTTAAGAGTTAAATAAGATAATTAATGTGTTGGCACACAGTAGGAATGTAATAAATATTATCACAATGAATGGCCTTCTATCAATGGAAGTTGGCAGTTCATATTGAACTTATAGTCAGAAAAAAACTGACATTTTTTTCACAGAAATGGCTTTTAGGCAAAATTTCCTCTCATCTAGCATTTGTACATTTGATTTTTTTTTCTGAACCTAAATACCGGATTTAACATTTATAACTATTAAATTTCATCTTGTTAGCTTTGGCCAGCATTCCGGCCTGTCAAGATTGTTTTGAATTAAGATTCAGCTACTCGATGTATTAGCCATTGCTCCAAGCTTTATGTCATCTGCAAATTTGATAAGTAAGCCTTCTATGTCATTATACATATCATTAAAATGTTGAGTAGGACAAGACCAATGGCTGAGATAGTCTACATTTTATTTGTTTTGAAGGAAAGACTATTCATGGGGTAGGGGGAGAAGCTGAGATTGTTTGACAAACTACCAATCTATTTAACTGAATATTATCCAGTCTACATTTCTCCATTTATCCCTCTATAGATTCCATAAAATAGTCCTGTGACATTGGTTAAATCAAAACACATTATGCCTATGGAATTTTATCTTTCCATCTAAAACTCAAAATAAAAAGTGAAACAAGATTAGTTTTGCATAAGGTATCCTCGGTGAACCTAAGCTATCTCCTAGTAATCACCAGTTTCTTTTCTAAGCATTCAATCACAATTTGTTAACAACCTATTTTGTAATTTCAACAAACAAGAATTCATGTTATAGTCATTAGTAGCATATGCATTCTGTGACTAGAGACTGTTAGACACATTTTCCCTAAATTCTCAAGAATGTTTTATACATGTTTATCATATGCAAACACCTTTTCCTTACCCTTGTAGGTAATTCATGTAGTTCTGAAGATGGATTCTTTCAAAACAGATAGGGATGCCTTATTCCTTATGTATCTCAGCATTTACTTCCCTCTTGATTATTTTTATTCTACTCTCTCTGTTTTCAGTTCCATTTTCCTCAAAATAAAAGATAAATCTAACGTAATAATTGGGTAATTCTGACGATTGTTTCTTCTGTAATCTAGCTTTCTTTTGAGAATACCCTGTAAAAATCCATACTGATGGCAGTTTTCCCTTTGCAACCACAATAGTTTTTGTATGTGGCTGCCCCTCCAGCAACATGTTGTACATCCCCATCTCTTCTCACTTATATTTCAACTCTGTTTTAAAACCATTGGTAATGAAATAAAACCTTTCTTTTCTTTTTTGTCAACATTTTTGGAATAAATAATGATCTTTATTTAAAGAAAAGTTTATTCTCCTATTTTGACATTATAAAACTACACCTTCCCCAGTCATATTTTTGCACAATTCATACACAATGAATCAGTTAAAACAAGTTGGAATCTTAATTTATTTGAGATGCCCTGATTTTTCATCAAAATAAAACAAACTCAGTTGCCTCCTACACACGTGTGCACACACATAAAGACACATACACACTCTGACTCCATCAAGAGAGTTGTGTGTAAGAGTTCTCCACTACTCTTACCATGTCTTCATAGGTCCCTTTTTAACAGCCTGCATGCTAAACATCAATTCCTTTGGTGACACTGGCCGCTTCTGAAACCCAGTGACGAGATGATGAAGGAACTGGGGTTAACCCTACTTGTAATTGCTTGTGAGATGGAGGTTCCAAACACGATTTTTGCTAGCCTCAACAGAAAGCCAAGGAACCTGACATAGCTGGTTAGTTGTGTGTGTGTGTGTGTGTGTCCATGTGTGAGATGGTAATGTTAGTTTTGTTTCGATGGCCAAGTAGAGCAACTCAAATAAATTAAGATACCTATTTATTTTAACTGATCAATTTAATAGAAGCATGAATGTATAGAGATATGAACAGGAAAGGTATAGTTTTGTAATGTGGACTCGGAGAGAAATGGTAGCTAGCCAAAGGTCACATACCTTTAGGGACCAGAGGTCTTAAGAAGTTTGGGAAGGACCAACAAAATGAGCTTAGATGACACATAGCCAGCAGCCATGCAGCCATAAGAAATTCCAATCACTGTATAGGAGTGTTCCACGAAATCCCTAGTTGCTATTTTTACAGGTGCCCTCTACTTGACACCCATAAAGCTAGGAGGGGACACTACTTCTCCACACATGCCTCAGAAGAACCAAATGCATCCACCACCTTGCCTTTTGAAAGAGCTGCTGGGCCATGCTATATGGTGCTTGCTTCTGCCTTCCCAATATCCAGTGTTAATATATCCCCTTGGCAGACATGAAGAACACCAGCTACAAGGGAATCTGGGCAATACAGCATTTAACATCTCTGTCTTTGGGGCACTGGAAAGCACCTAGAAGCAGAAAAGAATGGTGTTGAGCTTGTCTGCTTGGTGATACCTAGAAGGAACTACTTTCTAGATTCCCATCCTTTTAAAGAAATTCAATTCACATCTTCTGCAAACTCATGAGATTATTCCTGAATGTATTCCCCAAGGAAAGATGTTCAAAACTAGAACCATCTCAAGGTGTTTGTTCTCTTCTAATATTGTTACAGAGCAATGAATGCTCAGGGTATACGTCATCAGTCTTGTATTTTTCCTACAGCTTGTTTCCACAGCAATTAAGAGCTTGAGGTTATTTGGTTGTGTTTTTCATGTTTACAAAAATACTGGTGGTGTTGAAAGGACAGATGAATAGGCTCTCTAAGTGTGGCAGAGAAAGCAAAGCAGAACTTTCAATTCCACAAAGCATCTCACAAATTCTCCTTTATTGCCAGCACAATCTGCCTCTGGCTTTAAAAACAATAACTGCATCTTTTCATTTTTCTCTCTTAAAAAAACTTGTCCCTGCTCTCAGAGACAAATTTTCATTTTTTCCTATGCTTTCAAGAATTTATTAATCTCAGAAGCCAATTATTACAAGGAAGTGGATATCACAGAAAGAAAACATGAACTATAGATTTGGGAGATAAATGAGCAGAGGGAAACTCAAGGGTATTTTAAAGTTACTACTGATTTCTTCACCACTGTGAAAAACCAAACGCTTTCAATTCCTAAATTCAGGCCTTGAGGTAACATTAGAACATTGTATATTTATCTATACAACTGGACATTGTATATTTATCAGCCACTTGTGTGGCTAACTCCTAAAATTACCACTGAAAGGAAGATTTATGCTTTAGGAGTCTCACTTGCCTCTGTTTGAGCCCTAAGATATCATGGTCAATGGCACCCTCTTAAAATCTATTTTTACCAGTTATAATTGTCAAGGAATAATTTTCTAGTTATAATTGTTATATAGAAACTGCACAAAATTAATATATACAATTTGGTGATTGTGTACATATGTATAAACTTATGTTACCTTCACAATCCAGGTTATAAATATATTCATCACGTCCAAAAGTTTTCTTGTGTGCCTTTGTGGTTTTGTGCTTGGGGGAAGTAAGAACACTTACTATGAAATTTACCCTGCTAACAAATTTGAGGTACACAATACCTTATTGTTAACTATAAGCACTGTATTGTACAGTCAATAAGGCCAAAATTCTTGTATTTTGTATGCATCTATCCATATGGCCCCAGAGTTAATGGGTGCCTCCTCCACTTGCTTGCCCTTTGAAAATGCACAGAGCTAGCCATGCCTTGTAGAGGAATTATTTGGCCAACCCATTTCCCATTGCTTGGAACCAACCATGAAATAATTAGAACACTGCCTTATCTTTCTCCATTATGTTTCTAGAAATTAGAGCAAAATAGGAGGCTAGAGGAAGTATAAAATAAAAGCTAGACTTCAGAACAGAGGAAAGCTGAGAGAGTAACTGTTTTGAGGTATCCTCTGATCAATGCCATTTAATCTGTCACCTTCTAGTTTGCGCATCTGTTCATGATCCCTATTCTTTATACTGTTGTTGATCCTGGATCCTTCTCAGAATACTTAGCCTAGCTTTAGCGAAAAAGCTTAAGCAATTATCTATATTGCAATGTGAAATGTGGTCAATATCTAAAAGATGTACAATTAAAGCACTATATATAGGAATTCAGAGGAGAGGTTACTATATATGCTTGAATACAAGGCAAGTCATTTTTCTACAAATGACCTCTCCCTTATATTGCATTCCTTATACATTTTTTCATACTACATGTTCTATCAATAAATATACTTTGAACAACAAACTACTATTCCAGAAAAATACATTAGTCTAAACCAGTGGGACTCTTACTTCAGTGTACATCAGAATCAACTGGAGGGTTTGTTAAAACACAGATTGCTGAGCCCCATCCTAAAACTTTCTGAGGTCTGGGGTGGGGCTAAAACAGGCATAGTTCTAACAAATACCCAAGTAATGCTTATGCTGCTGGTCTAAGTATTTCATTCTGAAAACCACTGCTCTACTAACATTGGTTTTAGATCAGTGGTTCTAAACTCTTCTTGCACATTAGAATCATCTGGGGAGATTTCACAAACTAAAATTCCAAGGCTCCATCCCAGATCAATTAAATTAGAATGCTGGAGAGAGGACCTCAGTGTGCCCTACTTGTAGTTTTTAATGTTCTTCAGGTAATTCTAGGCTACAGCCAGGGTTGAAAGCGCCTGTTTTAAATCAATATCAACCAATTTCAGATAAAATAATCGGGGTTTTTTTTTCTATATTACAAGTCACCAAGCAAAAAATAATCAGTTTTTTAAAGAGGAAAACACATTTGGCCCAAACTCAGTAAATAATCCTGGGGCATGCGGCTTTACATGTGCAAATGATGATACATGGTTAATTTGTGGAAATCACTAATATATGCCTAAAGAATGGAAAATAAAGAAACAAAACACTCTTCTAATCACACAGGTATGGATTTTTGCAGCTTGGGTTAAAGCTTCTAGTAGCAACGTTATAGGAAGTGGTATATTTCGAACAACATAAGTGAAAGCAAAGATGGTATCTTCTGCAAAACCATGTTAGAGGACCAAAAGGAGTGACCTTAATGATCATAAAGACAATGACACTGAAAGCATAGGTGCCAAGTTTGAATAACATTGTTCAAAAAAAGTGAAAATAGAACAAAGTACTATTTCTGAAATAACTGAGGTTTTATAAATGCGATTTTAAATATGTATGTGTAAATCTATTGATACATTTGATATTGTCAGTAGACTAATATAGTAGGAATGTAGATTGGTCAAATGTATTGAGTACTAGCAATAAAGATGTGAAGCCATCGTTTAGAATTATCTTCAAAAGTATATTCGAGATATATTCAAATATATTCAAATATCTTTGAAATATATGCGAGTTGGCCAATATTTTTATTCTGTCCACTCATGAACTTGGATAACATCTCATACCCAGGGATATACAGAATTTTTGGCTAAGAGCATCAGGAATGTCTTTCTGGGAGAGGTGGTATTTGAGCTGGCCTTCATAAAATAAGTAGGTATTCATCAAGTAATTCAAAAGTAGACAGTTCTTCCAAACAGGAGAAACCACGTGAGTGACGGAATTGTGAAAAGAAAGCAAAGGTGAGCAGTAAAGACGCCAAGATGAAAAAGTAATATACTGCTAAATCGTGGCGACTTAACACTAAGATAAGGAAATTTGACTTTTATTCAGAGTATTTTCCAGATGATGCCTCCTCCAGTAACAGATTTCTGATTGGAAACATCCTTATTGCTCCTCAACCTTCTTCAGCCTTCACCTCTCTTCAGAAAAAAACTTGAAATTTTGAAAATGATTCTAAATGATGGCTTAACACCTGTATTGCTAGTCCTCATCTGACTTTTAAAAACTCTACGTCATAGACTCCCATGAACAGTTGAGATCTTGAAGAAAAAAATAAGTTGTCACATAAATGTAGTATTTCAGTTACCTATTACTGTGTAACATGCATCCAAAAATTTAGTGGCTTCTAAAATCAATTTACTATCTTTCATGATTAGGTTTATTAACCAGGTGTTTCTTCTGCCTCACATGGTGTTGGCTAAGATACAGGGATATCTAAAAAGTTCAGAATGGCTACACTCACATGGCTGGCTACTGGATGGTTACTGAGCTCAACTGGAGGCTTTAGTTCTCCTGCAGGTGGGACTCTCCACATAGCTACTTGGGTTTCTTCACAGCAGGGTAGATGGGTTCAAAGAATGACCATTCAAAAAGGTGAATGAGTAAGCTACAGATCTCTTAAGGCTCATCCTTTTTTTTTTTTTTGGCAGTTTTTACATTTATTTAAACAGAAAACTTGCACACGAGCTGTCTACTCATTTTCTTCGCTGCGCAGCCTGGCATTGGGGTTGGTGACTCTGACGGCCAGTTGGGCAGCTCTTTCCACAATGGCTTTGCGGTTCTTGGAGGAAACATTGTGAGCGATCTCGGCACAGTAAGATTTGTTGCACATCAGCAGCACTTCCAGCTCCTTGACGTTGTGGACCAGGAACTTCCGGAAGCCACTGGGCAGCATGTGCTTTGTTTTTTTCTTGCTCCCATAACCAATGTTGGGCATCAAGATCTGGCCCCTGAATCTTCTATGAACCCTGTTGTCAATGCCTCTGAGTTTCCGCCAGTTACGCTTAATTTTGACATATCGGTCTGACTGGTGCCGGATGAACTTCTTGGTTCTCTTTTTGACAATCTTGGGCTTCACAAGGGGTCTGAGGGCGGCCATGATGCTGAGGAGGAGATGGCTGCCACCTCCGTAGGCAGCGCAGAGGAAGAGAGCAAGGCTCATCCTTTGATATTACGCAGTATCACTTGAGATGCATTCCATTCCAAACAGGTCAGAGGAAAGGGCCAGATTCAACAGGGAAAAAAGGTAGACTCCACCTTTTCATAAAGGAGTAACAAGATCACATTGCAAAAGAGTATGTGGGATGGGAAATATAGTTATGGCCATCTTCGAAAACACAATGTACCATACACACAGAAGTCTAGCCATTAACCAATACGTGGGGACTTCAGGGATTAGCAGTAAATGTGATGAAAATATTGTACAAAATTATATAAATTAAAACATTTAAAAATTTCTTAAAGCATAATGAGAAATCAAAAATTAGCCCAGACTGAGAAGGTAAAGATCTTTACTACTCTTCATCGGAATGGGATAATAGATATAGATAAAACCAGCTGCAATGTTGTCAGCTAAACAGTAGGTGATGCACCACAATAATTCCAAGGAAGCAAAGTGGATCTGAGTTTTAATAAATAAATATATATATTTACTTACTATACGTATTAAATATTTATATATAATTTTCTAGAAAATATTATATATATACATATATATAATTTTCGAAAACACCCTTCATGGTCATGTCTTTCTTATTCAACTTGATTATGGTAGCAGTGGTGACAGGAGCAGGAGGATAACAGTAGAATCCATTTTTTAAAATTATAACATTTTTATGGGGATTTCCAGTTTCCAGTTCTGCATGTAAGGAATTTGGAAGTCATCACTTTGTCCTAACAATAAAAAGCTGAACAAACTGAAAAATCAATAATTCTTCTTAGATCCATAAGAGAAGTGTGGTCACAAGGCAAACTGCTGCCCCCAAAATTGAAGAGACAGATAGGTGGATACAGAGAATCACAACATAGCAGAGCAGAAACCTCTTTGGGAACCAAAGCTGATGCAGGAAAATCTGGACTAAAATTGACAAATTGCTGTAGGCAGGGCATGGACAAACACAAATTGACAAATTGCTGTAGGCAGGGCATGGACACCTTGGAGTTAAAAGCTCCAAAGTGGGCAGGGCGTGGTGGCTCATGCCTGTAATCCCAGCGCTTTGGGAGGCTGAGGCGGGTGGATCACAAGGTCAGGAGTTCGAGACCAGCATGGCCAACATAGTGAAACATCATCTCTACTAAAAATACAAAAATTAGCCGGGTGTGGTGGCACGCGCCTGTAGTCCCAGCTACTCGGGAGGCTGAGGCAGGAGAATCACTTGAACCCAGGAGGCAGAGGTTGCAGTGAGCCAAGACCGTGCCATTGCACTCCAGCCTGGGTGACAGAGCGAGACTCCATCTCAAAAACAAAACAAAACAAAAAACAAAAAACAAAAAAAAAAACCTCCAAGGGGACCCAGTAAAGGGAAGCAGGGGTTTTATCAGTACCTAACTGACCTGGGAGAAGGGAAATACTCAACTTCGGCCCACTCTAGCCATCCTGCCCAATTTAAGAGGAGAAAACAAAACTGAGAAACATTTGTGAAGTTCACAGTCCAGAGGCATAGGCTCATTAAAAGACTGAGATATAGGCCGGGCGCGGTGGCTCACACTTGTAATCCCAGCACTTTGGGAGGCCAAGGCGGGCGAATCACGAGGTCAGGAGATCGAGACCACAGTGAAACCCCGTCTCTACTAAAAATACAAAAAAATTAGCTGGGCGTGGTGGCGGGCGCCTGTAGTCCCAGCTACTCGGAGAGGCTGAGGCAGGAGAATGGCGTGAGCCTGGGAGGCGGAGCTTGCAGTGAGCCGAGATCGGGCCACTGCACTCCAGCCTGGGTGACAGAGCAAGACTCCGTCTCAAAAAAAAAAAAAAAAGACTGAGATATAATCATAGGATTATAGAATGCTTCCTCCCCACACGCTTTACCACCACATTACTAAAGTCCTATTTACAGCAGTTCCTTTTACCTATTTCTCAGTATCTGGCTATCAATAAAAAAATAAACAAGGCATACTAAAAGGCAAAAAGCAAAACAAAACAAAACAAAAACACAGTTTGAAGAGACAGAGCAAACATCAGAACCAGATATGGCAGGGATATTGGAATTATCAAACAAGGAATTTAAAACATTAATCATAAAATCAAACATGCTAGAGGCTCTATTGGTTAAAGCAGACAGCATGCAAAAACAGATGGGCAATGTAAGCATAGAGAAATACAAATCCTAAGAAAGAACCAAAAAGAAATGCTAAAATCAACAACACTGTAACAGAAATGAAGAATGCCTTTGATGGGCTTATTAGTAGACTGAAAACAGCTGTGTAAAGAATCTCCAAGCTTGAGAATATACCAATAGAAATTTTTAAAAGTGAAAAGCAAAGATAACAAAGACTAAACATAAAAATAAAATAAAAAAATAAAAAGAATTTAAGAAAAAGATAAGATTGAATTAAAAAATCAGAACACAATATTCAAGAACTGTGGGACAACTATAAAAGGTGTAACATACATATATTGGGAATACTAGAAAAAGAAGACAAAGAGAAAGGAACAGAAAAAAGTATTTGAAAATATAATAACTGAGAATTTTTCAAAATTAATGTCAGAAACCTAACCACACATACATGAAGTTCAGAAAACACCAACAAGAATAAATGTCAAAAAAAAAAAACTACACCTAGGCATATCATTTTCAAACTACAGGAAGTCAAAGACTTTTTTTAAAAAATTCCTGGCTGTGTGCGGTGGCTCACGCCTGTAATCCCAGCACTTTGGGAGGCCGAGGCGGGCAGATCACAAGGTCAGGACATCGAGACCATCCTGGCTAACACGGTGAAACCCCGTCTCCACTAAAAATACAAAAAATTAGCCGGGCATGGTAGCAGGTGCCTGTAGTCCCAGCTACTGGGGAGGCTAAAGAATGGTGTGAACCCGGGAGGTGGAGCTTGCAGTGAGCCGAGATGGCGCCACTGCACTCCAGCCTGGGCTACAGAGCGAGACGCCGTCTCAAAAAAAAAAAAAAAAAAATATCCTAAGAGAAGCCAGAGGGGAGAAACAACTTACATAAAGAGAAACAAAGATAAGAACATCTGACTTCTCTTCAGAAACCATGCAAGCAAGAAGACAGTAGAATGAAATACTTAGTACTGACAGAAAAAAGGCCCACCAACCTAAAATTCTATAGTCTACAAAATTATCCTTCGAAAAAAAGGCAGAAATCAAGTCTTTCTTAGACAAACAAAAACTGAAGTAATTTGTTACCTATAGACCTGCTTTGCAAGAAATATTAAGTTATTTAGACAGAAGGAAAGGAATACAGGTCAGAAACTCATATCTACCTAAAGAAAGGGCATTGAAAAAAGAATGAATGCCAGTAAAATAAAAACTTACTTTTGTTATTCTTAATTGATCTAACATCTAACAGATCAAAATCATACTAGCAATAATGTATTTCATTATACATACTTTATATGTATGTATACATATGTATATGTGTGTGTGTGTGTGTATAGTGTGTGTGGGGTGTGTGTGTGTGTGTGCTTATATACAGGAATAGCTCATTTTATTGCATTCCATTTTATTACAAATTGCATTTCATTTGTAAAAAAAATTGCATCTTTTTATAAATTGAAGGTCTGTGGTAACCATGTATTAAGCAAGTCCATCAGTGCCATTTTTTCAACAGCATGTGCTCACTTTCTGTCTCTGAGTCACATTGTGGTAATTCTCATAGTATTTCAAGATTTTTCATTATTATTATATCTGCTATGATGATCTGTCATCAGTTACTGTTGTAATTGTTTTGGGGTGCCATGAACCATGCCCATATAAGATGGCAAACAATAGATAAATGTTGTATATGTTCTGACTGCTTCACCAATGGCTATTCACCTATCTCCTTCTCTTTCCTTGGGCCTCCCTATTCCCTAAAAAACAAAAATATTGAAATTAGGACAATTAATAACCCTACAATGGCCTCTTCAGTGTTCAACTGAAAGGAAGAGTCATATGTTTCTCGCTTTAAATTCAAAGCTAGAAATGATTACACTTAGTGAGGAAGGCATGTCAAAAGCCAAGATAAGCCAAAAGATAGGACTCTTGTGTCAAACATTGGCCAAGTTGTGAATGCAAAGGAAAAGTTCTTGAATGACATTAAAAGTGCTACTCCAATGAACATATGAATGATAAGAAAGCAAAACAGCCTTATTGCTGACATGAAGAAAGTTTGAGTGGTCTGGATAGAAGATCAAACTAGCCATAACATTCCCTTAAGCAAAGGCCTAATCCATAAGAAGGGCCCAACTCTCTTCAATTCCATGAAGGCTGAGAGAAGTGAGGAAGCTGAGAAGAAAAGTGTGAAGCTAGCAGAGGTTGGTTCATGAGGTTTAAGAAAAGAGGCCGGGCGCAGTGGCTCACACCTGTAATCCCAGCACTTTGGGAGGCTGAGGTGGGTGGATCACCTGAGGTCAGGAGTTCGAGACCAGCCTGGCCAACATGGCAAAACCCCGTCTCTACTAAAAATACAAAAATTAGCCGGATGTGGTGGCATGCACCTGTGCTCCCAGCTACTCAGGAGGCTGAGGCAGTAGCAACGCTGAACCCAGGAGGCAGAGGTTGCAGTGAGCCAAGATCGCACCACTGCAATCCAGCCTGGGTGACAGAGCGAGACTCTGTCTCAAAAAAGAGGAGAGGAGAGGAGAGGAGAGGAGAGGAGAGGAGAGAAGAGAAGAGAAGAGAAGAGAAGAGAAGAGAAGAGAAGAGAAGAGAAGAGAAGAGAAGAGAAGAGAAGAGAAGAGAAAAAAAAAGAAATGAAAAAAGAAGCCATCTCTATAATATAAAAGTACAAGGTAAAGCAGCAAGTCCTGGTATAAAAGCTGCAGAAAGTTATCAGGAGGATCTAGCTAAAATCATTGATGAAAGTGGCTACATTAAACAACAGATTTTCAATTTAGATGAAACAGCCTTATAGTAGAAGATGTTACCTAGAACTTTCATAGCTAGAGGTGAGAAGTCAATACGCATATGAAAAGATGCTTTCTTTAATCAGTTTTGTAGCTTTCCTCATATAGATTTTGTACATGTTTCATTAGATTTATACCTAAGTATTTCATTTTGGGGGGTGCTAAAGCAAATAATATTGTTTTTAAATTTCAAATCTTACATGTCCATTGTTGGTATATAGGAGAGCAATTAATTGTTGGATATTAACTTTATATCCTGCAACCTTGCTATAATAGCTTATTAGTTCCAGGAGGATTTTGTCAATTCTTTCAGATTTTCAACATTGACAAATATGTCATCTACAAATAAGAACAGTTTTCTTTTTTTCTTTTCAATCTGTGTATCTCTTATTTCCTTTTCTTATCTTTTTGCTAGCTAAGACTTCCAGTATGATATTGAAAATATGCTCCACATCATGTGTCATTAGGGAAAGGCAAATTAAAACAACAATGTGATACCACTATACATCTATTACGATGGCCATAACCCAGAACAGTGAAAATAGTAAATGCTCGCAATGATGCGGACCACAGGAAATCTCATTCTTTGCTGGTAAAAATGTAAAATGGCACAGCCACTTTGGAAGACAGTTTGGTGATTTCTTCCAAAACTAAACATATTTTACTATACAATCCAGCAATCACCTCCTTGTTATTTACCCAAAGGAGCTGAAAACCTATATCCATACAGAAATTTGTACACAGATGTTTATAGCGGCTTTATTAATTGTCAAAACTTGGAAGCTGCCAAGACATCCTTTAGTATGTGAATGAATAAACTATGATACATTAAGACAATGGAATATTATTCATATGCTAAAAAGAAATGAGCTATCAAGCTATGGAAAGACACTGAGGAAACTTAAGTTCATATTACTAAGTGAAAGCCAATATTAAAAGGCTACAGACGATATGATTCCAACTATATGACATTCTAGAAAAGGCAAAACTATGGAGGCAGTAAAAAGATCAGTGGGTTTCCAGGTGTTAGGGGAAGGGGAGGTAGGAATAGGTAGAGTACAGAGGAATTCTAGGGCAGTGAAAATACTCTGTATGATAGTATAATGGTGGATACATGACATTGATACATTTGTTCGAATGCATAGAATGCATAACACCCATGTAAACTATAGACTCACAGTAATAATGATGTCTCAATGAAGTTCATCAGTTGTAACCAGTGTACCACTCTGGTGGTGGATGTTTATAACCGGGGAGACTATGCATTTATAGGGTACAAGGTTTATGAGATATCTCTGTATCTTCCTTTCCATTTTGTTGTGAGACTAAAACTGCTCTCAAAATTGTCTTTAAAAAAATTCTTAACTACCATTTACTGAATTATTCCTCTATACTAAGGACTGGAGGCCATCATTTAATTCTCACTCAACATTTAATTCTCACAACCACCCTATGAGAAAAGTACCACCACCTCAATTTTATAAAAGAGAGAAGCTTAAAGAGGTTATACACTTTTCCTAAAGTACACAGCTAGCAACCCAGGAAGATGGGGTTCTAACTCAGGAGTTGACAGGTTTGTTGTTAATTGTTTTCTGTAAAGGACCAGATAGTAAACAATATTGGCTTTGTGGGTCATATGGTCTCTGTCACAACTACACAAGTACTCTACTCTGCCACTATAGCATGAAAGTGGCCAAAGACAATATGTAAACTAATGAGCATGACTGTGTTTCAACAAAACTTTATTTATAAAAATAAGCAGTGGGTAAGATTTGGCCTGCAAGCCATAATTTTCTGACTCCTATTCTTGCTCAAGACTGATCTAAGCTTCTTGACTCAGATTTCATGAAAAAACGTTTTTTATATCTTTACATCCCCATCAACATCTAGCACACCAACCATGTATGCATAGGCACTCAATAAATATTTGTTGATGGAATAACCAATAAATAAATTAATTTAACACTTATTGGGCATCAACTATGTCCTAGGCACTGTTGTAATCACTTGTCCTAGGTATTGTTGTAATCACTTGTCCTAGGCACTGTTATAATCGCTTGATATATGTCACTGAACAAAAAAGAAATCCTTGCCTGTGAGGAGCTTACAATTTATAAATCTCCAACTCATATAGCATAATTATACGGGTTTCATATTGCTGCCATAACAAATTCCCACAAACATAGTGGCTTAAAACAACACAATTCTGTTATCTTACTGTTCTGTAGGCAAGAAGTCCAACATCAGTCTCACCAGGCGAAAATGAAGGCATTAGCAGGGCTGCATTCCTTTTTGGAGGATCTAGCGGAAGATTTGTTTCCTCGCTCATTATGGTCCTTGGCAGAATTCATTCTCTAAATACTCCCAGTATCTCAGATACTCCCAGTATCTCAGAACTAGCAACTGGGTGTTGAATCATTCTCCTGCTTCCATCTTTCTTTCTGACTACAACCAGGAAATGTTCTCCAATTTTAAGGACTCGTGTGATTGGGTCCTTAAATTGGGCCTACTTGGATAATCCAGTATAATCTCCCCATCTCGAGATAACTTTAGTCACATTTGAAAAGTCTGTTTTGTCATGTAAGGTAACATATTCACAAGCGCCAGAGAGTAGAACATGGGCATCTTTTGGGGGACATTATTCTGTCTACCACAAATACCATCATAGAATTTTATATTAAATCTGATGAATTTGATCTTTGCCAATGGATCATAATTCTAGTGAGTCAATATGATATAAATAATAAATTATTTAATTATAAATAAAATTATAAATTAATATATGTGATAATCCATTAATCTCAGAACAAATTACACTTTTCCCAGCTTTGCTCAAACCTGTAGATTTGAGAATTGCTAACGCTCAAGCTAGTCCTAAATAATGCCAGCAGTTTTCAAAGACTCTTACCTAAAATTAAAAACATTAAAAATAAGTCTTTTTATCATAAGCCTGGCATATCTTGAAGGAATTCTCCATTTTGAACACAAACTGTGCATTCTTAGCTCCTGCCTAAAAATAGGATTCCTACATGTCATTGAACTGAAGTGCTGTCCCTGCCCTTGCCATGTTAGCTCAGGCCACTTGACTGGGCCTCTGCCTTGGTTTTATGATTTGCCTTTCAGTCCCCTAACATTGACTAGAATTTTAGCTGCAAAGCTGTCATCTTCTCTAACCCTTACCAATCCCCCCTACTGTGTTTATATTCCAGGCAGTGGTCAGGTCTTCCTCCAACTGAGATGGACAATATCAATCATAATGCAAGACTTCTAGCTCCAGGAGAGTTACTCTCTGGTTTGCCCAACCTTTTATTGATGATAGACACTATCTAAACTGGCCCAGGTTCCCCTAAGCCACAGCATTGAGGCTTGGTCTGCTCATCACTCTAGCTTCTCAACCCTAGGCCTGCCCTTAAAGCTAGCCCAGTTCCCAAAATCCAACCCTATGTGTATTATTTGTCTTCCTTAATGGCCCCACCATCTACCCACGGTTAAATTAAAAACCTTGGAGGAATTTTCAATTCCACTCTGCCTTTATCTCCAACTTTAAATCACCATATTGTGCTGATCACCATGGAACAGAGAAGGACTGGCTTGGCAGGGGAAATAACGGTTTCTGTTTTAGAGAAAAGGCCCACTTTTCACCCCTAGACATTCAGCAACCCTTGCCAATGAAGCACCCTCAGGTAAGGGGAGAAGGTTCTTTATAATCTCTGGAATGAAGGGAGACTTTTGAAAGTTTTGGTTCTGGTTCAAGTAGAAAGAATATTAATCTTAGAGTTTTAAAGATCTGATTTCTTTTTTAGGCTCTGCCGCCTACTTGACCATTTTTTCAACTAGGAAATGCAAATAACACCTACCTCACGGGGTTGCTGTGAAAATTAAATAAGGTAATGAGTATGAAAGCACTATGTAAAATGCACGTATCAGCTGTTATCATTACGATTATCCTACTAATGCCCCCCTGTCTCCACTGCAGCAAATATTACTACTGTTCAGGGTGATGGGTGAATATTGTAAAGCTAATCATTCAGATTCATTCAAAAGACCATTCACTTTTGTTTTATCATATTAGCAGAGGTTATTTTATTCTAATCCTGTCCATCAAGTTACATTCTGGACAGAGCTCAGTCTGATCGAACCTGCCAATATCAGCTTGGCTCTACTTAAAGATTCATTCAACCACCTTCTCTGAAAGCACAAGCCAACATTTGTATATATCTGTATCATAAATCATATGCTAACAAGTGCCAAAAGCAGTCACCTCTTTTATGAATCAGTCATTGATTCCCAAGACTGAATTAGCCCCTTCTTCTCATATTTTCCATCATATGTTGCCAACCCTGTGATAGCATTTATAATATGGCATTATACTGGTGTCTTTGACCTTCTACAAGAGATTGTGAGCAACTCTACGGTAGAGATTTAGTCTTTGTATTCTCATTCACGGCACACAGCAGATAGCCAATACATGTTTATTAAAATAAAGGAGGGAGAGCCGGGTACGGTGGCTCATGCCTGCCCAGCACTTCAGGAGGTGGAGGCGGGCAGATCACCTGAGGCCAGGATTTCAAGACCAGCCTGCCCAACATGGAGAAACCCCATCTCTACTAAAAATACAAAAAATTAGCCGAGCGTGGTGGCACATGCCTGTAATCCCAGCTACTCGGGAGGCTGAGACAGGAGAATCACTTGAACCCCGGAGGCAGAGGTTGAAGTGAGCTGAGATCGTGCCATTGCACTCCAGCCGGGGCAACAAGAATGAAACTCCATCTCAAAAAAATAAGTAAAGAAAGAAATAGCCGGGCGCGGTGGCTCACGCCTGTAATCCCAGCACTTCGGGAGGCAGAGGTGGGGCGGATCATGAGGTCAGGAGATCGAGACCATCCTGGCTAACACAGTGAAACCCTGTCTCTACTAAAACTACAAAAAATTAGCCGGGCGTGGTGGCGGG
>NW_026652282.1:19934211-19988746 GCF_009828535.3 Hylobates moloch
AAAAAAAAAAAAAAAAAGAAATAAATAAAAACAAAGGAGGGAGTAGAAGGAGAACCACACTATAGGGGAAATTACCCCTTAAATAGCTACATTGCTCTAGCATATTTTAGGTATGCAGGAATTTCAAATAAAGGAGAAACAAAATAAAGAAAAACCATTCTTTCCAAAAATCTCCAGTTTACTTTTCTATAGCATGTTTAAAAGGTGTTATCAGTTGTTTGTAAGGGCAATATAAATTAGGCTAATTATTCCAAACACTTCACATTGGAGATACGTGAAAGAAGAAGCAGTTTATTTGAACCTCTCAGCTCTTGAATGTCCTGTGCCCTCTGGAGAAGGAGAGAGCTTAAGTTTTATTTAGAGAAAAATCCAGCATTACATATAGAATATAGATGTGTTTCTGAGAAGGAAGATCAGAGACGGAGGAAATTTTCTCATTTGGAAAGTTGTTCCTATAAGAATTTTAATTATATACTTTCAAATAATAACATCACCTATCTTGATATCATATAATCCCTTCTTGGTAATCTTCCTTGATATTTCAATTTTAAAATTAGTCCAAGTAACCCTTGGATTATATGCAAATGAAAATTCAGTGCTGTTGTAGATACTTTTTAAGGCACTGCTACCATTGGAAAACATGATTCTCCTGGGTTAGGTAAGAGGTCAGGGCTTCAATGACTACCCTACTGCGCTTCGGTCATGCATCACAAATGTTGACATGTACCCCTGTGAGTCTTGCGGAAATGCAGATTCTGATTCAGTGGGTATGATTCAGTAGATCCAGGTCATGTACAAAGGATCAGAAATGAGACTACTTCTGACCTTTTAACATTTCCAACAATTTCCCAGGTGATACCCAAGCTGCTGATCTGCAAACCACATACTGAGTAACAAAGTTATCATAGACATGGTGATTTTTAAAAATTCACTATCAGTGAAATTTTTAAGGTAATCTATCACTGTATTCCCCCTATGTCAGTGGTTATGAAAATTTTCCACTTAACACCTTTTACTTGAGAGAATAACAGCTTTAATAAGCAGCCTTGAAACACTGAAGCTTTTAGTTAGTCCGAATTTAACCACTATGCAAAACGCGGCTTATGTAATGATTAAGAAATGATAATGTCCTTGGCAGATGAGGTAAATTATATTTAAGCTACATTTTTTTCTTCAAAAAGTCCTTTTTCTATGGCTCAACATGGGAATAAAAGGGATTCTCATCTCACGTGAGCATTTCCCAGTAATGAGATAGCTCTTGGAATAATTTAACCGACCAGGAGAGCAAATCCAGACAGCCCTTAATCAGTAATGACAAATTTAATCACCTTAAAAGTAAAAGAAGTTGTGTTTTCCAACGCTTGCCATTTTAGATTTTAGCCATGCCCTAGAGTTATAAAACTGCTTCCTCATCAATCCATTCTCCATGCCACTAACATTACTTATTCTGGCTGAGCATTCAAGAGTAGAAACTTTAAACTAAATGATAGAAGAACTACAGCTCCTAGACAGCATACATTCTGCCATGGCGGTATTGAAAATCTGCAGGCCCTCACACTCAGATTGAAAGTTTTCCCTCTCATTTTTCCTTTCTCGCTAATCCTCTTTTTTTCTCAGTTTCCTCCCTACCTTAAGCAGTTGATATGCTGTATAAAGTTGTGGATGAAGTAAATCTTATGGGAAAAATTATATTTTAAGTGCACTTAACAAAAATTAATTTTTGTGATGAATTCTATATAAAGAAATAAATCATTCTTTGTAAACAATCATTCCCCAAATATCTGTTAACAAATTTAACAAATTTTTCAAGCTCTTGTCTCATTATTTCAAAGCAGAATATCTGTATATTTTCACTTAACACATCACTTTAAATACTTTCGTTTTGTTTAATTCAACAAAGGGAAACTAACACCCATGAGATTGGTGAAGGATCTGGGGCTAACAAGAGCAGTAGGTGGCTACTAGTAGTAGCGCCGAAAGATAATGGAGAGATCCATTATCTAGAAACCAGGAAGACCTCTGGTTATAGGAAAAAGACACCCTGTGCCCTTGGATACAGGAATACAGCCACTTCCCTTCCACTGGTCAAACCGAACCCTGAATTGACAATATCAATAGAGGTCAGACTCCTAAAGCACAGAGCAGGAGAGCAGAGTAGAGAAGCATGGAGATAGAATTTGTAAGGCTGTTGAAAGAGCAGTGGGCACAGTGGCAGATATAGGTAACATATGGGAAATAGGAGAGTCGAGGGAACATTCACTTACTGAATGCTGAGACCATTAATCCCTTCCCCACAGTCACAGTAGCCAGGCTTCAATACTCCAGGCAGGAGATTGGATGGTTCATCTCTAGGGGATGAAAAAGAAATGAAAAATTAGATTAAATATTGGAAGACAAAATTGAGAAAAAAATACTTAATGTAAAGCAAAAAGACAAAGAAATGAAAAATCAGAGCATAAGAAAAGTGAGGAAGAAGCCAACAGTTCCAACATAAATAAACAGTTATAGAGTCCCAGAACATGAAGGGTGATAATGAAGGAGAAGAAATCATCAAAAAATAAAATTCAGCAAAACTTTCCAGATGGATTTCCAGATTGGAAAGACTTGCCAACTATGCAGCACAATAGATTAAATCAGGCCCTCACCAAGGGAACTTTACCATAGAATTTAAGAGCACGGAGACAAAATGAAGATACTGTGAGCTTCCAGAGAGGGAGAAAAAACAGGTCATATACAAAGGATCAGAAATGAGACTATTTTTAACTTTTTAACAGCAAAATAAGAAGCCTGTAGGCAATGGAGCAATACCACCAAACTTTTGAAGGAACACAATACCCAACCTATAATTCTACACTTACCCAAGTTATCAATTAAAAGACTTTTTCAGATATGCAAAAACTCAAAATTTTATCTCCTAGCATCTCTTTCTCATTTGGTTACTGAAACATGTGTTATATCAAACTGAAGGGTGTAAACCAGAATAGAGGAGGAAGTAGAATACAGAAAACATAAAACTCAGAGACAAAGATATCCCACAATGACCCATATGTACCATGCAGAGAAAATAACCAGTCCAATTCAAAGACATTTCTTCAGAAAAAAATAAAATACCTGATGCATTAGGGAGAATTTAGATAATTAATTAGGGAGATAAGTTGAGTTAGTGATAAGTATGTATAAAACTAGGTAACTATAAAATAAGGCAATTATTAGTATCAGAAAAAAATATTTTGCAAAAAACAGCGGCTGGGCAGGGTGGCTCACGCCTGTAATCCCAGGTTTGATCTCTTTAAATAATACCATATTTCTTGGAAGTTTTGTTCATTTAAAAAATTCTCGCCGGGTGCGGGGCTCACGCCTGTAATCCTAGCACTTTGGGAGGCCGAGGCAGGTGGATCACGAGGTCAGGAGATCGAGACCATCCTGGCTAACATGGTGAAACCCCGTCTCTACTAAAAATACAAAAAAAAAATTAGCCAGGCGTGGTGGCGGGCGCCTGTAGTCCCAGCTACTCGGGAGGCTGAGGCAGCAGAATGGCGTGCACCCAGGAGGCGGAGCTTGCAGTGAGCCCAGATCGCGCCACTGCACTCCAGCCTGGGCGACAGAGCTAGACTCCATCTCAAAAAACAAAAAAAACAACAAAAACAAAGAATCACAATATATGACGCAGCTCAGTTATAGTGCTTACACAGTTACACTAATGTAAATATTGAAGATTGAAGATTTCACTAACTTACAAGAGGAAGTCTGAATATGTGAGGATGGAGGAAAAAAGAGAACGGAATATTCATTTTTCTTTCTGGAATGTCAATCAATAATATTTATACCCAGAAAATCAAGAAGTAGAAATAAAAGCATGTTATTTAGGGAAACGGAGATAAATACTCAAAGATATAGCTAAATTATCATTGTAGTTTTCTGTGTAATTTGTACAGAAATAATAAGCAGACATATTTTTCTGCATTCAAAATTTAATGAAAACTTTTAATTAAATTTAAAATGTAAAAATAAATTTCAAAATTTTAAAGATAAATAATATAGGATATTTCTGTCACTTCTGAGGTATGATAGTTCACAAATTACAGCATGCAATTCTTGTCTTTCTTTACATGATTGCTTTTAATATATTCAATTGCAAAGGGAAATGTTTGCTTTCTAATTATTACAGAAAGCATGATTAAACCAAATGTTAGCGTTGAAGTAAATGATTCATCTTATTCTTTTGTCTACCAAAACATCAATAAAGAACCTAGATGCATCTTTGAAAATTTCTACAATTTCTAACATTGATTAATCTTTGTACCATATTTACATTATTATGACTTGAAATTCTTCTTGAAAGTTGGCATTACCCTTAATGAAATACTGGAAGTTTGAAATAATGGAAACTCCTTGCTATATAATAGATGAAAATTATAAATTTTTTTCCTAAGACTGACTTTCTTTGTCAAGACTTTGATGAACAGTTTCTAATAATGACATCTTCCCAGGACAATTTGAAAATTATACTTTAGAATTCTTAATTAAGTTCTGTTGCTTCAACATGCCAACACTATAGCACATCAACAATGTGAATTTTCTCCTCCACTCTGTATAATGCCTCTTAAAATCTATGATAGGAAAAATTTATCTTACTCATTTCACCAATCTCCTAACTACAAAAAAAATAAGAGGATATGGCTTTATACTGTGCTTAGAGAGCAGACAGAAACTGAGAAGTATGCTAAGAAAATACGAAGATTTACTTAAAATTTGTTTGCATAGTAATATGAAAATATATGTCCATGACTATTTAAGTTATGAAAAAATGAATAGGAGAATCGAAGTGAAAAAACATAATTATCAATTCCAAATCAAAACATGAAAAAATAATATTAAGCACTTTGATTCACATTTTGTATTAGTTTATATAATCCTAAAAACAAGCCTATAAAATAAACACTATTACTATAGTAACCTATTTTACAAATAATGAAACTGAGACATGAAAGTGAAGAAATTTACCTTGCTAGAAAGTTGTAAATACGGAAAATAAAAGTAAACCCAAACATCTTTGAGCAGAAACTATCCTTTAAGTCACTATTCTAAAACAATTTATATTTAACGTTTATCTAATTATGGTTTCCCAACAGATTCTATTTGTGTAGTAAAAATATAAGAACAGTTTATCTTTCTCCTCATTCATTTTCAAATTCAATGCTGTTATGCACTTTCTCCAATGTTCGTGATCCAGTCCTAATCTATCTTTAAGGAAAAAAAAAAAAAGCAAGCAACTGGAGCCAAGATGGCCAACTAGATGCAACCAGGAAAGGCTTCGACCACCAAGGGAGACCAGACCATCAAGTAGACCAGGATATTCTGAACAGATTTTTAGAAAGAAGGCATTTTAGAAAGAAGACATACAACAGATGCAAACCCTAGGATGATAGGGGAGGAGGCTGGGAACCCTGTAGGGGGTTGCCAAGCACCAGGACTTGTTCCTGGCCCTGAGAAGCTCCTAGGAAAGGGGTGAGTGAAATGGGTGTGAAGTGGCCCACTTTCACCATGGACCTCCATGATCCTAGCTATGGGAGACTCCACAATTTCTAGGCACATTTGAGCTGGCAGCGAGAACTGCCTAGTAAGTTGGCAGAGACAGAACTCCAGCCTGTGTGGAGCCCAGAAGGTTTGGCATGGGATTGGCTGCAGCGGAGCATGGCCATGGGCGTCCATTCCCCAAGACTCGCCATACTCCTCTAGGTGACTTTAGGCTTTGTTATTAATAGCTGCCAGGCCTGGACAGAGCAAGGCTGTCTTGCCCTTGAGAAAGAAACAATCTGATCTGAAAAGACAATCTGATCTGAAAAGCCCCTGTCTTCTGGCCTCTCCCAGGATTCCTGCCTGGCTGAAGCCACTTGCAGCACAATCACTGCCATAGCTCTTTCACCAGCATACCCCGCCTAATCATTGCAGTGCTTCTGCAAATGGACATCCACCAGCAGACACCAACCCACAGCCTTCCCCACCCAGTATGCAATCACCTGCAACCTCCCCCCACTGCCCTGCCAGCATACACGTGTGTGCAGACCTACCACCACCTTGCCAGCACAGATGTGCACGGGAGCCCACCACTGCACCACCGGAGTGCTTTTCCCAGCAGCCCCATCAGAGTGTTGTTGCTAGCAGACATGGACCCCTCCAGCGTATCAGGTGCTTAACCTCAAAAGGCCAGAGAATAAAGCTGTGGGTTTAGTACCAGCCTCCCGAGTTTACAGCATGTAGCCCAGCAGTGCTGAGTTGAGTCTTGGCCTTCTGAAACCATCCAGAAATGAAGCCAATTGACTAAGCCCAACTTACACTGCAATCAAACCCTCAAGGACCTCAACGAATATAAAAGCAAAAAGGCTCATCCAAAAGACAGCAACTTCCAAGATTAAAGGAACATCAGCCCACACAGATGAGAAAGAATCAGTGCAAGAACTCCGGCAACTCTAAAAGTCAGTGTCTTCTTACCTCCAAACTACTCCACTAACTCCCCAGCAGTGGTTCTTAACCAGACTGAAATGGCTGACATGACATAAAATTCAGAATCTGATGGCAAGGAAGTTCATCAACACGCAGGATAAGGTTAAAACCCAATCCAAGGAAAGCAGTAAAATGGTCTAAGAGTTTAAAAATGACATAGCCATTTTAAGAAAGAACCAAACTTGCAGTGAGCCGAGATCGCGCCACTGCACTCCAGCCTGGGCGACAGAGCGAGACTCCGCCTCAAAAAAAAAAAAGAAAGAAAGAAAGAACCAAACTGAACTTCTGGAAATGAAAAATTTACTACAGGAATTTCAGAATGCAATTGGAAGCATTAATAACACAATAGACCAAGCTGATGAAAGAATATCAGAGTTCAAAGACAGTTCCTTCTAATCAATGCAGTCAGACAAAAATAAAGATAACAAGAATTTTTCGGTTTTTGTTTGTTTGTTTTGAGACGGAGTCTCGCTCTTTCACCCAGGCTGGAGTGCAGCGGCGCGATCTCGGCTCACTGCAAGCTCCGCCTCCCGGGTTCATGCCATTCCCCTGCCTCAGCCTCCCGAGTAGCTGGGACTGCAGGTGCCCGCCACCATGCCCGGGCTAATTTTTTGTATTTTTAGTAGAGACAGGGTTTCATCGTGTTAGCCGGGATGGTCTCGATCTCCTGACCTCGTGATCCGCCCGCCTCGGCCTCCCAAAGTGCTAGGATTACAGGCGTGAGCAACCACGCCCAACGAAAATTTTTTAAATGAACAAAACTCCCAAGAAATATGGTATTATTTAAAGAGATCAAACCTACAAGTCACTGGCATTCCTAAAAGAGATGGAGAGATAGAAAGACATCTTTAAAAATTATTTGAGGATATTGTCCACAAAAATTTTCCTAACCTTACTAGAGAAGTCAACATGCAAATTCAGAAAATTGAGAACCCTTGCAAGATACAAGATGATCATCCCCAGATGGTCAGCAGATTCTCAAAGTCAACATGAAAGAAAAAAATCTTAAAAGCAGCCAGAGAGAATGGACAGGTCACATAAAAAGAGAATGTCATTAACAGTTGACCTTTCAGCAGAAACCTTATAATCCAGAAGAGATTGGGGGCCTATATTCAGCATCCTTAACCTTTTTACCATTTAGAAAAAAAAAAAAGTGCAGCTGACTGCCAATGTTCATTTAATGTTATATAAACACACTCTTTGAGGCTGAAGCAAATCTGATTGATTTTAAATGTGAAAATAAAATATAAAAACTGTTCTTGGAGTTATTTCTAAACAGAACTAACATCAGAATCATCTGAATCATTAGAATCATCTATTTCAAAAAAATCAGATTCATCAAATTAATCTTTGGCCAATTACTATTTGAGAACAATGTTAACATCATGCATAGGAATGCTACGTTTTCTAAAATGTGACGTTCTCAGTGATCAAGAATTACTATATTTTGTAAATGGAAATACCACTACTATAAACAGAATGCTACAAATATAATAATGTCTTTTGTTTCTAAGTTGATATACTAGAGCAATGCAAAAATAATAATAAAAGTGAGATATTTCATGGTAAATTTATCTCAGAGTAAATGCTGCAGCTGCCAGCAAGTATTCTTGGGGTATATGGGAAAAGGGTTAAAGAAAAGAAATTCCAACCAAGAATTTTATATCCAACCAAACTAAGCTTCGTAAGTGAAGGAGAAATAAAAATCCTTTTCACACAAGCAAATGCTAAGGGAATTTGTTTCCACCAGACCTGTCTTATAAGAGGTTCTTAAGGTAGTGCTAAACATGGAAATAAAAGACTGGTACCTGCCACCATAAAAACACACTTAAGTACATAGCCCACTGACACTATAAAGCAACTATACGATCAGCTCTACATAACAGCCAGCTAACAACATGATGACAGGATCAAATACTCACATATCAATATTAACCTTGAATGTAAATGGGCTAAACACCCCCACTTAAAAGATACAGAGTGGCAAGTAGGATAAAAAAGCAAGACTCAACTATAGGTTTTATTAGTCAGAGTTCTTCAAAGGGACAGAACCAATAGGATATATGTATATATAAAAGGGAGTTTATTAGGGAGAATTGGCTCACACGATTACAAGGCAAAGTCCCGCGATAGGGGAAAAGAAAGAAGCCATCAGTGGCTAATTCGGGTTCAAAAGCCTAGAAACCAGGGAAGCCGACAGTGTAGCCTTTGGCCTATGCCCAAAAGCCCAAAAGTACCTGGGAAGCTGCTGGTACAAGTCCCAGAGTCTGAAGGCTGAAGAACTTACATTCTGATGTCCAAGGGCAGGAGGAGGAAGAATGGAATCAAGCATCCAGCATGGGAAGAAGAAAGAGAGCCAGAAGACTCAGTAAGTAAACTTATCCCACCTTCTTCCACCTGCTTTGTTGAAGCTGCCCTGGCAGCTGAATGGATGGTGCCCACCCACATTGAGGGTAGGTTTTCGTCTCCTAGTCCACTGAATCAAATGTCAGTATCCTCTAGCTATACCGTCACAAACACATGCAGAAATAATACTTTACAAGCCATCTAGGCATCGCTCAATCCAATCAAGTTGATACCTAATATTAACCATCACAATTGTCTTCAAGAGATCCATGTCACATCCAGTGACACCCACAGGCTCAAAGTAAAGGGATGGAGAAAGATGTATCAACGAAATGGAAAACAAAAAAGATCAGGGGTTGCTATTCTTATTTTAGACAAAACACACTTTAAACCAACAACAATCAAAAAGGACAAAGAAAGGCATTACATGATGATAAAGGGTTCAATTCAACAAGAAGACTTAACTATCCTAAAGATATACGAACCCAACACTGGAGCATCCAGATTCATAAAACAAGTTCTTAGAGACCCACAAAGAGACTTAGATGATAACACAGTAATAGTGGAACACTACAATACCCCGCTGACAGTGTTAGACAGATTATCCAGGCAGAAAACTAACAAAGATATTCGGGACCTAGATTCAACATTTGACCAAACTGACCTAACAGACATCTACAGAACACTCCACCCAACAACAATAGAATATACATTCTTCTCATTCGCACATGGCACAGACTCGATGATTGACCATATGCTCAGCCATAAAGCAATTCTCAACAATTTCAAAACACTGAAATCACATCAGCCATACTACTGGACCATAGCGCAATAAAAATAGAACTCAATTCCAAGAAGAACTCTCAAAATCACATAATTACATGAAAATTAAACAAAATTTAGCATCCTTAACCTTTTCCCATTTAGAAAAAAAAGTGCAGCTCGCTGTCAATGCTCATTTAATTTTATATAAACACACTCTTTGAGGCTGAAGAGCCTGATTTTCAGTGTGAAAATAAAATATAATAAATGATTTTGGGGGCCGGGTGCGGTGGCTCACACCTGTAATCCCAGCACTTTGGGAGGCCGAGGCGGGCGGATCACAAGGTCAGGAGATCGAGACCGTCCTGGCTAACACGGTGAAACTCCGTCTCTACTAAAAATACAAAAAATTAGCCAGGCGTAGTGGCGGGCGCCTGTAGTCCCAGCTACTTGGGAGGCTGAGGCAGGAGAATGGCGTGAACCCAGGAGGCAGAGCTTGCAGTAAGCGGAGAGAGCACCACTGCATTCAAGCCTGGGTGACAGAGTGAGACTCTGTCTCAAGAAAAATAAAAATAAAAATAAATAAATGACTTTTAGATAAAGAACGAAATCAAGGCAGAAATTTTTAAAAATTCATTGAACCTACTGAAAACAAAGACACAGTGTTCCAAAATCTCTGGGACACAGCAAAACCCGTATTAAGAGGAAAGTTTATGATGTTAAATGCCTACATTAAAAATTTAGAAAGATTTTAAATTAACAACCTGGCATCACACCTAGGGGAACAGGAAAAACAAGTGCAAACCAACCTCAAAGCTGACAGAAGGAAAGAAATAACAAAAACAAAAGCTGAACTGAATGAAATTGAGACAAGAAAATCCATACAAAAGATCAACTAAACCAAAAGTTGGTTAGTTGAAAGAATAGATAAGGTTGATAGACCAATACCTAGATTAATAAAGAAGAAAAGAGAGAAAGGCCAAAAAATCCAATCAGAAATGAAAAAAAGGACGTTATCACTGATCCCACAGAAATACAAAAAAACCCTCAGAGACTACTATGAATACCTCTATGCACACAAACTAGAAAACCTAGAAGTAGATAAATTCATAAAAACACACAACCTCCAAAGATTGAACCAGCAGGAAATTTAAACCCTGAACAGGCCAATAATGAGTTCCATAATTGAATCAGTAATAAAAAACCTACCAACCAAAAAAAGTCCTCCATGATATATATTTACAGCTGAATTCTACCACATGTACAAAGAGGACCTGGTACTAATCCTATTGAAACTATTCCAAAAAATAGAGACTCCTTCCTAACTCATTCTATGAGGACAACATCATTCTGATACCAAAACCTGGAAGATACACAACAAAAAAAGAAAACTTCAGGTCAACATCCTTGATGAGCACAGATGTGAAAATCCTCAACAAAATACTAACAAAACCAACCTGGCAGCACATCAGAAAACTAATTTACCATGATCAAGTAGGCTTTATTCCAGGGAGGCAAGGTTGGCTCAACACATAAAAATCAATAAATGTGATCCATCACATAAATAGAACAACAACAACAACAAAAAAAAAAACCCACATGTTCATCTCAATAGATGCATGAAAGACTTAAATAAAATTCAACATCCCTTCATGTTAAAAACCCTCAACAAACTAAGCATCAATGGAACATACTGCAAAATAATGAGCCATCTATGACAAACTCACAGCCAACATCACAATGAATGGGCAAAAGCTGGAAGCATTCCCCCTGAGAACCATAACAAGACAAGGATGTCCACTCTCACCACTCCTATTCAAGATAGTACTGGAAGAACTAGCCAGAGCAATCAGGAAATAGAAAGAAAACTCATCGAAATAGGAGAGAGGAAGTCAATCTATCGCTGTTTGCAGATGATATGATTCCATACGTAGAAAACCCCTTTTTCTCTGCCCAAAGCCTCCTAGAACTGATAAACAACTTCGGTAAAGTTTCAACATAAAAATCAATTTACAAAAATCAGTAACATTTCTATTTATTTATTTATTTATTTATTCACAGAGATGAGGACTCACAATATTGTCCAGGCTGGTCTCGAACTCCTGAGCTCAAGTGATCCTCCCACTTTGGCCTCCCGAAGTGCTGGGATTACAGGCGCGAACCACCATGCCCAGCCCCAGTAGCATTTCTATATAGCAATAACATCCAAGCTGAGAGCCAAATCAAGAATGCAATCCCATTCACAAAAGCCACAAAAGAAGTAGAAGTACAGTTAACCAGAGAAGTGAAAGATCTCTACTACAATGAGAATTACAAAACACTGCTGAAAGAAATCATAGATGACACAAACAAATGGAAACACATTCCATGCTCAAGATTGGAAAAATCGATTTTGTTACAATGGCCATACTGCCCAAAGCAATTTACAGATTCAATGCTATTCTTTTCAAGCTACCAACATCATTTTTCACAGAATTAGAAATAACTTTTCTAAAATTCATATGAAACCAAAAAAGAGCCTGAATAGCCAAATCAATCCTATGCAAAAAGAACAAAGCTGGAGGCTTCACATTACCTGACTTCAAACTGTAAGGCTACAATAACCAAAACGGCATGATACTTGTACAACAAAAGACACATAGACCAATGGAACAGGATAGAGAACCCAGAAATAAAGCTTCACACTTACAACCATCTGACCTTTGACAAAGTCAACAAAAACAATGGGGAAAGGACTTCCTATTCAATAAAAGGTGCTGGGATAACTGGCTAGCCGTATGCAAAAGATTGAAACTGGACATTTCACCACATACAAAAATCAACTCAAGATGGATTAAAGAGTTAAATGTAAGACCTCAGACTAAAAATCTCTAGAAGAAAATCTAGGAAATACCATTCTGGACATACACCCTGGCAAAGATTTCATGACAAAGTCTCCAAAAACAATTGCAACAGAAACAGAAATTGACGAGTGGGACCTAATTAAAGAGCTTCTGCCCAGCAAAAGAAACTATCAATAGAGTAAACAGACAGTCTACAGAATGAGAGAAAATATTTGCAAACAATGCATCTGACAAAGGTCTAATATCCAGCATCTATAAAACCTCAAACCAATTAACAACCAAAAAAACAACAACCCCATTAAAAAGGGGGCAAGGGACATGAACGGATACTTCTCAAAAGAAGACATATACATGTCTAACAAGCATATGAAAAAATGCTCAACATCACTAATCATTAGAGAAATACAAATCAAAACCACAATGAGATACCATCTCACGCCAGGCAGAACGACTGTCACTAAAAAGTTAAAAAAAGTAACAGATGCTGGCAAGGTTGCAGAGAAACGGGAATGCTTATATACTGCTGGTGGGAATGTAAATTAGTTCAGCCACTGTGGAAAGCAGTTTGGTGATTTCCAGAAGAATTTAAAAAAGAACTACCATTCAACTTAGTAATCCCATTACTGGGCATAGACCCAATGGAATATAAATCATTTTACCAAAAAGACACATGCATTCCTATGTTCATCATGGCACTATTCACAATAGCAAAGACATGGAATCCAACTAGATGCCCATAAATAGTCAGCTGGATAAGGAAAATGTGGTACATATACACCATGGAATACTACACAACCAGGAAAAGAATGAGATAATAGCCTTTGCAGCAACATACATGCAGCTGGAGGCCATCATCCTAATTAACACAGGAACAGAAAACCAAATACTGCATATTCTTACTTACAAGTAAGAGCTAAAAACTGAATACACATGGATACAAAGATGAAAACAATAGACACTGGGGCCTACTTGAGGGTAAACAGTGAGAGGAGGGTGAAGGTTGAAAAACTACCTATTGGGTACTATGCTCACTACCTGGTGATAAAATTATTGGTAAACCAAACCCTAGTGACATGTAATTTACCCATGTAACAAACCTGCATATGTATCTTCTGAACCTAAAACAAAAGTTGAAAAAAAAAAAAGTAGCCAGGCTCGGTGACTCACGCCTGTAATCCCAACACTTTGGGAGACTGAGTCGGGCAGATTACCTGAGGTCAGGAGTTCGAGACCAGCCTGGCCAACATGGTGAAACCCCGTCTCCACTAAAAATACAAAAATGAGCCTGGCGTGGTGGCAGGTGCCTGTAATCCCAGCTACTCGAGAGGCTGAGGCAGGAGAATCGCTTGAACCTGGGAGGCAGAGGTTGCAGTGACCCCAGATCGTGCCACTGCACTCCAGCCTGGGAGACAGAGCAAGACTCTGTCTCAAAAAAAAGAAGAAAGAAAGAAAGAAAAAGAAAAAATAAGAAAAGAAAGAAAAAGGAAATAGAAAAAAATACCAAACCTGAAAATACTGCCAATTATAAGTCCTACCAAAATAGTAATTTCTGGTTTCCTCTAAATATACTTCCTTTGTTTGACTCATCACTTGGAATTGTGGATGTTTTGACTTATTTGGGGCATAAAGTGATTCCCTGGCCTTTTTAACCACACAATATCCACAACCTTCCCTTGTTATTCTCTATCTTCTTCTTAGGCTTTGTTTTTCTCCATAATACCTATCATAATCTGACATGACATTATATACTATATCCATTTGTTTATATCCTTTTGCCTCCAATATAAATTCCTTGAGCACAAGGACTTTGTCTTGTTTTCCATTATAAACCTCATAGCCAGAACTGTGCCTACATATAATACATACTCAATTAATACTTGTTGAATGAATAAATTAACAAATTGTTTTTCACTTGTAAAGAGATATCATCGTGTATACTAAGGAGATACACTAAACATCATAGCATTACGTTACATATAATGCATTATAAATTGCATATAGTTAAACTCCTAGTGATCTTTAATTTGATATCTATTCAAAAGTCTTTACAATTGGCCTTTAAAAGTATTACTACTTTGAGTCTATTTATAATTTTGTCTCATTTCAATGTAATAATGTCCCTAAGAAATATATTTCTACTCAAACTTGCTCTAGAGCAGCAGAAGTTGCTCTTTATAAAACTCATTATCAAGATTATCTAAATGAGAGATACAGTTGCTCAATGTGCATCCTTCTTTCTAATTCATTTTAGTTCTTTTGAAAACAGGGAGACGCATGCAGATTGAGAACTCTTCAAAAGACATTGTTCCTTTCTGTATATAATTTACAACCTTTTCATTATATTCCCAACATTTTTATCACTCATGTGATATGCTCCAAGCATTGTGGTGAGAAGCACTTCATGAATAAAATGTATCAGTGCCTGTAAAATTTGTAAGAAGAATACCTCAGGCATACTTGAAATAGAGCACATTTTTGACACTTGACACTTATAATAATTCAAACTCCAGTGGCCTTTTTCATCTTGTGTATCAGCAAGCTGGAAAACCTCCATAGACAGGAAGGGTAAATTCCCTATGTGCCATGTTCCTAAAATGATTGGGCTAGGGTTGCTCCCTTCCCACACATGACATTCTCAAAAGTTAAAACCTGCTAATGGCCCCTCAAGCAAAACCTTTTTGCCTTTTGGTGATATTGTGACACCGACTAAGAGTTCTCACACTGGATTAAGTACGAAGGTATATCCCCCAGTTACATTACTAGTAGTGCCCAAGACAGAATGGTCTTGCTTAGCTTATTCCTAGTTTTTGATCATCTGCTAAAGAATAATAATACACGTTTGCAAAATAAACCATCAGTGCACAAAAGCTTAACATTATCATCCACCCCAAACGGAACTTTAATTGGAATATAATGAATACTTGGAGTATTTCTTAAACATCTCCCACATCCCTAATGTTTTTTCCTAAAATTCCATGTTTTCTGTTATCTTAACTTACGATTGAAAGCTGACCTCCAAAGCAACACTATGTATACCACATATTGAAGTACAGCTGATCTTGCTGAAGACATTGATAACTTCCTCATTGCAAAAATCATCTTCAGTTATTTTCCATCTTGTTGGAATACTTACTCAAGCACTTGAAGCTGCTGAGTCATTCCTTTCATTAACCAAAAAAAAAAAAAAAAAAAAATACTGTGCACTTATGTTATTCCAGGCAGTGGGAATACAATAATTAATAATAATTTTTAAAACAGTCTCAAAGCTCAAAGGAGTTTACAATCTAGTGGCAAAACAGAGTAATTACCAGATAATTATAATTCAGAGTGGTAATGTCATAAAACAGTGAGAAAATATTGCAATAATAGGGGCTCCAGCCCCAGACTTCGGGGGTTAGGAAAAGCTCCCATAGGAGATTGCATTCAAGTCGAGTCTGGAAGAATTAGTCAAGTCATCCAGGGGAAGGATTTAGGGAAATGGAGTTCCAGAGATAAATTAGTATATACATAATCCCAGGAGCAAGAAAGAATAGAGAATTTGGGGAACTTCAAGTGGCTCAGGATGGCTAGAGCTTAAGAGTCAGGGCCGGGCGTGGTGGCTCACGCTTGTAATCCCAGCACTTTGGGAGGCCGAGGTGGGTGGCTCACAAGGTCAGGAGATCGAGACCATCCTGGCTAACATGGTGAAACCCTGTCTCTACTAAAAATACAAAAAAATTAGCCGGGCGTGGTGGCGGGCGCCTGTAGTCCCAGCTACTCGGAGAGGCTGAGGCAGGAGAATGGTGGGAACCCGGGAGGCGGAGCTTGCAGTGAGCCGAGATCGCACCACCGCACTCCAGCCTGGGTGACAGAGTGAGACTCTATCTCAAGTAAAACAATGATAAACTGGATTGTGGCTAAAGAAGAGTGATCAGAGTGGTCAAAGGAATCGGGACAAAGCAGTGAGAGAAGAGGACAGCAGAGGTCTGAATACATTTATCATGCTAAAGAGTTTGGAACTCATTTGGAGAAGAATGGAGTATCTTGAACCACTTTCAGCACAGAGACATGTGATCAGTGTGACTGCCTCGTCGAGTACTGATTAAAGGGGTCAAAATCAGAGGCAGAGGAAAATATGGGGAGGCCATTGTAGGCATGAGATGATGGCAGCTTAAACTAGAATGGTGTCAGTAAAGCACAAAGAGAAGTAGATGGCTAGATTTCACAGCTAGCTATTCAGGATGCAGAAGGAAGAGATTTTGGTGGTGTTTAGCGGTCTGCTGAATGTGAGTAGTAACAGAGAGGAAAAAAGTAAAGGATGAGCCTCAGGTTTCTTCATAGAGACCCTCATGTTCAAGCTAAGTTGCCCAGAAGGCAGTTGGATATATAGGTCCAGAGCTCAGGAGAAAAGAACTAGTTTGGAAGGCAGGTGTATTCTGGTTTTTATTCTACCTCTCTGGCCACTGCTTCTTTGAACTTGTTGTATTTGACACACAGATATAGACCTTATTTCTAATTATTCCATCCTCCTACATATTCTCTTTCACTCTACACACTCTTCCACATGGATTTCACGTACACACTCAGTGTTAATGACCGGCAATGTTTGGGTTCCTCAGAAAACCACTGTATTTGGGAGATGATCCTCAGAAACACCAAAAGAGGAGTCGAAAAGTTAATTTAGGGAAGGGAAAGTAGCCTATAAAGGGTCAATTTCCAAGCAAGTTACCACTGGGGGTAAAGAGAGCTAAAACTCACTGGGGAAGTCTGGTAAACTATGCAGAAGACATGCCTCAGAGTTATCCAACTTGATAGGTGAGGGACTTTATGTATTAATACACCAATTTCAGTCAGCCATTGGTCAATGGCTACTGGCCTGCCTCCTCCAGGTACATGCGTACATGGGTAGAGAAGGCTGTGACACTAGGAAAAATATTTAGTCATAAAAATGCAATTGCAAGTCTGCCCTATGCAGATAAAGCCCATACACACATAGGTAGGACAATTACAGAATCTGTTACAACATATGTGCACAACTCCCAAATCTATAGCTTCAGCAAAAGGATAATATTGAAAGTCAGGTTCCACTGTGAAACTATCAAGTGCCATCTAAAATGAGCTGTTGATTAAAGGGACCAAGAAGAGAGAAGTGACAACCAAAATATGGAACCAAGCAAACACAAGAGAACCAGAGAGGTAAAAGTAAAGATGAAACATTCAGAGTACAGGAGATGGAAACGGCCTAGCTACACAAAGTGAGTTCTGAGGACCAGTAGGATCAGCATCACTTGAGAGAGAATTAGAAATACAGACCTACCGAATTACAAGCCACAGAAGCAAGAGCTCCAGTTCTTATGTATGCACATTAAAGCTTAAGAAACGCTTTTCCTTCTTCTTTAGAGCTTGTGTCACCATGATGAAGACTTTTAAAATGCATTCCTAGGTGCTTATATTTGGGTGGGTGTCATATCCATTGCCTGCAATCCCTAATCCTCTTAAATAGCATCCAGATCCACTAAACTCTTTAAGCCAAAAATCTAGACTCCTCTCTCTATTACCCACCATTGACAATCTCTGTGATTCTCTGCCAATGCCATAGTGTAGGTCTGTATCCTTTACAAAAGATAATTGCAATAACTTTTTCACTGGTATCATTGACTTCTGGGTCTTCCTGCCCCAACTTAACCTCCAAAATGACACAGAGCGATTCTTAAAGTACAAACTACCATACTGTTCCTCACTTAAATAATAAGAGTAGTTATCGAACAACTTTGAGACAAATTCCTAACTACTTAGTCTAGTACCATGAGCTCATCCATGATCTGGTATCTGCTTAAGTTCTTGCAAATATACTGGCCTAGTATAGTTACCATAATTTGAGCATTAAATTTAGTGCTAAAATTCCTGTCAATCAACTCATAAAGGGCTTGAGGGTTACATAATCTTTATCTTTAAAAGTCTGATGCTTTAAAATTTTCATTTGCTACTCTGGATTTAACAGCAGGTTAAAAGGCCATAAAAGGGCCCTCTCTCTAAGTATGATGTATCCTGGGTTATTTCCAGGCTCTAGCCCATAAGCTAGTGCAAGGATGGTAATCCTCTGTTAAAAACCTGAACTGTTATGTTCAAGACTGTGCCTTAATTTCCTGATACCCTTTATCTGGCATACAGACAACAGTTGCTCTTGTTCTTGAACACTGAAGTCATAAATCAGGCCTGTCCCTTATCACACCTAGCCCTAACCAGGAACTTTATCCAAGGCAGGAGCCATGAGAACCCATCCAGAATACCTTAGTCTGTTTTGTGCTGCTATGAAAGAATACCTGGGAGTGGGTCATTTATTAAGAATAGAAATTTATTTCTCACAGTTCTGGAGGCTGTGAAGTCCAAGATCAAGGTGCCACCATCTGATGTAGGCTTTCTTGCTGCATGCTCACATGGCAAAAGGGGGAAGGGCAAGACAGGAGTGAACTCTATGCCTTCACATAGCAGAAGAGCAGAAGGGGGAGAACCAATTCCTATAAGTCTTTTTAAATAGTAGCATTAATCCATAAATGAGGCCAGAGTCCCCATAATCTAAACACCTCCTATTAGGCCCCATCTCTCAAAACTGTTACAATGGATATTAAGTTTCCCACACATAAATTGTGCAGGCCACATTCAAACCATGGCACCAAAAAGGAGGGCAAATCAGACAATTATCATTTTATGATCAAATTTTTAAAGAGATGAAGGTATTTCTGACATTCAATTTTGGATGACTTTCTTACCTGAGCCATGATATAAGGAAAATCAAATAACATTATGTACAATATCTTTAAAAGGATTTTTCAACAATAAATACATTGTTTGTATAATTTTCTTTCTAAAAACAGCTTTGTTGAGGTATAATTGATGTCCAAAAATCTGCATATTTTATTGGTGAGTTTGGGCATATGCATACACATATGTGATACCATCACTACAATCAAGGTAATACACATTTCCATCACTTCTAAAAAGTTTACTTGTGCCCCTGTGGTTGTGTGTGCATGTGTGTGTATGTGTGTGATAAAAACACTTAATATGAGATCTACACCTCAACAAATTTTTAAGTTCACAATAGCATATTGTTAAATATGCATAGGCAACAAATCAAAAATAGACAAGTAGGACTACAGCAAACTAAAAAGCAAAGCAAAGGAAATAATCAACAGAGTGAAAAGGTGAGTATGGAATGCAAGAAAACATTTGCAAACCATTTATCTGATAAAAAGTTACTATCCAAAATATATAATAAACTCCTATAATTTAACAGTCTACAAAAGCCCAATTTTAAAATGGACAAAGGACTTCAGTAGACATTTTTTCATTAAAAATCATATAAATGGCCACCAGGTGAATGAAAAGGCATCAAACATCACTAATCATCAGGAAAGTGAAAATAAAAACCACAATGAGATATCACCTCACACCTCGTATCATAGCTATTATCAGAAAAACAAAAGGTAAGTGTTGGCCAGAACGTAGAGAAATGGAAACTTTTCTTCACTGTTGGTAGGAATGTAAAATGGTGTAGCCACTATGGAAAAAAGTATGGAAGTTTCTAAAAAAATAAAAACTAGAACATATGATCCTGCAATCCAACTTCTGGACATATATCCAAAAGAATCAAAATCAGGATTTTGAAGCAATATCTGCACTCCCAAGTTTATTGCAGCATTATTTACAATAGTCAAGATATGGAAACAATCTAAATGTTTGTCAGATAAATGGATAAAGAAAATGTAGTATATGCATACATACAATGGACTATTCTTCAGCCTTTAAAAAGAGGAAATTTAACCACAACACAGATGAACCTGCAGGACATTATGCTAAGTGAAATAAGCCAGTCATAGATGTACAGATACACATGATTCTATTTAAACAAACTATCAAAAATAGTCAAACTCACAGTAGCAGAGAATAGAATGGTGGTTTCCAGGGACTGTGGGGAGTGGGAAAAAGGGAGTTGTTGTTCAATGGGTTTAAATTCTAATTATGCAGGATGAATAAGTTCTAGAGATCTGTTGTATATTATGTTTGTATTTACATTTTTAAAACCATAGATAAAGGTTAAGGGCATGATACTTTTGCAACCTTAAATAAAAGCAACTGGACTGGAATTGGAGGCTTGGTTTGCATTCCAGATTGCAACTTGTTGCCAGCAGGAACCAAAGCAAGTTAATCTATTAATGTCAGTTTCCTCACGTACAAAATGTGGATAAAAATACTCAGTCTAAATGTTAGTATGAGAATTGAACTAGCCAACAGATATGAAGGCATCTAGAATAGTGCCCAACATACAATAAGCAGGAAATAAATATTAATGTCTTCTTTATATTCCTCAAACATCAAATATTCATCAGCTAGGATATTTTTCAGGAGTAGAAGTTAATTCCCACAATAAATTCACCATTTAGAAAAACAAAGACAAAAAGCACAGAACTCTGCAATTTCTAGAACTACAACATGGCTAATGTGAAACTGCTCTTGCAATAACATCTAGCACTGCTCAACAAAGATTAAACACTTAAAACTATGTAGTCAGTTCACAAGAAAAAAATAAATTTTTATATACTAGAAATGTGGATTTCAAAGTCAAAGTATTGTAAACAAACTAGAAATCTCAAAAATTCTCAAAGCAAAATTCTCACTAGTTAATATAGCAGCCACCTAGGGTTGATATTAAAAATAAAAGTATATATTGTTTTGTTTTATATTTATAATCAAGTTTATTGAGATATAATTTAAATATAATTATAATCATACATGATTTATTATATATAATTAAATATACAATTTATCGTATAATTATAATTATATATTATATAATATATTATTATATAATATATAATTGAGATATTGTATAATTATAATTACATGATAAATTATATATAAATTATGGTACACCATTATTTATATATAAATTTTGGTGTGCCATCCAATGTATTTTGGTAAATCTACACATTAGTCACCATCACATTCAAGACATAGAACATTTCCAAATTCCCAAAAAGTGCCCATCTGCCCCTACCCGATCAATTCCTCTTCCCATCCCCAGCCCAGACAACCACTGATCCGCTTTATATCACTACAACCTAGCTTTGCCATTTCTAGAATTACATAAATGGAGTCATACAGCATATCTGGCTTATTTTGCTTTTGCGTCTGGCTTCTTTCACTTAGCATGTGTTTTTAAATTCATTAATCAAGAATGCATCAGTAGTCCCTTCTTTTTATTGCTGAGTAATATTCCACTGTAGGAATACACGATGCTTTGTTTATCCATTCACCAGTTGCTGGACATTTGGGTTGTTCCCATTTTTTATCTATTACACATAAAGTTTTTTTTATAAAGCTAGATGTTTTATTTATCTTGGAAAGAACACCAAGGAATGGGATTGCTGAGTTGTATGATAAACGTACATTTACCTTTTTAAGAAACTGCTAGACTGTTTTCTAAAGTAGTTATGTCATTTCATATTGTACTAGCAATAAGTGAGACTTCCAGTTGTTTCATATCTTTATCAACCTTTGATATTGTCAGCCTTTTCAATTTTAGCCATTCTAGTAGGTGTGACTTTAATTTGCATTTCCCTAATGAGTAATGAATGATGTTGAGCATCTTTTCATAGGCCATTTATATATCTCCTTTTGTAAAGTGTCTGTTCAAATATTTTGCCTATTTTTTACATTGGGCTGTTTAGCTTTTATTATTGATTTACAATATTTTCTTAAATATTCTTGATATGGAACTTTGGTTTTAATCTGTAAAAAAGATATGAAATGAAGGCTTCTATAAGTGCAAGGCAAGAATTTGGTGTTGAGACATTCTTCATAAAACCAGAACCTTTGAGAAGGGCTGTATCTCTAGTTAAGACCCTCACCACCATCTCTGGAAAAATGGCAAAAAAAAAAAAAAAAAATTGCCTCAGCTTTTCGTCTCTAAATTAAAAAAAAAAAAAAGTCTCATGAGAAAGTGCAACCTCAAGATAGTGTAACATACGGATTTTGAATCCAAATGTGCCCTCCCAAGTGATGGTGGATTTTCCAAGTTGAAATAGTAACAAAATTAGCTCGGAACTGGTAATATCCTTAGGGTGACTAGCAGAAGCAACCAGAAAACCACTGTTTATATGTTTCAAGAGCCCAGGCATATTATGAATTCCCCCATAAACAAATCCTCACTAAAGATGTTGAGATAATTAGGCCGGGCGTGGTGGTGCACGCCTGTAATCCCAGCACTTTGGGAGGCTGAGGTGGGTGGGTCACCTGAGCTCAGGAGTTCGAGACCAGCCTGACCAACATGGTGAAACCCTGTCTCTACTAAATACAAAAAATTAGCCAGACATGGCAGCGCATGCCTGTAATCTCAGCTACTTGGGAGGCTGAGGCAGGAGCCATTGCGCTCCAGCAGCCTGGGCAACAAGAGCAAAGCTCCGTCTCAAAAAAAAAAAAAAAAAAAGTTGAGATAATTAAAAAAAAAAAGAACGAAGAAATGATCTATCTTGAAAAGCTTCATATGACACACAAAAGTAGGAATAGACCATAAAATCTTTGAGTTAATAGAAAAATATTTTTCAGTATTAAAATATGTATTAGACATTATAAGGAAAGAACAATATTCTATGAAAAAATAAAAGGCATATTTGAAAGTAAACTGAATATGATTTTTATAATGAAAAATATAGCTTTAAGGTCTGTGAGCTGTCTGATTAGGAGGGGAATTTGGAGGGTCTTTAAAATCCAATTTAATGTTGTCATTCTTTGATTCTAAGAGTGACCACCGTTTTCAGATTCTCCCAATCATGCTAAATGAACGGAGACGTTCTGTATAAGTTTTGCCCTTGTGTGGTGTCCCAAAGGGTTGCAGACATGAGGCAACAGAGCTTTGACCAGCGACTGTAGCTACTTTTAGCCTTTTAAAATATCTAACCATTTACATGCAAAAAAGTATGAATGAGAAACATGATGACAAAGTACAGGTCTCCTCAGAGACAGAGTGATAACCATCTAATACTACCTTTGAGCTGACGCTTGAATTCTTCCACAGTAGCCTGGCAAGTTGTCATTTAGCCTTTCCTGGACCAGCTCAATGATGGGAATTTCACTACCTCCAGCAGCTTCCAGTTCAATTTTGGAGCTATTTTAATTGAGTATTCTCCTTATACTAAGCCAAAATCAACGTGCTTATTATTTCTCCATTTTTTAGTTCTGCACTTTGAAGTTATTCAGAACAACTTTAATCTCTCTTCAAAATAGCATGTGGAAAACAGCTATAACCATTCAACATCCAGATCAAATGTTCCCAGTTCTCTTTACTAGTCACCGGGTAACATAGCTTTGAGTCCTTTGACCACTCTGATCACTCTTCTTTAGCCACAATCCAGTTTGTCATTGTTTTTCTTGAAAGTAAAAACCAAAACTAAACACAGTTTTCCTTTTGTAGTCAACCACTGAAAAATTAGGGTTGAATATTTTAAGATATATAAAGCAAAAATGTTACAAACACAATGAATATTTTAAAAATAAAATACTGTTATGATGGAAGAATTCAATATACCCCCTTAAGAAACTGGAAGATCAGCTGGGCGCAGTGGCTCACACCTGTAACCCCAGAACTTTGGGAAGCCAAGGTGGGCAGATCACCTGAGGTCGAGAGTTTGAGACCAGCCTAACCAACATGGAGAAACCCCATCTCTACTAAAAAATACAAAGTTAGCCGGGTGTGGTGGCACATGCCTGTAATCTCAGCTACTGGAGAAGGCTGAGGCAGGAGAATCGCTTCAGCCCCGGAGGCAGAGGTTGTGGTGAGCCGAGATCACACCATTGCACTCTAGCCTGGGCAACAAGAGCGAAACTCCATCTCAAAAAAAAAAATTAGCCCAGCAGGGTGGAGTGCACCTGTAGTCCCAGCTACTTGGGAGGCCAAGGTGGGAGGATGACCTGAGCCTGGGAGGTCAAGGCTTCAGTGAGCCATAACTGTACCACTGCACTCCAGCCTGGGCAAGAGAGTAAGACCCTGTCTCAAAAAGAAAAGAAAAGCAAGAGAGAAATTGTCAAATAAAATAAGGAGAAAAATGGTAAGTACAACAGTGACCTTAAATACTATAAATAATGAGATTAGCTTAAACTATCAGTGTGAAAAATTCCACACCCTACCCTACAAACAGGGAATATTCTTTTTTTTCTTCCAAAATGTATGGGATATTTACCAAAAATAATGATTAAATAGGACCTTAATAAATCTGCCGTAGAACTTCTACAGAACTGAACACTAATAACATAAGAGATTGTAGCCACTTAAAAACGTAAAACTTTAATTTGGAGTAACTGCAATTAAAATAGAACCAAAACCACATGAGCAAACTTTTTGCAAATTAATGGTACTAGTAAGCCTATATATGAAATAAAAGAATATAAAAAAGCTTGTTCAGATGACTATTTATAGCCTTAAATTATTTTTTCTATATAAACATGTGAAAAAGAAATAAACTACATAGTCAACTCAAAAACTGAGAAATATCACAGAAAAATAAAGTAAAATAAAGTAAGAGAAAGGACTTTTTTTTAACTAGAAAGCAAAATAAAGTAACAAGGACTAGAACTGACAAATAAAACCAAGAGCTAATACTTTTAAAGGACCAGTAAACTTGCCAACCTCTGGGAAATCTGAAAGCGAAAAGAGAAGCCAAGGCCGGGCGCGGTGGCTCACGCTTGTAATCCCAGCACTTTGGGAGGCCGAGGCAGGCGGATCACGAGGTCAGGAGATCGAGACCACGGTGAAACCCCGTCTCTACTAAAAAATACAAAAAATTAGCCGGGCGTGGTGGCGGGCGCCTGTAGTCCCAGCTACTCGGAGAGGCTGAGGCAGGAGAATGGCGTGAACCCGGGAGGCGGAGCTTGCAGTGAGCCGAGACTGCGCCACTGCACTCCAGCCTGGGCAACAGAGCGAGACTCCGTCTCAAAAAAAAAAAAAAGAAAAAATAATTCCTGTGTAATTTAAGCTACTCCAAAACATAAAGAAATGAGTCCTCTAATTTATTTCATGAAGTCTGCAAAACCATAATTCCAAATCCTTAAAAGGATAGTAACATAAACTGAGGCCAAGTCACATACAAGCCCAGAAGCAAAACATCTTAAATAAACTAATAGCAAAGCCAATCTACGAGAGGATTTTAAAGTAATTGACCATCACACCAAAAATGGTTTCTTTCAGAAATGCAAAATTGGTTTAACTTTTGGATGCTCATTAATATATTATCAGCCTGATAGAAGTTGACAGGGAATCTGATAAAATTCAGTAAGCATTCATGATTTTAAAATAATAAAATCTCCTTGCAAATTAGAAATAGGGTACATGCTTAATGGTTTTTTTTTTTTTTTAAATGACATCTACCCACATCATTATACTTAACGGTGAAATATTAGAGACATTACCATAATTATTTAAAATACATTTAGACTATAAAGCACTTATGAGAGTAGGAGCCCCAAGCTGGGTTTTGCTCACCACCGCATCTCTAGTGCCTAGCACAGTGCCAGATGATCCTAATTTTTCTTCTTTCTCACTAGCTTCTCTTTCTCATTCTCTTTTGCTGGCTTCTCTTCATCTTCGCAACTTCTAAAGGTTGTCTTCGAATACTTCTTTCTGCTCTTTGTACTCACTTCCAAGGTAACTTCATCCAGTACTATGGCTTAAAGGTCATCTGTATGCTGATGACTCATAGTCATCATAGAGCACCTGCATTCTACCTTTTTTACCTCAAAGTCTATCTTTTTCATGCCCACCAACCACACTCCAGCCACAGTCACCTTCTTGTCCCTTGAACATGATGTGCTTGTTCTATCACAGAGTACTTGCACCTACTGCTCTTTTTCTGGCAATGGTCTCCCAACAGATTTGCATGATGGCCTTTTCCCCTTATAAATTTCATCTCAAAAGTCTCCTCCTCTGAAAGGTATTTTTCAATTTTATAGTGGCATCCCCAGTCCATAGTCCTTTTCTATTGCATTTCTCAACTATATTTTCTTCATAATCTTATCACTTATTACTAGGCAAAACTGTATTTATTTGTTTATATATTTGTTGGTGGTCTCCATCTGCTGGAGTATGTTCATTTGAAGGTAATGCATGTGTGACTGCAAGGATTTTGTGCATTTTAATCACTGAAGTTTCTCCATGGTCTCGTGCATTTATTCTTTGAAATGACCTTTAAAGCCATTTTGTCAATATACAAAAATTGTTGAAATTTTTATTGGAATTGCATTAACCTTATAGACTGGAATATAGCAGGCACTTAATAAATCTTTTGAATAGCAAATGAGGGAATTTATGAAGAATACAGAGCTAACAATTATTACTTTTATTCAATAGTGTCCCAGAAGTTCTAGAAAATGCCATATGATAAGTACAAGCCCCAGAGATTTAAATATTGCAAAGACAAAATTGCAATTAGTTGCAAATTATATGATTATTTTTCTATACATTACAAGACAGTCAACTAAAAACAAAACTTGTGAGATTCAATAAGGTGGCAAGTTACAAGTCATTTAAAAACTAGTATCTTTCCCATATACCAGAAATAACTAGTTAGAAAATATTATGGAAATAACATTAAATTTTACATAGCAATAAAATATATACAATACTTAGAGACTTAACAAAAATATATAGAATGTATCTAAAAGGGAATACAACACTTTACTTAAGGGTACAAATGAATACTAAATAGAAATTTATATCATGTCCCTTTAAAGGAATACTGATAGTTTCAAAATTATAATTTTTCTCAAATGAGTCTGTAAGGTTAATATAATTACAATAAAAATTCCAACAGTATATTTGACTATTGACAAAATGACTTTAAAGATCGTTTCAGAGAACAAATATACAATAAAAGCTAAGAATCTCTTGACAGGGAGGAATATTAAGAATGGACTTGTTCTGTTGAATATTAAAACCTAAAACCACTTTAATTAAAAAATCCAACTATTGCCGGATTATACACGTGGGTCAATGAAACTGAAGAGAAACTCTAAAACACAAAATATATATTAACATATGATAAAGATGGCATTTTCGATCATGAGAAAAAAATTATATAATCAATAATGTTAGAAAAACGAATAATGTTTTTTAAAAAAAGCCAATCACTCATCTCATATCTTATACCAAATTAAATTACAAAATACTAAAAATATAAATGTCATATCAAAATAATTAATCAATTATTCCTTGTCTGACCCCAGTTATATTTATGTTGGCACTTTTCACCATATCCTATGTGCCTCTTATACTTTTATCTTTATATTCCATTTTTTTCTCTCTGTGTTTCACTGTATACACTTTATCCTGAGCCATCCTATGGTTCAATAATACTCTTTTGTATTTTTACATGTTGCACTTCTTTTTGTTTTTTATTTGTAATACTTTAAGTAAGAAATTGTTTGAAATAAGACAATAAGAGTCTAAAAATAAGGAGTCGGTGGGAGAGCAGGAGACCAGAGATTATTAGAGAATCAACCTGACAATAACCTAGACAAGGAATAGGAGGTTGTTAACCGCCACCAAGAGGTCCAGTGCATTTTGCTGTCCTCAGTGATAGGCCATATTTAACCTTCTTACAACAGAAATATCATCAGAGACTTTATCAAAAACTAGGCTGAAATCCATATATACTACATTCATAGCATTTTATTGATCCAAGTCTAGTATTTACATGACTGCTTTGTTCATTTTGAGGAGTATATGTTTAGAAATACATATTAAATATGGAATTCTACACTCTAAGTAATAAAGAAGGTTTCTAGCAAGAAAAGAATGTCTGCAATTAGTTTTCCTCTAAGCCAGGACTATTGAAAACTATGCCGTTTTGATTCTCTGCTCATTTAGGAAACAGACAAAAGACGAATATTTAAAAGTTCAATAATTACAGGGCAATCAACTTATATTCCCCTCTTTAAATCCACAGAACTGAAGTTTTCAAGTTATTAACATTAAGCTATTATGCAGATGAAAGAATAAGAAATTGGCATCAGCAGACTCAAAGGAGAATATGGATATTCCATAAATCCAGGAACACATGTCAATGTTTCCAAGCACACAGCAAAATGCCTAAGGGCAGACCAAGTGGGCGTACAGTATTTTTTTAGAAATAGACTTCAATATAAGTTGCCAGGAGGTGGCCATTTATGGCGAAAGGGTCAGATGGAAGGAATGTGGAATGGTTCCACATGTGTTTTAATGATTGAGTAGTCAAGGTAAAGCCGAGTGCTGTTCTCAAAAATTGCTCCTGGGGATGTTACATATTTAATTCAGTCCAGCTGGAAAAGGTTACAGGATGTAGTCCTCAATCTGAATGACTGTTGCGCTCTTAAAATGCTGCTTTTGTGCAATGTAAGGAACAATTTTGATTGCAGTTTTCAGTTAAAAGGCCTTCCTCTCTGCAAACAAACTTGTCAATTGCATGGAATCTGAAGCAGCCAATTGAAGGAACCAATCAGCAAGGCTTGCTGAGAGCTGCGCCTGAAGAGCCCCACACTGCTGAGTGAGGGGGTAGTCTTAATACCAGCCGAGTGATATTTGAAGTAGTATACAGTAAGTCCTTACCTAACATCCTATCCTTGATAGGTTCTTGGAAACTGTGACTTTAAGAGAAATGATGTAGTATAATAAAATCAATTTTACCATAGGCTAATTGATATAATAAACAAGAGTTAAGTTCTTATGGCTTATTTCTAGTTACAGAAATATCACCAAACTTCTAAAAAAAGACAAAAACACTTCTAATATCAAACAATGAAGTACATGTAAGCATGTGAGCTATACATACATTTAAGAAAAATAAAGCAAAATAATTATTTACTTGCTTATTCCATTTCAGGGTTACGGGTTGCCAGAGCCCATCCCAGAAGCTCAGGGCACAAAGGAGGAACCAAGCCTCGCCAGGATGCCATCCCATCGCAGGTGCACTAACACACACACACACACACACACACAGCGCACTTGCTCAAAAGTAGGACCATTTAAACAAGCCGATAAACCTAACATACGATGCATGTGTTTGTGATGTGGGAGAAAACAAACAGACTTGAGGAGAATGTGCAAATTCCACACAGACGGTGGCATCCACCTGGAATCAAATTTTTTTCTCATTAACGCAATAATGAAAAGACGTTGAATGTTATGTCGTTATTCAAGGACTACTGTAAGAACTGCAGCCCTGTTTTCTGGCTGAAAGACCATCATACAAACTGTGACCAATAGCTATTATGTAGGTAAATGTGCATTTAGTTACATGCACATTAGATAGGAACTTTAATCCTTGTGAAACCCAGAACACTCCTATTTTAACTTATCTTAATAAAATATAATGGAATCCATGGAAGAGGCTCCATGGTCAAGGTTGAAAAGGCAATTGCTTGCTAAATGCCATTTTTATTTATTTATTTTTTTTTTTTTTGAGACGGAGTCGCGCTCTGTCGCCCAGGCTGGAGTGCAGTGGCGCAATCTCGGCTCACTGCAAGCTCCGCCTCCCGAGTTCACGCCATTCTCCTGCCTCACCTCGTGATCCGCCCGCCTCGGCCTCCCAAAGTGCTGGGATTACAAGCGTGAGCCACCGCGCCCGGCCAGCTAAATGCCATTTTTTAAATTGCATTTCAAAAGCAATTTAAATTGTTCTGAAATAGCTATAACAAAGATAAAATTTGCCTTAAGCTAAATGTTGTCGAAATTAAAAGTTTGAAAGAAAGAAAATGAGTCATCATCCAGATTTTTTAAAAATATGCTGAATTTGAAGTTTCTTTCAAAAAGTACAGTGTTTCAATGGGGGGAGTCCAATTTTTGTAAAATTTTACAAAAACTGTATTACCGTAAAGGCAGCCTACTGCACACAAGGATCACAGTGACTTTTAGTTGTTATTCTACATGATTACTTAAAATTTTTCTGATTTTTTTTACCCTCATCTATCTTCTAATTTGTCTAGTTAATTCTTAAGAATTTCAAATTTTCTTTGAAAGATGATAGACGCCGGGCGCGGTGGCTCACGCTTGTAATCCCAGCACTTTGGGAGGCCGAGGCGGGCGGATCACGAGGTCAGGAGATCGAGACCATGGTGAAACCCCGTCTCTACTAAAAGTACAAAAAAATTAGCCGGGCGTGGTGGCGGGCCCTGTAGTCCCAGCTACTCGGAGAGGCTGAGGCAGGAGAATGGTGTGAACCCGGGAGGCGGAGCTTGCAGCGAGCCGAGATCGCGCCACTGCACTCCAGCCTGGGTGAGAGAGAGCGAGACTCCGTCTCAAAAAAAAAAAAAAAAAAAAAGAAAGATGATAGACATTATGAGATGAGAGATAATCTACAAAAGTTACAAATGCTAACATGTATAAAACAGTCAAACTATCACAGGTCAATGACCTAAACTGCATTAAATAAATTATGTTTATAGGCATCAGTAGTTGAAAATGCTCAATAATTCTGGGCTCCTTCCCCAAAATGTAAGACTTAAGTACTTCAAAGGCATTATTCTTTACTCATGAGGGTCAGTGGCTTAATTTAGTAAAAGAAAAAGGAATGGACCCAGGATCCCAGTAAATAATTACTAACTGATCGCAGTGCTCTTTTATCCAATGAACAACCAACAACCAACAGAAAACCCTTGATTCACAGAGGAGCAAACCCTAGCTATTATTAAGACAGTCATTTTTTACCCTTTTTTTAAAAAATAGTAGAACAATATGTGTTGGTCTAATTTGGAAGGTAAAGTATGTTGACTTATTAAAATTTCTTAATGGAACCACACCCCCCAAATCATTTCCCGTTAGGATCAAAGTTAACAGCTGCCATTAGGGCTGGTGTCAATTTAGAGATCTCTTCTCACTTATGCCAGAACTTATAAGAAAAGCCCATGAAGAAATAGCAAGTGCTAAAATAACTCTACATCAATAAGCCATTCTATTCAGACATTGCAAACACACAAGCCCTTGAAATCATCACACCACTGACCCACCAAATAAGCTATTTTTAGCCAATGAGGATTACCTTCCCCAACAACAAGAACAAAACAGGCCATTTGACATATTCTTTCTGGTTTCTAGGGCTTTTTCACTTTCCTACATACTAATGAAACACAGATATCTAAACAATGCCAGCTACATAGTGATATTTTTTACTCTAGAATTGTTTGCTAATCCCAACCAGTTCAGGAAAGCTTTATTGATAGGATTCAGAATCACACTGTAGCCATCCAAAGCCTGCTTACCAACCTAATGCATAGTCACGTGAGAGACAAACAGAAAGGAGGATATAAATTTTATAAAAATCTATATATTGGCAGCAATCCAGGCCTTAGCTAAGTCATAACTCACCTTAGCCTCAAGCTACATTATTTTAGCATGGCTGCTTTCCTAGAGGCATAAATACCTTAGAAATAATGAATGCCACGAATATGCATGTATGTTTTATCAGTGCTGTTTGCAGCGAAGTCAAGTTTACAAATAGAAAAAAAAATAAAGTACATACAATAAATTTTTACAAATAATGCCATTTTAAGTGGATATGAACTATTTTTTCCATATAGTATAACTGGAATATATTGTTTAATACTCCAAGTTCTAGCTTTAGATTACTTGAAATGAATATTTATCAATAGAATACTTGTATAAAGTATAGTTACAAAAAATAAATGTTAAAACATAGATGGAAGAAAAGAATGCTTAGATGTGTGCCAGCATGGGAGCTGGGTTTATGTGCCAGCATGGGAGCTGGGCATCCCTCCCTCCACAAGACTGGCCTGGGAAGGGAGCAGCCTGTTATCCAGCCACAGCTTCTGCCCAAGGAGGCCTGCAGCCAAACAAACCTAGAACAGCCCAGTGATCTGGGTACAGAAGGCTTAGAACAAATCGAGCTGGGCAGGCCTGCTCCTGAGGCAGGTAATAGACAGGATTCAGTTGGGGGAGTGTGAGTTTAGCAGACGCCACAACCACGTGCTGGGGTAAAAAACACTGGACCATAAGTGCCACACCAGCTCAGATCATTGACGCCAAAAACTAACAAAGAAATTCTGGACTTAAATTCAACACTTGACCCATTGGACCTAACAGACATGTACAGAATATACTTCACCCCACAAATACAGAACATACATTCTTCTCTGGACATGAAACATACTCCAAGACTGACCACATGTTCAACCATAAAGCAAGTCTTTTTTTTTTTTTTTGAGACGGAGTCTCGCTCTGTCACCCAGGCTGGAGTGCAGTGGCGCGATCTCCGCTCACTGCAAGCTCCGCCTCCTGGGTTCACGCCATTCTCCTGCCTCAGCCTCCCGAGTAGCTGGGACCACAGGCGCCCGCCACCACGCCTGGCTAATTTTTTGTATTTTTAGTAGAGACGGTGTTTCACTGTGTTAGCCAGGATGGTCTCGATCTCCTGACCTCGTGATCCGCCCGCCTCGGCCTCCCAAAGTGCTGGGACTACAGGCGTGAGCCACGGCGCCCGGCCAAGCAAGTCTTAATAAACTCAAAAAACAGAAATCACACTACACATACTCTTGGACCACAGTGGACTAAAAATAGAAATCAATATCAAGGAGGGCTCTCAAAACTACACTATTACATAAAAACTAAACAACTTAGCCGGGCGCGGTGGCTCACGCCTGTAATCTCAGCACTTTGGGAGGCTGAGGTGGGCGGATCACGTGAGGGTGGGAGTTCGAGACCAGCCTGACCAACATGGTGAAACCCTGTCTCTACTAAAAATACAAAAAAATTAGCCAGGCATGGTGGCAGGCGCCTGTAGTCCCAGCTACATGGGAGGCTGAGGCAGGAGAATTATTTGAACCTGGGAGGCGGAGGTTGCAGTGAGCCGAGATCGCGCCACTGCACTCCACCCTGGGCGACAGAGCAAGAGTCCATCTCAAAACAAAAAAACAAAAAACAAAAACTAAACAACTTGCTCCGGAATGACATTTTGGTAAAAAATGAAATTAAGGCAAAAGTCAAAACATTATTTGAAATGAATGATAACAGATGCACAACATACCAAAGTTTTTGTGATGCAGTAAAAGCAGTATTAAGAGGAAAGTTTATAGTGCTAAACACTAAATCAATAAGTTAGAAAGATATGAAATTAGCAACCAAACATTATACCTAGAGGAACTAGAAAAACAAGAACTACCTCTAAATCTACCAGAAGAAATAAATTATTAAAATGAGACTAGCACTGAACGAAATTGAGATGCAAAAATCCATACAAAGGATCAATGAAATGAAAAATTTGTTTTTTGAAAGGATAAACAAAATCAGTACACCAATAACTAGAATAACAAAGAAAAAAGAGAGAAGACTCAAATAAACACAATCAGAAAAGACAAAGGTGACATTACAACCAATCCCAGAGATATACAAAAGATCCTCAGAGATTATGAACACCTCTCTGTACACAAACTAGAAAATCTAGAGGTAGGCCAGGCACAGTGGTTCACGCCTGTAATCCCAACTACTCAGGAGGCTGAGGCAGGAGAATTGCTTGAACCCGGGAGGCAGAGGTTGCAGTGAGCCGAGATCGCACCATTGCACTCCAGCCTGGATGACAAGAGCGAAACTCTGTCTCAAAAAAAAAGAAAATCTAGAGGATATAGATAAATTCCTGGAAACATACAACCTCCCAAGATTGAATCACGAAGAAACTGAAACCCTGAACAGACTAATAACAAGTTCCATAATTGAATCAGTAATAAAAATACTACAAAACAAAAAAGGTCCTGTACCAGATGTATTCACAGGTTAATTCTACCACATGTACAAAGAAGACTTGGTACCAATCTGATTGAAACTATTCCAAAAAATCGAGGAGGAAGGACTCCTCCCTAATTAATTCTACAAAGCCAGCATCCTACTGATACCAAAATCTGGCAAAGACACAATAGAAAAAGAAAACTCCACAGGCCAATATCCCTAATGAACATAGACACAAAAATTCTCAAAAAAATACTTGTAAACCCAATCTAGCAGAACATCAAAACGTTAATTCACTATGATCAAGTAGAATTTATTTATGGGATGCAAGGTTGGTTCAACATATGCAAATCAATAAATGTAATTCATCACATAAACAGAATTAAAAACAAAAACCATGTGATCATCTCAATAGACACAGCAAAACCTTTTAATGAAATCCAACATCTCATGAGAAAAATGCTCAACAAACTAGGCATTGAATGAACATTCTTCAAAATAATGAGAGCCATCCATGACAAACATTGTACTGAATGGGCAAAAACTGGAAACATTCCCCCTGAGAACTAGAACAATACAAGGATGCCCACTCTCACCACTCCTATTCAACATAGTACTGGAAGTCCTAGTCAGAGCAATCAGGCTAGAGAAAGAAATAAAAGGCATCCAAACAGGAAAAGAAGAAGTTAAATTATCTCTCTTTGCTTACTATATGATGCTATACTTAGAAAGCCCTAAAGACTCCACCAAAAGGCTCCTAAAATTGATAAGTAAGTTCAGTAAAGATTCAGAATAAAAAATCAATGTACAAAAATTAATAGCATTTCTATACATCAATAACACTCAAGCTGAGAGCCAAATCAAAAATGCAATCCCATTTTCTAGAGTTACAAGAAAAATAAAATGTTTAGGAATACATTTAACCAAGGAGGTGAAAGATCTCTATAATGAGAATTACAAAACACCGCTAAAAGAAATCAGAAATGACACAAACAAGTGGAAACACATTCCATGTTCATGAATAGGAAGAATAAATATAATTAAAATGGCCATACTGCCCAAAGCAATCTAGATGCAATACTATTCCTATCAAACTACCAATATCACTTTTCACAGAATTAGATAAAACTTTTCTAAAATTCACATGGAACTAAAAGAGCCTGAATAGCCCAAGCAATCCTAAGCAAAAAGAACAAAGGTGGAGGCATCACATTATCCAACTTCAAACTATACTACAAGGCTACAGTAACCAAAACAGCATGGTACTGGTACAAAAGCAGACAACTAGACCAATGGATCAGAATAAAGTGCCCAGAAATAAAGCCTACAACCCTTTAATCTTCACCTACAACCATCTGATCTTCAAAAAAGTTGACAATAACAAGCAATGGTGAAAGAACTTCCTATTTAATAAATGGGGCTGGGATAACTGGCTAGCCACATGCAGAAGAGTGAAACTGGACTCCTTCCTTTCAACATATACAAAAATAAACTCAAGATGGATTAAAAACTTAAATGGAAGACCTAAAACTATAAAAACCCTAGAAGAAAACAAGAAATACCATTCTGGACATAGGCCTTGGCAAAGATTTCATGATGAAGTCTCCAAAAGCAATTGTGACAAAAACAAAAACTGACAAGTGAGACCTATTTAAACTAAAGAGCTTCTGCGTAGCAAAGAAAACTATTAACCAAGGGACCAGAAAACCTACAGAATGGGAGAAAATATTTGCAAACTATGTAACCAACGAAGGTCTAATATTCAGAATCTATAAGGAACTTACACAAATCAACAAGCAAAACACAAACAACTCCATTAAAAAATGGATAAAGGACATGGACAGACACTTTTCAAGACATACACACAGCCAACAAGCATATGAAAAAATGCTCAACCTCACTAATTGTTAGAGAAATTCAAATTAAAACCACAATGAGATACTATCTCACACTAGTCAGAATGGTTATCATTAAAAAATCAAAAAATAACACATGCTGGCAAGGTTGCAGAGAAAGGGGAATACTTATATACTGCTGGTGGGAGTGTAAATAAGTTCAGCCCCTGAAAAAAGCAGTTTGGAGATTTCTCAAAGAACTTAAAACAGAACTACCATTCGACCCAGCAATGCCATTATTGGGCATATACTCAAAGGAATAGAAATCATGCTATCATAAAGACACATGCATATATATGTTCATTGCAGCACCATTCGCAGTAGCAAAGACAGAGAATCAACCTAAATGCCCGTCAATGGCAGACTGCATAAAGAAATGTAGTACATATAAACCATGGAATACTACGTAGCCATAAAAAGGAATGAAATCATGCCCTTTGCCGCAACATGGATGTGACTAGAGGCCAGCATCCTGAGCAAACTAATGCAGAAACAGAAAACCAAATACCTCATGTTCTCATTTATAAGTGGGCCTAAACATTGAGTACACATGAACATAAATAGGGGAGCGACAGATGCTGAGGACTACTAGAAGGTGAAGGGAGGGAGCGGAGTAAGGGCTGAAAAACTACCTATTGGGTACTATGCTCACTACCTGGGTAACAGGTTCAGTTGTATCCCAAACCTCAGCACCATGCCATATACCTTTGTAAGAAACATGCACGGGAACCCTCTGGTTCTAAAATAAAAGTTGAAAAAATAAAATAAAATAAGATGATGAAGTCATGAAAGAAAAAATCAAAGCCATAAGACACAACAAAATATTATGACAAAAATACGCATTTTGAAAAAGAACTGGGACTTCCAGAAATGAAAAATAGTTCTGAAATTAGTCGAAGGAGGAGTAAACAGCATTTGTTTAGAATAAATACTAAAGACAAACTCGTGTATGGGAAGTTAGATCAAGATTTAACTAAGTCACAAAGGCAATGTGGAGATATAAAGGGATAGAAGATATGAAAGGGTAAAAAGCACAGAATATATAGCTAGAAGGTCCAACATGTATCCAGAGGCAATTCCACAAGGAAAGAACAAGGGAAAGGTGAGGTGATTCCCCACCACCCTCATTTTCACCACCAGCCACCACTATTGCCTCTTCACCAGGCTCTCCTATAGCCACTCCCAGAACCACTTTGAAGAATCAGTGCTATGGCTTGGCAGGGTAGCGGTGGAAAAGTTCCCCCAAGAGATTCTGGGAGAGCTGCAACTGTTTTCATCAGCTCTTTATGCCCCAGCAGTGCTATGGTACTGCAACAATACCTCCTCATGAAGGCCAAGCATGACTAGCCACTGCTGATTTTTGTCTCAGGGGAAATGGAGCGAGCAACAGTCCTCTCAAGCAATATGAGAGAGAGGCAAGAAATGAATTTAAAAGCTTTCCCTAAAAAATATAAACCCACCACTGCACCTGCTAACTGTGGTTCAGCCTACCATCACCCAACTAACAGCCTTTGGTCTTGCCAGGAGTATTCCTCAGATTGTATGTTACTTACTCTAATCTATGCTTGCTTCCTTTTCTGTGGTTTCTGTAGGGCTGATCTTGGGCGAGGGAGCTAGCCACCTGTGCTCCTTCACTAAGTTCGAAAATTGAGGACTTGTTATCTTTTCTTTCATATTATTGTATTTTCTTACTGTTTGTTGCAGTTTATTTAAAAACAATTGTCACCCTGCTAAACATTCTTGTTTATTTGAGTAATATGTCTGTAGATTATTTGGGGTTCTTTCCACGTAGAAAATTGTATCATCTGAGAATGGTAGTTTTGCTTCTTTGATTATAATCCCTACAGCTGTTTTTGTTTTTGTTTTTTGTCTGTTTGCTTGTTTGTTTGTTTGTTTCGAGACAGAGTTTCGCTCTTGTTGCCCAGGCTGGAGTGCAGTGGCATGATCTCAGCTCACTGCAACCTCTGCCTCCCAGGTTCAAACGATTCTCCTGCCACAGCCTCCCAAGTAGCTGAGACTACAGACCTGCAACACCACGCCCGGCTAATTTTTTTGTATTTTTAGTGGAGACAGGGTTTCATCATGTTGGCCAGGCTGATCTCGAACTCCTCAACTCAGGTGATCCACCCGCCTCAGCCTCCCAAAGTGCTGCGATCACAGGAGTGAGCCACTGCAACTGGCCATAATCCCTACAGCTTCTTTTGCTTTAGCTGTCTAGGCAGCTAAAGCCAGACTTAGGCTCTGGCTGAGTTTCCTATGACAACACCAAATAGAAGACAAAAATGGGCAGTCTTGTCTGGATAATGTTTCCTAAGTAAGGCCTTGCTATTTTGTAATACCCTTTATCAGGTTAGGAAATTCATTTTGATATCTATTTTGCTAAGTTTTCTTTATCATAAATTGTTGAATTTTATTAAATCTATTTTCTGCATCTGCTGACATGATTATGTTTTTTCATCTTTTACATGTTAATGTGGTGAATTACATTATTAGATGCTTCCAATGTCAAAACAACCTTACAATCCTAAAATAACCAAACTTAGTCATGACACAGGAATATTGTGCATTGTTGGTTTCAGTTGCTAACAATGTGTTTATGTTTATGATTTTTACACCCATATTCATGAGTGAGGTTGCCCTGTGATTTTCCTTTCTTCTTCTGTCCTTATTTAGTATGGGTATTCAGGTCATACTTGCCATATAAAGTAAGTTGGAGAATCTGGGGACAATTTGTGAAAGATTAGATTTATCAGCTACTGCAGTGTTTGGTAAATCATCTGGGCCTTGCATATTCTTTGCAGGAAGAATTTTTACATTGAATGATTCAACATTTACAGTGGTTATAGGACCACTGTTGTGTTTCTTGACTTCGTTTTGGTAATATTTTTCAAGCAATTTGCCCATTTCAAACTTGCTGGCATCTATAATTATGTCTCCTATTTATTCCTTATTTGTACCTTCTTTTTCTTTCTTCATTAATCCTGGCAGAAGTCTATAAATTTTCTTATCCTTATCAAAAATAAGCTATATGGCTTTTGACTACTATCTCTGTTTTCTATTTAATCAATTCTGCATATGTATATATATATTACTTTTCTTCATTCTTTGAGTTTAGTCTGTTCTTTTACTAACATCTTAAGTTAGAGGCTTAACTCATTTCAGCATCTTCTTCTCTTCCACTATACATATTTAAGGCTATACATGTTCATCTAACTTGATTTAGCAATGTCTACAAAAGCAATGTACATTCTTCAGTTTTGAATATTATATTTTATGTACTAGATCTATTCATCTCTAATAAAACTTTTTACTTTAAAATCTATTTTGGCCAATATTTATAGAGCTGTATCAGTTTTCCTGTGGTTGGTATTTGCATGGCATATGTTTTTCCATCCTTTCACTTTCAATACTCTGTATTTTTAAGTTAGATATGACTCTCATAACATATTTAGCTGAATTTTTAAATTCAATTTTGATCTATATTTCTTGTAACTGAAAAGATTAGTCAATTTTAATTTCACAATTTTACATTTTCCTTCCGAGTTTTCCTGCTTCTCTAATTCCTCCCCTTCTCCCCTTTGCCAGTTTTTGTTAAAAGTTGATTAAGGTGCTCTTGTTACTCAATCCATTTTTTGTCTTCTACTTTTTTGGAAATTAAAGTCTGTCTATTTGTTCAGTGGTCATTTTGAATAATTTAGCAAACATACTAAATTTTCCAATGTCTAAATTAAACGATATTTCTACCTTCCTCCTGAACAATGCAAAGATTCTAAAATACTTCAACTCCAACCATTTACTTTTAAAATTTTGCTAATATTGTCCAATATTATGATTCTATATAGATTTTAACCACAGAAGTCAGACATTATGATGATGATTTATACCACATTTTATGGTATATATTTATACTATATAACTATACATTGACCATACTTTTGCCTGTTACTCTGAGTGAAATGGGACGCCATTGCAGAGATAAGCAGGGGAGTAAGGCTCAAAGAAGCTTCGTGTTCCGAGATGCTGATCTTTATGGATTATATCAACCAGACCTCCTTACCCTCTGGCTTCCAGGTAAGTTTGCCTAGTGGGAAGAATGAGCAGGAGATCATAGAATAGAGAGAGTTTGGAGTGTTTATTCTCCTGCTTCCTCTCTACTTGGCTGCAGATTAGTAGTCGCTGACTTCATCTATCTAGGATCATAGGCCCTCTTAGGAAGGATCTCAGACATAGTGACAGTTCTTCCCTGATTCTAGTCATAGTTTCCTCCCCTTTCTCTTTCAGCCTAGGGGTGGCGATAGCTTCTTACTGTTACCAACACTGTGTACTTTACCATCCTTTGATTCCCTTAACCCTGCCTATCCCTGTATAAATAATGTTTCATTAAAAAAAAAAAAAAAACTCTTCAATTACTCCTTGGACTGTGCTACCTGCTTCCTGTTTCCTGCTGAGCTCCTTATCAACATAAAAAGAATGAGCATCAAAATGCACTCTTTCCATTCATACTTTTCAGTCATATGTCCTATTTCCTTTCCCTACTGCCCCCAAATTCTTTACAACATAACCGTATAAATGCTTAGAATTTTCTCCTATACTTTTTGCCATCTTGTGTAACAGTGGATGTTAAAGGGATTGGACACTAATTCAAGTTATTATCTTTTGCAGTTATTTTTCCCATTTGAAGAGAGAACTGCAGCTCTAATCAGAGCATGAATAGAGTATTTTAAGGTATTTCTTTTCTTCTCTGTCACTCATTATTTTTATGAAAAGGAGAACAGATTGTAAATCAAGTCTTGGACTTCGTCTACTTCTTTGTAAAGAATTTTAACAATAGTTAATCTAATCTCTGCTGAAATATGGCATGCACCTGAGGCTGTCGGAGTGCCGCACAGAGAAAACATTGCTTAAGAATTCTACCCCCGCCCATCAATGATAGCCTGGATAAAGAAAATGTGGCACATATACACCATGGAATACTATGCAGCCATGAAAAAGAATGAGTTCGCATCCATTGCAGGCACATGGATGAAGCTGGAAACCATCATTCTGAGCAAACTAACACAGGAACAGAAAACCAAACACCACATGCTCTCACTCATAAGTGGGAGTTGAACAGTGAGAACACATGGACACAGGGAGGGGAACATCACGCATCAGGGCCTGTCGGGGGTGGGGGGCAAGGGGAGGGAGAGCATTAGGAGAAATACCTAATGTAGATGATGGGTTCATGGGTGCAGCAAACCACCATGGCACGTGTATACCTATGTAACAAACCAACACAGTCTGCACATGTATCCCAGAACTTAAAGTATAATAAAAATAAAAATAAAATGTTAAAAAAAAAAGAAAAGAAGAAACAATTAAAAAAAAAAAGAATTCTACTCCCAGCAGTAGAAAAAAATGTGACATTTTTCTAAGTAGTGTTTTAGGATTATTCTATTTAATGGCTTATGTTATTATCTGCGTGAAACCTGCAATCCTCAGGAATCTTAGAATTTTAGACTTATATTTAGAAATACAGAAGCAACTGGTCCAGTATTTATTTATTTTTTTATTTTTATTTTTATTTTTTTTGAGACAGAGTCTTGCCCTGTCGCCCAGGCTGGAGTGCAGTGGCGCAATCTCGGCTCACTGCAAGCTCCACCTCCTGGGTTCACGCCATTCTCCTGCCTCAGCCTCCTCAGTAGCTGGGATTACAGGCGTCCGCCACTATGCCTGCCTACTTTTTTTGTATTTTTTAGTAGAGACGGGGTTTCACCGTGTTACCCAGGATGGTCTCGATCTCCTGACCTAGTGATCCGCCCACCTCGGCCTCCCAAAGTGCTGGGATTACAGGCATGAGCCACCGCGCCCGGCCCCAGTATTTATTTTTTCTAATAAAGAATCTGTCTTCTAAGATCTTGGAAAGACAAACAAATAGTCACTGCTTAGGTATTTCTAGTGTCTGACAGAACCTAATATGAGTTTTAAATATTCCATTAACATTGTATTTGTTACTAAAAATGTGTTTCCATGTGCTGAATCAAAATCTGCACAACCAAAACATCCATCAGTTGGAGCCAATAATACTCTTAGAGGCAAGAAGTCTAGTCCAAGCAATTTTTCTCTCCTTTATATGTTAACTCATTTCATTTCCAGGACTCAGCACAGTGCCTGCACATAATAGGCTATCAAAGTTATTAAATAATTTGAATGAATAAAATATTTAAAGACACCTATATATCAAGACCTCCTTAGGTCTTTTTTAGGACAATCATGCCCAATTCCCTTAATCATCTTCAAGTGATGCTTTCTAAACATATTATAATTGACTGCATTCATTTGTACAAACTCAATTTCTACATGACCATCTGAAAATGTGATAATCAGGACCGAACAAATAGCTTTAGAAATGGGTTGACAAGACAGTGCCAAAATGGGACTATTCTTTCTGTTCTTTATTTAAGGTATTGTATTTCTAGTAATGGAATCTAAGTATGTGTCAGCATGTCTGATAATCCCACTATTGGCTTAAATAGAACTTGTGCTTAATTAAAATAACCACATTTTAGCTTATTTATTCATTCACTAACTTATTGCCCAGACTGTTGTAGACAATGGAAGTACAGAATGAATAAGACAAGCCAAAGGCCTACCCTGAACATGTAACCTTTTTTAAAGTTTGAGATTGTTTTAAAATAAAAATGTATTAATAGACAAAACTCACAGTGAATAAATAAGTAAATGCATAAATACTATGATGCTCAGTAATAAGTGTTATTAAAAATTAAGTAAGGTGAGGAGTTTAAAAGGGGATGAGGAAGAGGCCGCAATAAATTGAGGTATAAAGGAAGATCTCTCTTAGGAGATGACATTTGAACAAATACCTGACAGATATAAAGAAACAAGCAATGCAAATCTATGAGAGAGAGAGAGAGCTTTCTAGGCAAAAAATTACATATGGTGCGCCCTACAACTGGAGTATCTGAGGAACAAGAGGCCACTGTGGCAAGCAAAGAGAGAATACAGGGAGGGTGATAGGAGATGAGTGGTAGGGAAGGAATGACCAGATCACGTAGGGCTTTGTATACCATAGTATAGGATTAGGATTTTATTCCAGATATTATGGAAAGCCATCATAGGGTTTTGAGCAGGAAAGTGATGCTATCTGATTTACATTTTCAAAAAAGTTTCTCTGGCTACTCTGTGAAGAAGAAACAAGAGTAGAAGCAGGAAGACTGAAGAGAAAGCTTCTGTAATAGACCTAGTGATAGAGAATGAGTATTTGGCTTAGTATTAACCCAAGGATAGAGGTTTTTCTATCAATCCCTATTATATTATCAAGCTTTTAAAAATTTTTAGAATGGGTTTTTAGATATAGAGAAAAGTTGCAAAGATAGTACAGAGAGATCCCGTATACTCCACACTTAGTTTTCCCTGTTGTGAACATTTTTTACATTACTATGGTAAATCTGTCACAACTAATGAAACAAAATTGATACGCAAATACTAATTGAAGTCCATACTTTATTCAGATTTCTTTAGTTTTTCCCTAGTATCTTTTTTTTTCCATTCCAGGATCGCATCCAGGATACCATATTATATTTAGCTGTCCTGTTTCCTTAGTCAACTCTAGTTTGTGACAGTTTCTCAGAATTGCCCAGTTTTTAATCCCCTTGATTGTTTTGAGGAGTATTGGTCAGGACTTTTGTAGGAATCCCTCATTAAAAGTTTGTTTGATGTTTTACTCATAATTAATTTGGAGCAATGGGTTTTTGGGAGGAAGACCACAGAAGTAAAATGCTATTTTCATTCTATCGTATCAAGAGTACATGTCATCAATATGACTTATCACTGGACATGAGATAGTATCTGGCAGGCTTTTCCACTGTAAAGTTACTCTTTTCCCTGCTCTTCCTACATCATTCACTGGAAGCAAGTCACAATGTGCAACCCACACTTAAGGAGTGGGGATTTATGCTCTACTTCCTTGCCCAGGAATTATCGATATAAATCATTTGAAATTCTTCTACATGAGAGATCTGTCTCTTCTTCTTCATTTAATTATTTATTCAATCATGTGTTTATAACCGTTTGAGCTTATAGGTATTTATTTTATATTTTTAGTTACAATCTAATATTATGTTATTTACTATTTTGCTCAAATTACTTCAGCTTTAGGCCGGGCACGGTGGCTCACGCTTGTAATCCCAGCACTTTGAGAGGCCGAGGCAGGCGGATCACGAGGTCAGGAGATCGAGACCACGGTGAAACCCCGTCTCTACTAAAAATACAAAAAAAAAAAAAAAAAATAGCCGGGCGTGGTGGCGGGCACCTGTAGTCCCAGCTACTCGGAGAGGCTGAGGCAGGAGAATGGCGTCAGCCCGGGAGGCGGAGCTTGCAGTGAGCCGAGATCGCGCCACTGCACTCCAGCCTGCGTGACAGAGCGAGACTCCGTCTCAATGAAAAAAAAAAAAAAAATTACTTCAGCTTTAGCCATAGGGAGCTCTTTTAGTTGGCCTCTGTGTCCTTTTGACATATTTCTATCATTGTTGCTGTTGTTATTGTTGTCATTTGTTTGCACGTTCTACGATTTTTTAAAGCACTCCTTGTTCCTGGCACTATGAAACGATACAGGCTCATTCTATACATTCCCTGATCCAGCCCTAGAACCAGCCACTTCTCCAAGGAGCTCTGGTTCCTTTCAATAGAGAATAGTATTTGAAACCAAGAGCTGGCCATTAGCTGTGTTCATTTCCACCAACGTGTTATATCTTCTAGACCCTCTCAGCTAACAGAGGAAGGAAATGTTTTTATAGTAACCTGTGCATATACACATATCTATAAATATTTCTAAATGTATCAAACTATATCTCTTTGTGAGTTCATACTGATTTCTCCAAATCTAATCCTTTAACACATAGATAATTTTAGCTTTCACCCCTTGCTTGTCTGTAACCTCCCACTCCAACAGTAAGAAACCTGGCTCCCAACATCTGCCATTCATTTACTTAATAATTCAATTCCAGTATACATGTATAGCAGCATCAAAATTGATTATCTGTACCCCACATGGCAAACAACTTTATCAACTAAAGTACAATGCTTATTTCTTTTGTCCTTTGTTTCACAGTCTCCAGTCATTTCTAAAGTTATTTAGGTACACACGTTTTCCCATATTCCCATCAGTGAAGCTATTTCCTACATTTGTGATATAGTTGGATTCTTTTGTCATGGCCTGCATTCCATCCTGGGTATCTGGACCTCCTAAATGATTTTCTAAATAAGCCCTAAACAGGGCTTATTTTGCATTCCATAATGCAAATGCTGTCAAACATCTTTTCACATGCCTATTTGCCACCTTTTTTTTTTTTTTTTTTTTTGTTGAGACAGAGTCTCGCTCTGTAGCCCAGTCTGGAGTGCAGTGGCACGATCTACAGGCATCCACCACCACGCCCAGCTTATTTTTTTGTATTTTTAGTAGAGACGGGGTTTCACCGTGTTAGCCAGGATGGTCTCGATCTCCTGACCTTGTGATCCGCCCGCCTCGGCCTCCCAAAGTGTTGGGATTACAGGCGTCAGCCACCACGCCCAGCCTTGCCACCTTCTGATTTGCTGTCTTCTTTGATGAAGTGCCTGCTCAGATCGTTTCCTCATTTTTTAATTGGGGCTGTTTGTTTTCTTATTATTGCATTTTAAGAGTTCTTTATATTTTTTAGATATAAGTCCTTTATCTGGTAAGTAATTTGCAAATATTTTCTCCCAGTTGGTGATTTGTCTTTTCACTCTCTTAACAGTGTTTTTGACAGAGCAAAAGTTTTTACGCCGGGCGCGGTGGCTCACACTTGTAATCCCAGCACTTTGGGAGGCCGAGGAGGGCGGATCACGAGGTCAGGAGATCGAGGCCATCCTGGCTAACACAGTGAAACCCCGTCTCTACTAAAAAATACAAAAAATTAGCCGGGCGTGATGGCGGGCGCCTGTAGTCCCAGCTACTCGAGAGGCTGAGGCAGGAGAATGGCATGAACCCGGGAGGCGGAGCTTGCAGTGAGCCGAGATTGCGCCACTGCACTCCAGCCTGGGCAACAGAACGAGACTCCGTCTCAAAAAAAAAAAAAAAAAGTTTTTAATTTTAATAAAGCTTAAATTGTCAATTTTTTTCTTTCATGAACCGTGCTTTTGGTGTATCTAGAAATGTTTCACTGAACAAAAGTTCACATAGATTTTCTCCTATGTTTTCTTTTAGAAACATTATAGTTTTACATTTTACATTTAAGTCTGTGATACATTTTGAGTTAATTTTTGTGTGAAGTGTAAGATTTGAGACTGGGTTCATTTTTATTTTTTGCATATTGATGTTCAATTGTTCCAGCACCATTCATTGAAAACACTATCCATACTTCCATTAATTGCCTCTGCACCTTTGTCAAAATTCAGTTGACTGTATCTTCTATTGTATCTTGTTAATTTTGACCCATCCTTCCATCCTGTCAAAATAGTTTTGTGTCTTCATTTTGTCAGTCAGTATATCTACTATCCCAGAGTCAACAATAATTTAATAGGTATGTTCTCCAACAAATAATTAAGCAGCATGTTGAAGAGTTTAATACTATGGACAGAGCTCTGACGCATTCGACTAGGAACTTCCTCCGGGTCGATGTTTATTCCAGGATTGGAATTTTTTTTTTACTTTTCTGCTGGTTTTTTGTTTGTTTGTTTTTTGTTGTTGTTCTTGTTGTTTGCTTGTTTTTTGAGATGGAGTTTTGTTCTTTTGCCCAGACTGGAGTGCAGCGACATGATCTCAGCTCACTGCAACCTCTGCCTTCCACTTTCAAGCGATTCTCCTGCTCAGCCTCCCAAGTAGCTGGGATTTCAGACGCCCACCACCACACCTGGCTAATTTTTATTTTTATTTATTTATTTTTTTTTTTTTTTGAGATGGAGTTTTGCTCTTGTTGCCCAGGCTGGAGTGCAGTGGCGCAATCTCGACTCACCGCAACCTCTGCCTCCCGGGTTCAAGTGATTCTCCTCCCTCAGCCTTCCAGGAAGCTGGGATTACAGGCATGTACCACCATGCCCGGCTAATTTTGCATTTTTAGTAGAGATGGGGTTTCTCCATGTTGGTCAGGCTGGTCTTGAACTCCCGACCTCAGGTGATCCACCCACCTCGGCCTCCCAAAGTGCTGGGATTACAGGCGTGAGCCACTGCACCCAGCTGAATTTTTGTATTTTTAGTAGAGACGGGGTTTCGCCATGTTGACCAGGCTGGTCTCGAACTCCTGACCTCGTGATCTGCCTGCCTCGGCCTCCCAAAGTGCTAGGATTACAGGTGTGAGCCCCACCATGCCCGGCCTCTGCTTTTTTTATAGTTACTCAAAATACACAAATAGTGATGTATACATCCATATTGCAGGATCTGACAGTTTCTAAAATCAGAAGTACTCTGGAATTATCTTCTCTTGTAGCTGAGGTTTCAGTTGCTCTTGTCAATGGAGTCTATTTTACCCTTTCCAATTTGCAAAGCTACAAAGCTCTCTTTTCTCCACATCATGGGTTACCATCCTGTCACATTCCTGTACTCCTTCCTCATTCGTGTTGCATAGAAGATAACTGAAAACATTCCATTACTTACATTTCTAGATTTTATCTTCATTAACACTATCCTTTTGGGACAAGATCACCCTTATGAATTTGACCTTGTTCTTGTATTCTTATTTTTACCTTTTAGAAAATATCTTTTAAAATTTGAACTCAGCAGACTAAAGAAAGACACATGACAATTAAATTAATTGCATGATTCTGAACTGGATACTTTTGCTATAGAGAAATCATTGGGACAATGGACGAAATATGAATGGGATCTGAGAATTAAATGATAGTAATGTGTTCGTGTTAATTTCATCATTTTGATGTTTTTATAGTCTGTATGTAGAATAACATCTTTGTTTTTAGGAAATACGTGTTCAGGGATGATGGGGCATTATGTTAGCAATTTACTCAAAATATTCACAAAAAATATTCTTTGCACTGAACTTGCAACTTTTCTGAAATTTTGTGATCGTTTTGAAATTAAAATGTCTTAATGAATACAATTTTTAAATTCCACTAATCAGACAAAATTTAAGGATATCCACATTAGCTTCTTAAAATGCCCCCTCCCCTTTCCCTCCCACAAAGAATTATGCACAATCATTAAATTGGAAATTCATTTCCAGAGTCTCCCATCCCCTTCTATCCATATTCCCTTTTTTGCTTTCTATATAAGTTATACGTGTTTTTTTTCTTTGATTTTTGGAAATCTTTCCCTGTCTAATCATGTCAATGAATTTTCAAATGCCATGGTAATTCTTGTTCTCTCAAATTCCATATACCTTCAATAACCATCAATATGTAAAATTAAGTCCGGCACAGTAGCTCCCCCATGGCTTCCCCACCTACTAAGAAAAAAAAAATTACCAAGACAGATGGTAACATATTTTTCAGATAGACTGGGTTTTGCATTCTTCCCTTTATCCTTACTCTTTACTGCGTTTTCCTCCCTCCTGACTGGGGCTTTTATATAGATATATACATTTCTAATTTAAAAGAATCAAGCCAGGCCGAGTGCAGTGGCTCACGCCTGTTAATCCCAGCACTTTGGGAGGCCGAGGTGGGCGGATCACCTGAGGTCAGGAATTCGAGACCAGCCTCAACATGGAGAAACCCCATCTCTACTAAAAATACAAAATTAGCCAGGCGTGGTGGTGCATGCCTGTAATCCCAGGTACTCGGGAGGCTGAGGTAGGAGAATTGCTTGAACCTGGGAGGCGGAGGTTGCAGTGAGCCGAGATCGCGCCATTGCACTCCAGCCTTGGCAACAAGAGCAAAACTCCATCTCAAAAAAAAAAAAAAAAAAAGAATCAAGCCAACATGTCATCAAAATTTTTACAGATCACATGATTTAGGAACTCTAAATACAGAGATTTACTTGAGTCAGAGAAGGTGTTATGAACTAGCCTGCTTAATCCTAGCAGATCTTTGAATCAAAGGACTTCTTGGGATATTTTTGAGCAGGGGATTTTCTGAAACTTCTTATTTACCCTGAGTAAATATTCTCAGTAAGGACAACGCTTAGGACGACAATATTTCCCCATTCTTTCTTGGCTGTTTCTGAAGAAATAGCCACCTCTTATTAGGCCTATGGAAGTAGAAATGGAGCCATAACTGGTCTTAGGTTCTCTTTCTCTCTCTCTCTCTCTCTCTCTCTTTCACCTTATCTATTTCTATCACTTTCTCCGTCTCTCCCTCCAATCTTCCCTACCATTTCTTACTATTTATGTTTTCCTCAGAGTTCAAGAACCAAGGTGGGGCTCTTGCAATTACATTTAAGAATGTAATCTTTGCTATGTTTTGTTTTTTTTTTAAAAAAAAAAAAACCCAAAACATTGCCATTCCCATGTAGCTTCTGCTTTGATTTTATTTTATGTCATAGAAGAATTATTTTAATATGCGTACTGAGAAGGAAAAAGAAGTTCGAAACACTGAAAATAAAAATACACAAAAGGGTTTTGACATTGGGCATTACACAATGATCCAGGTTTCATAAAACTTAGAGTTGAACATGGGAATTACATGGTCATTCTTCCAGAAAGTGAAATCCCATTATATCAGGCCTATATGTAATGATTGTTTCACAATAATAATGTGAGGTATTAATCAAATTGGAAAGCCCTGGCCAATGGCCTATAAAGCAATTTCCCCCTCATTTAACATCATCCAACTTTAAAATGCATTTGTATTTACTTCAGAGCCTTAGAAAAAAACCTACTGATGGTTTCCTTTTCCTAAGGTATGCTGTGTTGATACCTTTTTCCATATACGTAAAGCACGGAACTAAGCAACCATGTTTACAAGACAATAAAGAGAAACAAATTGATAACAGTCACTTAAAAGAATCTTAACCACAATATGTTAACATTTGAAAGGGTGCCAGAGGGCAATAAGATAATTCAAAAATAGTGAAGGAATAAGCTAAAAAGAACCACTGTATAAAAATATGCCCTGACTCAATATAAATTAATAGATGACTACCCTTTTGATCCAAGCTGGAAAAACTTGCTTCTCAGGTACTTGTCATGAAATAGGAAAATCCCATTGCATCTTTCAACCAATCTTTATTTCCTGAAAGCCTGACTTTCAAAATAGTTCTGATTGTCCCTCATGCCACTTTCCAGAAGGTGACAAATATTAACCCTTTCCGTGCAATCACATGATTTTTGAATATGAGGGAGTAATCTGGCTGAGGCAGAATTCCAGATGTAAATTTAGGTTCTCTTCACAAAGGTTAAGGAGTTTATGGTTCCCCTGGGTTTAAATTGGAAAGATGCACTGTCATGTCCAACAGAAACTGCTAGCTGACAGCCATATCCATTTTTTCATCCTAGATGCCCAGCTAAATTACATTTCTCAGCTGTCCTTGCAGGTAGGTATGGCCATAGGCTGACTTTTATCCAATAAAATATGAGCAGAAGAGATACATGCCACTTCCAAGCTTGGCCCATAAAAGCCCTCACACATGTGATCCTCCATGTCCTGTTCCCTTTACTGTGTGGTCTTGAAAGCTGAGCATGGAAGACGATGGAGCCACAGATGAAAGGAGCCCAGGTATCCCAATCATCACAAACAGTAAAACTGCCTGCTACTGGGGAGCACTGTGAGTGAGAAATACATTTTTTTTTTTTTTTTTTTTTTTTTGAGACGGAGTCTCGCTCTGTCGCCCAGGCTGGAGTGCAGTGGTGCGATCTCGGCTCACTGCAAGCTCCGCCTCCCGGGTTCACGCCATTCTCCTGCCTCAGCCTCTCCGAGTAGCTGGGACTACAGGCGCCCGCCACCACGCCCGGCTAATTTTTTCTATTTTTAGTAGAGACGGGGTTTCACCGTGTTAGCCAGGATGGTCTCGATCTCCTGACCTCGTGATCCGCCCACCTCGGCCTCCCAAAGTGCTGGGATTACAGGATTGAGCCACCGCGCCCGGCCTGAGAAATACATTTTTATTGGGTTAAGAAACTGAAAGTTGGAGCTTTCTCTTCCAGCAGCTGGCATCCTCTTAACTAATACACTACAGTTGTCATCATTATTTGCACAGGACCAAAGGCAGAGACACCTCCCATTACAGAGTTGTCACAACCACCATCATTCCCACGATAGAAATTGCCTGAGACTCCATCATTAGACAATGCCAGAGCAAGAGAAAGTTTTTCTTGTGCTGGCATCAAAGGAGTTAAGTGGAACTCTGCACCAAGGAAGGGGTCTCAACATGGGTAATTTGCCCTTCAGACAAACCAGAAGGTCAATGCACCCAGGAGAGAATAAATGCTATACTAACTTCCTAAAATGAATGTATAATGTATGAATGTGTATAACTAAGATGATATATTTACTAGAAAGCAAATTTTATATATATATATATATCTGTCTCTACATCTATCTCTCCGTGTATATATATTCTTTACAATCTCTTCATTACTTCCTCTCACATGGTATAAAACTTTCATTCACTCATTCTGCAAAATACTCATTAAGCAATTAGGAACTGGAAAATATTTCATCAGAAATGACATATGAACCATTGCTTTCAGTTGTTGAATCAATTTACTGAGAAAAAAAAATGAGCACTGCAACATTCTCACGCATGAATCCCAGGCAAAAACTACATTTTATAAAGCAAACCAAATTTTTGATATTCTGGCTCAGTGACAGACAGTCAAATATTTCTTTGTTTTTGAATGAGAAAAGTTAGTGACTGTATTCACAATCCGCATACAGTATCTAATACCTACAATTGGAAACGGAAGTTCTTTATTTCTGGTAGGAGCGGATATCTGGGCCAAACATTACTTGAACCATCAAAGAATATTAACATTTGTCAGGTGAGCATTAAGTGCTATAGGAAAAACAAACACAAATCTGAGACAGTTCCTGCCCTCAAGTTTACTATCTGACAGGGGCAAGAAAATAGCACAAGCTTCAGGCAAGATTTACCCTCACAGGAAGCTTTAGAAAGAGATGTAATCTAACCTGGACTTTGAACTATGGGTCTAAGTAGACACAGCAAAATGAGGACAATATTTCAAGAGGACAGTGAAGTCTCATGAGACCAAACTGGTTGATTTGTACAGAAAATGGTGCTGTCCTTGATTTTGTACAAGAGCATCCTGTTAGAGACAGTCCATATTTGTTCCCTCCTCTGAGGATGCACTACACTTGGTTCTTACCTCCATTAACTTGTCTTATTGCACTACACTGACATCATCCGTTTTCCCCTCCCACTTGACCATGAGCTCCCCAAAGGCAAGGACCAGGTCTAGATCATGCTTATATTTATCTCCAGCATTTATCTCAGTGCGTAGAAAGAGCAGAGGCCCAGTAAATGCTATTGGCAAGAAGAGATGGATGAAAGAATGAATGACAAATATTTGCAGCCAGCCAGACATTCCCCTCCCCCGTCAATCACAGCAGTACAAGGCACCAAGTAAACACAAAAATATCCTTCAGGATGGTCCAACCCTGGCGCTAAGATCGTAAAACAATGCCAGCACATTCTTCAATTCAAAGAGAACTGATTCCGCTAAATAGCTCAACTTAAGTGCCTTCTAACCTGTACTGAGCATTCCCAGATTTTCTTACCGAGATGTCTGTATATATGCCTTGGAAGCAAATCAGTATTGTTGACAATAATATCATAATTTCATCCATTATGATTCTCTTGCTCTAATCACACTATTATTTTTTAAATCGAACTTCTGAGAACTATGTACTTAATGTAGACAATTTATCTTATGAACTACCTGCAGATAATAGACATAGTTCAGTAATAGGTTCTAAAGAAATTATATAGTACGATTTTAGTAATCAGTGCATTCGTTATCAGAATTTGTCATAGTTGCTCCAGCTAAATTACCTTTCAGACGTGGTACTTCATATATGGAGATGATCACCAGGGATGCTTCTGGAGAACTCATTAGGACTCTTAAGTAGTTATCATGCTATCAAAACTGTCCACCCAAAAGGAAAATTCTGCCATTTGCTTTATATTCACAACTAGAGTTTAGGCCGGGTGCGGTGCCTCACGCCTGTAATCCCAGCTCTTTGGGAGGCCGAGGCAGGCGGATCACCTGAGGTCGGAAGATCGGGACCAGACTGACCAACATGGAGAAACCCCATCTCCACTAAAAATACAAAATTGGCGGGGCGCGGTGGCTCACGCCTGTAATCCCAGCACTTTGGGAGGCCGAGGCGGGCGGATCACGAGGTCAGGAGATCGAAACCATCCTGGCTAACCCGGTAAAACCCCATCTCTACTAAAAATACAAAAAATTAGCCGGGCGTAGTGGCGGGCGCCTGTAGTCCCACCTACTCGCGAGGCTGAGGCAGGAGAATGGCGCGAACCCGGGAGGCGGAGCTTGCAGTGAGCCGAGATCTCGCCACTGCACTCCAGCCCGGGCGACAGAGCGAGACTACGTCTAAAAAAAAAAAAACAAAAAAAAATTAGCTGGGCGTGGTGGCCCATGCCTGTAATCCCAGCTACTACGGAGGCTGAGGAAGGAAAATTGCTTGAACCTGGAAGGCGGAGGTTGCGGTGAGCCGAGACCGCGCCATTGCACTCCAGCCTGGGCAACAAGAGCGAAACTCCGTCTCAAAAAAAAAATAGAGTTTAGAGACATAAACAGGGCTTTTAGTCCTAGCTACATTGGGGAGAAAAAAAATACTCAACTTTAATTATCTAATCAAATCAATAGTTCAGATTTCTTCCAAATCTGAAGCAAAGGAAAATACAGATTTAAGTTGGGTTATTGGGAACATAGATTTTGCGACGTTTAAAGTTTTCAGATTTGCTCTATATTAGTTGCTAAATTGAATAGTTGGCCTCCAGAGGAATACCGAAAGATTTAAGTAATGTTTTCTTCCAGGTTAAAAAAAAAAAAATCTGTGGCTATATAAAAAGAAATAGCCTTGTTTCCCTAGAGCTAGCTTGTAAAAATGCATTTTTATGAACTCAATTGACTTTAAAAAATCTTATGAACATTATATTTTATTTCTCCAATTTCAAAGTTACTTCTCATATTATATATAAACCACTTTTACTAGTTTCAACTAATGTAATGTTTTTATAATTTTTGATATTATTTTTTAGTTTGAATAATTAACAAACACAGTTCCATGAATCGACACTATCTACATGCTTGTCATTTTAATGTTTGCATATCATTCTTTGTGTTGATGTACCATAGATTATTTTGTCCTTCTCAAACTAGTGGGTGTTTTTATCTAACAGGTATGTTGGGCACATATTGAGGACCCTCTATCCTGTTCTGCTTCTCTCCTTTTTCTGTTTGTTGTATTACATTTTGAATGGCAAAAGGTATTTAATTTGATACATTTAATTCGATCTGTAATCAGAATCTCCATTTCTTCAATAATCAGAAATGCAT
>NW_026652282.1:19998276-20040988 GCF_009828535.3 Hylobates moloch
CCCAAAGTGCTGGGATTACAAGCGTGAGCCACCGCGCCCAGCAGATGGGTTTATTTAAACCTATATATCATTACTTACTTTTCAATCCAACTCTGGCATAACATTACGTGACAAAGAAGAAAGTCAAAATATTTTACCCCAAGACATGTTTCTTTGCTATATATATACACATACATACATACATATACACATACGTATACGTATATGTATACATATATATACGTATACGTATATGTATATATGTATGTATGTATGTGTATATATATGTATGTACATATATATTTTGTTGTTGTTGTGTATATATATTTGTTGTTGTTTGTTTTTGTTTTTGAGACGGAGTTTCGCTCTGTCACTGAGGCTGGAGTGCAACGGCGCAATTTCAGCTCACTACAACCTCTGCCTCCAGGGTTCAAGACATTCTCCTGCCTCAGCCTCCCAAGTAGCTGGGATTACAGGTGCCCAACACCATGCCTGGCTAATTTTTTGTATTTTTAGTAGAGACGGGGTTTCATCATGTTGGCCAGGCTGGTCTCAAACGCCTGACCTCATGATCCAGCCGCCTCGGCCTACCAAAGTGCTGGGATTACAGCATCGAGCTGCCACGGCCTCTTTGCCTTTTTGTTTTTTCTTTGTTTGTTTTTTTAAGACAGAGTTTTGCTCTTGTCTCCCAGGCTGGAGTGCCATGGTGCAATCTCGGCTCACTGCAACCTCCGTGTCCCGGGTTCAAGCATTTCTCCTGCTGCAGCCTCCCGAGTAGCTGGGATTACAGGCGTGCGCCACCACACCCGACTAATTTTTGTTTTTGCATTTTTAGTAGAGGCGGGGGTTTCACCATGTTGGTCAGGCTGGTCTCGAACTCCTGACTTCAGGTGATCCGCCTGCCTCAGGCTCCCTAAGTGCTGGGATTACAGGCATGAGCCACCGCGCCCTGCCGGGTCTTTGCCATATTTTGAAACAGCCCTGCAAAGCTGTCTTTTGTGGGGGAAAATCTGCATCTGTAAAGAATCTCTATTAACATAGCCAGATCTTTTTCTTCCTGGCCCTCCCAGCCCTGAAGAGGTTAATTAAGAGTCTAGCACCTTTAAAAGGTCTGAGTAGGAAACATTTGTCATCTATTCTCTCTAAGGGCAACCACTGTAAGACTTCAAAGAAACCTTGGTCTCCACAATCTTTTGTCTTAACCTGAACATTTCCTTTCTACCACCCTAGGTATTTAGACAAACTCATCCAATTGTCAACCAGAAAATGTGTAAATTTACCTGGAGCCTGGAGCCCCACCCCCTAACTTTGAGTTGTCCTGCCTTTCTGGACCAAACCAAGGTATTTCTTAAATGTATTTGATTGATGTCCCATGCCTCCCTAAAATGTATAAAACCAAGCTGCACCCCAGCCACCTTGGGCACGTGTCCGCAGGACCTCCTGAGGGCTATGTCACAGGCCATGGTCAGTCATATTTGGCTCAGAATAAATCTCTTCAAATATTTTACAGAGTTTGACTGTTTTCATCAACACAGGTTTCCTGCAACCTACCAAACCATAAACAGTGTGTTTACTCCACTTGACCTTCCCCTCGTTCCCTAGATCTGAAAACTGTAGAGGTGCCTTCTTGTTCAATGTATATTTTTTTCTTCCCTGTATTTATAGAACAAAGGGAATTTCTGATTCTAGGGCACGTAAATCTAATGAACGAAGGGATCTTTTTTGCTTTAAGAGAAACACTCAATGTAGTCATTAAGAGATAAAACACGATAACCAAGGCCCTCATTTCTAGACCAATTAATAGTATAATGAGCATTATGGATTAAAATCCTTTTTGGTTCAGATATTGTATAATTTATTCAGTGAAAGTGATGGATGAGCAATTGAAAGAATGTTATCGCAAAAAATTTCCAGGTGGAATAATTTTTTTTAAGAATTCACACAATCAAGCTATTATCAGTAACATATCAAGGTGCCAGAAAAACATACTATGAGAGGGAGGGATAATGTACCATTCAACTTACTGAATCTCTGGCAATTTGACATGGCCTAGAGAATCCTGCTATGTGGATTTATATATACATTTCCATTTACTGCTTGAATAAAAATATAAACAATTTGAGTGTTTATTCTTGGAAAACATTGTGCTAGGTACTGGGGAGTTATAAAAATGAGTATATTTGTATTCTGAATGAGATCACTGAACTATTGCTGATAAAAAATACATGAACACATTGAAGAGAAACCGTAAAACGCATTGGGGTGCTAGCAATGTTTTGCTGTAGGGAGGCAACAACTCCTTGTGTCCCCATGCACCACGTCTTCAATACTCATCAATTCCAAAAGAGGAGTGTAAATGTGGTGTTGGCCGGCGCAGTGACTCACGCCTGTAATCCCAGCACTTTGGGAGGCCGAGGTGGGCGAATCACCTGAGGTCGGGAGTTCGAGACCAGCCTGACCAACATGGAGAAACCCTGTCTCTACTAAAAATACAAAATTAGCCGGGTGTGGTGGTACATGCCTGTAATCCCAGCTACTTGGGAGGCTGAGGCACGAGAATCGCTTGGACCTGGGAGGCGGAGGTTGCAGTGAGCCGAGATCGCACCATTGCACTCCAGCCTGGGCAACAAGAGTGAAACTCTGTCGCAAAAAAAAAAAAAAAAAAAAAAAAAAGTAGTGTTACCTACTTTTCAATGCACCTCACCCAACCCTCTGGCTATTACTTAAATGGTTTGTATTTTTAATTCTTGTCTGCAAAAACATTAGGAAAAATGGATAAATTACAGAGAGAAAATAAAAAGACTTCACATTGTAATATTTCCTTTTCTTATTTTTTTGTTTCTCTTCCTATTATTTGTTATATATTACAGAAATTCAAGGGGAAAAAGAACTAAAATCATCATAAGTTCTGGACACTCATTTTTGTTGCAATGTCTCTTGTCAGAAAGCATAGGTAATCATTGGAATGACAACAATGTACGGATTTCCTATCCCGAAAGTTACTTTGCATTTCACGGGACTTGTAGAATATGAGAGAGTCACTACATAAAGTTGTCTAAGTTGTTCATTATACACATCTAGGGTACGATATTCATAGTCTATTATGTGAATGGGCAACCTTTGGAGTCATGGATTTTTGCACTTCTGAAAGTTGCTTAACTTCATACAGGTGATTTGGATGCAAATGTGGAAGTATAATCTAGCAGAATGCCTGACCATTTCATTATTTGTATCCACATGCCTGAAATGCACCATCAAATGGTATTTTCATTCTATCAAATATTATCACTATAACTTGCTGCTATTTTTTTTTTTTTTTTTTTTGAGACGGAGTCTTTCTCTGTCGCCCAGGCCGGACTGCAGTGGCGCTATCTTGGCTCACTGCAAGCTCCGCCTCCTGGGTTCACGCCAATCTCCTGCCTCAGCCTCCCGAGTAGCTGGGACTACAGGCGCCCGCTACCACGCCTGGCTAATTTTTTTGTATTATTAGTAGAGACGGGGTTTCACCGTGTTAGCCAGGATGGTCTCCATCTCCTGACCTCGTGATCCGCCCGCCTCGGCCTCCCAAAGTGCTGGGATTACAGGCGTGAGCCACCGCGCCTGGCAACTTGCTGCTATTTAAATGAAAATCTCTTATTTGAAACCTCTGTCTTCACCGTCCCACCTTCCAGCTACCATACCATACAAGGTAGGTTGGAAAGAACCACGTGACTCAATGGCATGCCTGGCTTATCTCTAGTATTAGTAAAGACACTGGATCTATGACAATTTCATTAAAAAACAGACAACATTTATAGCCATATTCCACTTCATGCCTGGAAGGAAGACACCCTTCACAAACAGCACTTCATAATCCAGGAAAACATACAAGTATGTCCCAGAAACTTCTAGGAAATGAATGCAAAATACACCATACACATATTGAAGGTGAATTTGGGAAAGATGATTTTTCATTGATTCCTCGTTTCCCTAAGTAGTAAAAGTGCTTCATAATCTCTCAGTCCTTGTCCTCTTGTGACAGTCAAGTTCTGATTACCAGTGACAGGAGCATGAGCACAGATGCAAAACACTGTTCAATTTGCGTGCTTTTTCCTGATTTCTGAAGTGGTATTTAAAGCCAGTATTCTAAACACAAGAGTCAGAGAGTTGAAAGTTAGTTTTAAGTAAGCTTGAGAAAATTGATTTTATTTCTATCTTTTGGTAGAATATCAATCCAGTGGTTTTCTGTTCTGGGAAAGCAAACATAACCCACTAACGTAGTGAAATCCTTTGAAACATGGTCCCCTCCATGGACAAGGGGAGGTGACACAGGTCATCTGTTCATCTAACAATTTCCCTGACCAAGTCTAACTTCAGGCATTTTGGACAAGTATCATTTTTAGACATGCCATGTCTTTATTTGGTCCTGTTTCTGTTAACTTCTAAAAATATATAAATAGCTGAGGTTTCAAAGTTCTTGAGGGAACAACCAATCCTCCAAGTCTACCCCAAAAATCTATGTTCAGGGTTAACTGACCACAGTCTTCACTTGGGACACAAAAGGATATGAAATAGTGTAAGAGACAATAATGTGGACTCCAGGGAAGCAGAGGGAGCTCAGTAATGAGTAATTACAATTAAACAGGCTCAAGGAAAGCAATTGGGACAAGCCACTAGGGAGACCTATTGAAAAGGAAATGTGCCGGGCATGGTGGTTCACGCCTGTAATCCCAGCACTTTAGGAGGCCAAGACAGGCGGATCACAAGGTCAGCAGTTCGAGACTAGCCTGGCCAACATGGCGAAACCCCATCTCTACTAAAAATACAAAAATTAGCTGGGCGTGGTGCCAGGCGCCTGTAATCCCAGCTACTTGGGAGGCTGAGGCAGGAGAATCACTTGAACCTGGGAAGCAGAGACTGCAGTAAGCTGAGATCGTACTACTGTGCTCCAGCCTGGGTGACAAGAGCAAGACTCCGTCTCAAAAAAAAAAAAAAAAAAAAAAATAGAAAAGGAAATGTAACTTGGTGTAAAGGAGAGAAAAGTGGTTTCGGAAATAGAATTTGTTTGAAATCTCAAGCCCACTACTTACTACCGGATGACCTTGAGTTAGTCACTAAAACTCTGAGACTCAGTTTCCTCAGCTGTAAAATTGAGATGATAATTCCTGTCCTGTCAGCTCCAGCATAATAGGGTTGTTGAGTGGGCAAAAATTAAACAGTAGATGCAAATGTATTTTCGGAACAACAATGAACTATACAAAGCAAAGAAATTCATTTTATGAGAGACAGAGGTCATAGGACTGTAAAAAAATCCTTGAAGTATAGTAATAATAAAATGTGACACCAGGCGTGGTGGCTGACACCTGTAATCCCAGCACTTTGGGAGGCCGAGGTGGGCGGATCACCTGAGGTCAGGAGTTCAAGACCAGCCTGGCCAACACAGTGAAACCCCGTCTCTACTAAAAATACAAAATATTAGCTGAGTGTGGTGGGGCGCACCTGTAATCCCAGCTACTCAGGAGGCTGAGGCAGGAGAATGGCTTGAACCCAGGGGACAGAGGTTGCAGTGAGCCGAGATCGCACCATTGCACTCCAGCTTGGGCAACAAGAGTGAAAGTCAGTCTCAAAAATAAAATAAAATAAAATAAGATAAGATAAGATAAGATAAGATAAGATAAGATAAGATAAGATATAAAATAAAATAAAATAAAATAAATTGTGATCATACTGGTAGGAAAAAAAAAAGCAAGAGAAAACAAAAAAAAGAACAAGGTTACTCATCATTCCAATCCCCACATATTTGTTGAACACATCTTTAGTCCCAATGGAGTCAATACTAAGCCTTAATAGAAATCATTTTCTCTTATAATTTGTAAACTTTCATATTCACTAATGTTTAGAAGAAGCAATAACTTATTAAATAAAAGTCTACCAGTAGCAGAGACTATTAGTTGCCTACTGCACATTCACTCTTCTTCCTCATAACAGAAACCTTGAATTACTAATGACACCAATATATGAAGGAAGAAAGAGGGGGCAAGTTAAAGAGGGAGGAAGAAGGAAAACATGAGGAAGCCCACAATTCTCAGCATACTATAGATAGTGATAGCCAATGAGGTAGAAGCAACGTCTCTAGGTGGGGCATCTAGGAACTCTTTAAAGGGGACTGATTCAAGTGACATCTTGTATCTTTCCTTCTTCCGGCTGCCCAGAACATGGCTGTGAAAACTGAAGTTGCAGCAGCCATCTTTCACATATGGAAGCCAAGAACTAACATGGCAAGGAGAATGATCAAAAGAGCAGAGCAGGGAAAACCAGCATATCTGCCCTGGACCACCACCCCTCAACTTTTTTTACACGAGAGAAAAATAAACTTTTATTTCATTTAAGTCACCACGATTTGGTTTTACATTACATGTTTCTATTCTTTCTTATTAATACTCCATCCATTTATTACATAGAATAATGTATTACAGATGTTTTTGTTTCCAATTTCACTGTTACTATCATGATAATATACTATTCAGATGATATTATATAATCAGGATTTAAAACTCATTGATAAGTTCCTATTTTATAAAGCTAAACTTGGGTTAAATAAGATATCACATCATTACATCCAAGATTATTTCACATGAAATTCCCTGTCCCATTATCTTAATTCACATCCATAAGTTTCATTTTGCTTTTCTATTTTTTTAATATTACAGGCAAAGCCAGAACATATTCTATTGGCTTGCATAGGAATTAATGTTGCCAAGACAGCTGGAGAAGACTATGAGAGCTCATTGGACCTTGCAGTGAAGCTTTGTGTGTACTCAGGGAAAACAGCTGAGAACTATGAGGCCCAATTTACATAATAAGGACAAACTTGCATTTCAAAGCCACACTTAGTTCAAGCACCCAGTCTTCATATAGTGATAACAATATCTAGTAGCAGCTAGTCCAACTACCTCTCTAAATATTTATGCCAGATTTCAATGGGAAGCTACTCATCAACCTGGACTAGAATTAGTTTATATGCACCAGTGAACTAAGCCACAGACCCACTCATTTTCAGACATAAGAGCATAATTCTTATTGTGATAAGTTGGCATCAGCGCAAAAAGCATATCAATTATTCCATTTTTCCTACATCCAAAGGGATATCGTTATGATAGAGGGTTTCTAATTGATATTACTTAAAAATTAGATAAATCGAGTCACTTGTATAATACTTCACCATTCTGCCTTTGTTTGAGGTTATTTGAATGAATGCCACTTGTTTTTTTTTTTTTTTTTTTTTTTTTTTAATTTTTTTTTTTTGTTTTAAACGGGTCAGAGTGGGATGGAGCAGATGCAGGTTAAGCAGGGGAGCGGTGCGGTCGGCGGGAAGGGGACGCAGGGATACATGTACGCGGGCGGGGGAGATAGGGGTGTGGGGCTGATGGAGCGTGGAGAGTGGACGGAGGGGTCGGGGCGGGTGGAGGCAGACGAAGGGTAAGGGGGTGAAGTGAGGGGGTGGGCGCAGGAACGGGGTGGGTGCAGGGGGCTGAGATGGAGGGGTGGATGGAGGAGGGTAGGATGCAGGGGTCGAATGCCACTTGTTTTATCTTCAAACTTAAAAGATTTTTAAAGACAGAAAGAGCATCTCAATCATGTTCATCCCCAAAAATACCTAGCACTGTGCTTCAGTAAAATTTGGTTCAGTTGAATTCACTTGATCATTCAGCATATTAATGTGATGACTTTTGTATTTGAGAGACATACATGGTTTAAAGGTACAAAGAACCCCAGTTGCACCTCTCATTACCTCAGGAGCTGGGGTATATCAATCTCTCTAAGTCTTGGTTTCTCATTAATAAAAATGCAATAACATTCTTTGTCCAGCCCATCTCTTGGTGTCACTGGGTGGATCAAATGAGGTAATTCTCTAAAATACCTTTGTAAGATATTATTATTCTTTTTTATGTGTGTCTCTGCAGTGCAGCATATCCAAAATATTTTTTGTTTTCAGGTTCTTTGTGACAATATTAATTTTTTCCTTTATTTATCCCCAGTGAATCTTCGCTTTGTTTGTGAAGTCATATCCTCCAAGTACTACCTTGCAGCATTCTCACTGTTTCCACTCAATGCATGCTAAATTTGGTCACTTCTCTAATGGTGTCCTTCTAGCAGAAGAAGGATTTTAGGCTTCCTCTTTATATAATTACTTATTTCAGATATGAAACAAGGTCAGAGAGAAAGTAGAGCCATCTCATACCTCTTCTGCAGAGGCCCTTAGCATTCAATAATTCAAGGTCATCAGCAAGAAGGAAGAGAAATGGGGTAGGGGAGTTGGGTGGGTTCCCTGCCTCCCTCACACGATTATTTTGTAAATAGATGTAAAAGTACCCTGTAAACCGCATAGCTAGAGCAGCTGGAGAGATTTCTTCCTGGGCTGGATTTAATCAGTACGTTTTTGTTTAAAGAGTGGAGAGTTTTAGACCTCTGGCATACCCATATGCAAATGTGAATGCAAATTCCAAAACCTAAAAGAACTTGTATTTAGATTAGAAACCATTTGGAATCATCAACAACAAAGAAAACATGAAAATTGTACCTACACATGTTCTAAATCAAAGCCTTACTTCAGAATTTTGGCTTAAAGTAATAGATAATTATATGATTGAAAAAACCATGGAAATGAATCATTTAATAGCACAACTGGTCTTCCTGAACTATTTGATAAATGCCAACTACCTCAAGATCTAACTAATGCACATCAGCAATGTAATAAGAATATGGTCCAAGATAGTATGGATACCCATCAAAGAATAGCATATCCTGCTCTCAAGTAAATACAATCCTGCCAGGCCTCCAGTAATTTAACTAAAATAAAATTAGGAAAGGCAGAAAAATATTTAAGGCTGCTTCTCCTTCCTCATTTTTCCATGGGATAAAACCAAAGATTAAAATTGTATATTATCTTAATAGTTGTTTTATTTATTTATTTATTTTGAGATGGAGTCTCACTCTGTCACCCAGGCTGGAGTGCGGTGGCACGATCTTCGCTCACTGCAACCTCTGCCTCCCGGGTTCAAGTGATTCTCCTAATTCAGCCTCCCAAATAGCTGGGATTACAGCTGCCCACCACCACACCCGGCTAATTTTTGTATTTTTAGTAGAGACGGGGTTTCACCGTGTTGACCAGGCTGGTCTCGAACTCCTGACCTCAAGTGATCCGCCCGCCTTGGCCTCCCAAAATGCTGGGATTACAGGCGTGAGCCACTGCGCCTGGCCTTAACTGTTTTAATTAGCATTTATTGAGCATGAGTTAATAGGAAGGATCAGATTACCAAATTAGACTCACATGAGCCAGAGAGTCTGCCCAACAACATGCTTTACGAATAATTTCAAGGATATAAGCACTCAAAAGGCCTAGGTGAAGCAGGGTGAGGTTCAGGACACAGCAAATAGGCTTTGCTTCCCAGCCCCTTCCACCCCACATTAGAGATGCACTAACTGGCTTGTGGTCAAAGATGAGTTCTTCAACTGAGGTATGCAGTCACTTCATATAGCAGGGAGTATTTTAAGTTATGAAACATCTCCATTTACAGCCAGATGGGTACATAGCTTACATGACATCTTCCGGGAGCCATGCTCCTTAAATCCACAGACCCTAGATGCGTTTACCACAAGCAATTCTCAACCAGAGATATCCTGCCAAAAGCAGTCCATAGAAATGAATTCCTCTCGTAAACACCATCAGTTTATTCACCAGGAGATCATTTATTAGCATGTTTATAAGGAGATCAGGCCAGGTCACCTGTCTTTTTGTTTTCCCATGAATGTTTCCCCAGTAATGAGAGACAAATGAAACGCAGACCAGCTGCTGAACTCCTTTGTTCCCAGAACATTCCTCATGTTCCAAGTATAACTCTTAAATTCTTTACATGTGTTACTTCACGTAATCCTCTCAACTATGTGAGGTAGATACCATCATTCCCTTTTCCAAATGAAGAAATTCAGGCATGAAAAGTTTATGCAACTTGCTGAAAGTCACACAGCTAGAAAGTGGCAAAACAAGGATTTCAGTCCTAGCATGTTGACTTCAGACTCTGTGTTCTAAGGCACGATATAGCTCGTTTCTGTAATTATAGATATTTCTGTGCTCTTTCTTTTGAGACTTACACTACATACTTAAGAAAGACAAAGCTTCTATAAGTGAGTTGTGGTATCTTCGACTGTGATTATTATTATTATTATTTTTTTTTTTTGAGGCGGAGTCTCGCTCTGTCGCCCAGGCTGGAGTGCAGTGGCGCAATCTCGGCTCACTGCAAGCTCCGCCTCCCGGGTTCACGCCATTCTCCTGCCTCAGCCTCTCCGAGTAGCTGGGACTACAGGCGCCCGCCACCACGCCCGGCTAATTTTTTTGTATTTTTAGTAGAGACGGGGTTTCACCATGGTCTTGATCTCCTGACCTCGTGATTCGCCCGCCTCGGCCTCCCAAAGTGCTGGGATTACAAGCGTGAGCCACCGCGCCCGGCAACTGTGATTAATTAAAAGGGATAAAAATTAATTTCTATTCCTCCCATTGAGAGATGGGACCTATTTCCCCATCCCTTGAATCTGGGCAGGCCTCTGCCTGTTTTCCCAAATAGCTAAAATAGTGGAAATGACACTGTGCCCAGCCTTTAGAAGACTTGGGTCCTTGGTACCCTGAGTCACCATGGAGAAAGTTTGATTACTGTGATGGAGAGAATATTTAGAGATGCACTGAGTATAAAGGGAAAGTGATCTACCTGAGCCCATGTCTGCAACCATCCCTGCCAAGGGGCTAGACATGAGTGAAGTTGCCTTGAACCCTCCAGACCAAACTAGCTACCAGCTGAATATCATTGAGTGACCTCAATCAACAACACAAGGAGAAGAATAATCACCTAGTTAAAGCCTGCCTAAATTCCGGACCCACAAAATCATGAAAAAAGAGGCACTGCCTGCCATTCTCCACGATGCACCTTGATCATGGAAAAGGAATCCCCAAAATAGTAGAAAACTGTTTTGCCACAAGAAAAAAAAAATGAGAAAAGAAAGAAAAGGAGGCTTCTCCCTCTTTTCTAAACCAACTTTTTCAAATCTTGCTTTTTTTTAAATAACGAAAGTCGAACTGATAAACTGTATTAATAAATTATATGCTCTTGTCTTAAAAGTTAAGAGCATTCAAAAGCCCAAGAGTCAGGAAAGTTAGTACATAGGTGAGTTTGCAAGAGTCCAAAGCACAAGCAATGAGCGTGGGTGAAAATTTTGAGAGGGTCACATGTTTGTGTTTTCAAAGGAAAACTATGTGGGTGGTTTAAATTACACCAAAGAATATATAAATCGGTGCATATAGGTTAATATTAACCACATCTACACTGTGCTAAATTTCTCAAAATGAAAATATGCCCATATTTCTCTGGGTAGGAGCTGTAGCTACTGCCTCAAGGCTAATGAACCTATTTGCCTGTCTCATGCCAAAGCCCCCATAACCTTCCAATTATGGATGGAGAATTTAACATACTTAACATAAGTCCTAACTTTGCACAACCCCACAGCACAAATCTCACCCCTACTCTAAGATTTTTTCCCTTCTGTCTGCTTGACCTTCTTATCTCATCTTCTCTACCTCTAATACTCTGTAGCACATGTACACACATTGGCGGGGCAAGAAAAGCAATAACAACGGTAGCAAGGGAGGCAGGATCATTCGTTAAGGCCTGCTTCTACTGTTAGAGCTATCACACGTTCTATCAGAATGTTAAGTCACTAAGCATTTAGATCTGTTATTTGCCAAAGCTCTTAAAACCTGCACTGTAAGATGTCATATATATTAAAGATAAATCTGGCCCACTTAAGAACGAAAATCAAGTACACTGGCCATCAAGTTGAACATTAACACAATAAACCACAAACATTTTATAAATGCAACTTTCTAGGTAAATTACCTCAGCATTTATTCATCTGATATTTATTGAATGAGTATGCATTTTCATGTTGCCTGAGTGGCCAACGTCATTCTTATCTGATATATTGCTCACAACAGCCCCGGGAGTTAGGCATCATTTTACCCATTTGCCAGATGAGGAAACACAAGCTCCAAGAGAGTCAATGACATAGACAAGACTACACAAGTATCTTCACGCAGTAATAACGAACATGGCTCTTTTTTATTGTCTTTGTCCATTTGTGCTGCTATAATAAAAGATTTGAGACTGGGTAATTTATAAGAACAGAAATTTATTTCTCACAGTTCTAGAGGCTAAAATTCCAAGATCAAGGTGCCCAGCAGGTTTGGTGCCTGGTGGGTGCTTGGTCTCTACTTCCAAGATAGCTCCTTCTTGCTGCATCCTCCAGAGGGGATGTGTCTTCCCATTGTAGAAGGGCAAAAAAAGCAAAAGGAAGGGAAGTAGCTCCCTCATACCTCTTTTATAAGGGTGCTAATCCCATTCATGAGAGCTCTGCCAATATAACTTAATCACCTCCTAAAGCCAATGTAATTAAATCACATTGGTGATTAAGTTTTAATACATGAATTTGGGGGGGGGGGCACATTTAGACCATAGCATTTATATTCACAGTCTTTTTAATATTCCCAAACTGCAGCCAAGTTCTAGCTGGAGATTTGTTCCTGATAACTGCAAAAGATTCATATTACTCACAGAAAAAGGAAAACTAGTTGTAGCAACTTTATATAATTTTATGAACATAACAAAGCCACATTACATACAAGAACTAGGCCCTCTGACAACTATAGTGTTAATTTTCCAAGATGGGAAAAACATCAGTAGGAAAAGCAACCATTGATTGTCTATAAATTCTATAATGCATATCACAAAATAAGCTCTGTAACGAGATGCTATTTTACAGCGGCCTAGGAAATGTGTCCGTGGCAGAAGCTATTGATGTCTCAACTATCACTCCTCAGCCTACCTCAGAAGTCACTTAAAGCCTTGTGGATAGTTTCTGTATATGCAAAAAGCTTCCTACAGCAAGCAGCTATGTTACTCTGCCCAAATAATTTTTCTGGCCCCATGGTATGCTCAACACTGTGTGAGGCAGGCCTGAAAGACCAAGGAGTTAACACTCCAAGAGCAACCCTTAATCAATGTGCGACAGGAGGTAGTGAATAAATACCTTACCTTCCTATTCTCCAGTGAGGCAATTCCAGGGTGTGTTCCAAACAGATTTTAAAAGGTTCCTGGTGAGATTGAGCCCCAGTTACACACAGCGGTAACCTGCTCACTAACATACCCTTTAGTGGCTCTTTTCCCGTCTTTGTTTTACTTCCCCATACCCTTGTCGAACTTCCTGAGATCATCTCCCATATAAACTACTGGTACCCTCCAACAAAGCGTATTTTTCTAAGACAGCTACACCAATATATCCCATTCCATGTGCTCTTCTTACAATGTGACATTGGTACTGTTTTCATAGAGCGGTAGAGTGTTTATTTTTTCCCTTTCAATCTGCGCTGGCCTGTGATTGTGGCAGAAGAAACATACGTTATTGCTAAAGCTAGATCATAAACAGGCAGTACAGCTCCCATCTGGCCTTTTTGAGAGGCTCACTCTTGGAACCCAGCTACTCTGCTATGAGGAAGCCAAACAGCTACATAGAAAGGCCAGATGTAGGTGCTCCAGACCACAACCCCAGCTAAGATCCCAGCCGGCTTCCAGGATCAGTGTCAAACATGTGATTAAGTCTTCAAATGATTCTTGTCCCAGCTATAAGCAGAGCAGAGAAAAGCTGTCCCCATTGGGCCATGCCTAAATTTCAGATTTGTAATTAAAATAAATGCTGTCATTGTTTTAAGACATTAGATGTTGAAGTAGTTCATTACTTAGCCATAGATAATCAGAACATACCCAAATTCTCATCTTAGGGTCTGCTTTGGGAAGAACCCCAAACTAAGACAGTACCCAAGGTCATTCAACTACTCAATGGCAGTAAGTTAAATGTGAACCCAAACTGCCTACTCAGAGCCCATGCCATGTCCACTACACCCCACTGACTGCTCATTCAGTCAAGTAGCTATTTGCTCTCCTAAATATAGAGGCCTCAGTGTCTCTAAGGAAGAAGGCATGAAGGCATTGTACTCCTCACAATTCTTGTTATATAATAGATACTAAATCTGAATACAAAACAGTCTGGAATGATTGAGCCTCAATTATTTTCACTGTTCTTAACTCTGACATCCTAAATCCTACCCATTATTCTGGGTACTTTTGCCAGCTTCAACCCAGGAAAAAAATTTAAAGGACATTATTGCAAAGGAGAAGAGCAATATAAATAGCTAATTATAGGTTTTGATAGGTTTTGCTTTTCATCAGAGTATTCTCAGCTGAGCAGTAAAATCTAGGCACATTTTCAAGAAATTACAGATTTTAAAAAAGTGAATAGTGATTCATCTAGATTTCTTTCCAATGTAGCGTTTGGATTAACTTTGCTAACAAAAGGGTATAGATCTGGAAACAGACTGTATTTTCTTAAGGAATTTTTACCCAATAGATTTGTCTTCTTAAGAGGAGTAGATTACTAAAATTAATCTGTAAAGATAAAATTCAGAATCTGATCCAAAATATAACTGTAATTCGCACTACTAAAACCAAATTAAAAGGCAATTCCAATATCGTTACTCCCTAAAAATATTACCCACCACATTAAATCCACTGCAGCACATTCAAATAAAGACCTGATAAATAAGCACATGAAAAGAATAAATCTTTACTTCTCTAAAGTTCTCCGTAGTGTTATGAACACAGTACTGTTGTTACTTACCAGAGGTTAACTACAAGAACATCAATTTCAAAGGTACAAAACAACTCTATCAAACCTTTCAATCTGTCACTGGGACTTTCTTTGTAAAATATGCTGCTGCAGCTATTTTAGTGGATATATCTAACCTAACTGAATTTCTTTTGATAAAATTTATTTACTGAAATAAGATCTCTGTTTTAACTCCATCACTCAACCTTTGGCATCTACTTCATCCATGATTAATTTAAGAGCCAGCTGGCATTTTCCTTAATGCTAACATATTTGCTTAATAAAATATATCTTAAGATTGGTTTCTGGCCCATTCTTCCATTTTGAAACAAAACAATAACAATGATCAATAAAATATATCTTTTGAAAATGTTAATGGATTTCAACCAAATCCAATTAGAGGTAGAGTTTGAGAGATTTCACTAGTGAACTCTGGTCCATTTATCTATTTAACAGCAGTGATAAAAACAGTACTTCTACATAAACAGGTAATTGCAAGAATCATTTATTGAGCACTGAATCTCCTAGAAGGTATGATAATTACTAAATGAATCCTTGCTTTCTATTGGGTCACGGGTATTGGTCAGAATGTTTTCTGAGATGGAATCAGAATCATTAAAATCTCTTTCAGTTGCATGAAATTCCTCAGCTATACCAAAGACTTCTAGGACTAAGAATTTCCCCATAAAAGATGTCTTATTTTTATCGAAAAGTCATATAAACATTTTGCATTATTACTACTGTTTTTCTGGCTTCCTGTGGAATTTTAACATATATAAGACCTGGTACTTTTGAATTTCTTTTTTTTTTTTTTTTTTTTTTAGGACGGAGTCTCGCTCTGTCGCCCAGGCTGGAGTGCAGTGGTGCAATCTCAGCTCACTGCAAGCTCCGCCTCCCAGGTTCACGCCATTCTCCTGCCTCAGCCTCTCCGAGTAGCTGGGACTACAGGCGCCCGCCACCACGCCCGACAAATTTTTTGTATTTTTAGTAGAGAAAGGGTTTCATCATGGTCTCGATCTCCTGACCTCGTGATCCGCCCGACTCGGCCTCCCAAAGTGCTGAGATTACAAGCGTGAGCCACCGCGCCCGGCCACTTTTGAATTTCTTATCTAGGCTATGGCAGCAGAGTTAAGAGAAAATATTAATAGCATCTGGGAATGAAAAGCATATTAGTGATGGTTATGCCCTATGGTTAATGAGCACATGGTAGTCCCACCTTTCCTGAATTGTAAAAAGGGGATGATCGGCGGGGCACGGTGGCTCATGCCTGTAATCCCAGCACTTTGGGAGGCCGAGGTGGGCAGATCACCTGAGGTCAGGAGTTCGAGACCAGCCTGACCAACATGCAGAAACCCCGTTTCTACTAAAAATACAAAATTTGCCAGGCATGGTGGTGCATGCCTGTAATCCCAGCTACTCGGGAGGCTGAGGCAGGAGAATTGCTTGAACCTGGGAGGCAGAGGATGTGGTGAGCCAAGATTGCACCATTGCACTCTAGCCTGGGCAACAAGAGCGAAACTCCATCAAAAAAAAAAAAAAAAAAGGAGGGGGGATGATCAGTGATCATTGTGCTTCTCAAATGTTGGCAGGAGTTATGTCTGAGTGATGAAGTGCTATTCAATCCTACCACAGTATATAAGAAATTAGCTGCCTGCCCCCTTGGAGGACCGACATCACTACATCCTCAACCTCGAAGGATCTTTGGGTCTTATAATCCAGTCTCCTACACAGTGCCAGAATCTCTCTCCTACATCTACCCCAACAAGAAGAAAATTTCTGCTGCAAAAATCTTTTAATTACTAGACCTACCAGAGTATTAGCAACTAGCCAATACAGAGGAGGAGACCTCCTCAAGATTGTATTCGGTTTGAGCAAGAAGCAATAGGCAAAGGAGAGAACCAAATACTGAAACTCTTGCCCTATCTCCCTCCTCTTCTGGGTTTAGCTTTATGATATATTTTCAGGAATAATATATTTTCCATCACCCAGCATAGGCCCTGGTAAATAACAGGTGTTCAATACATTTTGAAAGTTCAATAGGTAAAACAAAGACCTTTTGCCCCTCCAAATATCCCTTCATACTCTCTTTAATATTTGAAACTCCTTTAATAGGAGACAAAGGCTAAACTATAAATAACACACGAGAACTAAGAGTTCAAATGAACATGGAACTCAAAGAGTTTACTTTTTTAAGATAATTCATTTCCAGTAACTCCAAAAACAGATATCGCATACTTTATTCTGTTTAATAATGGGGCAAGGGTTGGAGCACAGAGAAGGAACTAGTTAAACGGATACGTTTTACTAAACGTATCCTTTTATTTAATTATAATGCTGTTCAGAATAATTTGAGGTGCGATTCTTTTAGAATACACTTGGGGTTTTGTTGGTCCTAAGAAAAGATGAGAGGAGAAGCACAATGAGACAGAATTACAAGGCAGAATAAAAAATGATAGTGCATAGGAATTAGTTTGCCAGAAAGTAACACCACCTTCCTTCAAGACTAATAATGTGCTAAACTCCTGGAAACCTATTTCCAGGAGAAATAGAGAGCGTAAGTGCCAAAATATGGATCTAGCGTAGAATTTACAAGAGAACACTCTGCAATATCTCTGGAAACCCAGAGAGATCAACTCAATGTCTAAGGCCTAGAAGCAGTTCTCAGCTGAGACCCCCACGGCGAGAAGAATACCTCTCCACCACTCTCCATTTTTCTTCCTTCTTTACTCACACTTCCTTTCTCCCACATCAATCAATGTCAAATACATTTGTTTCCCTTTTACCCATGTCCATAATGTTTGGAATAACATTTCTGTGGTGCCAAATGCAATCCCCAAAGACACAATCCCAAACATCAAAATCCCCAAATATCAAAATTCCTAAAGTATAAAATCCCCACAATCACAATCCTAAAAGATTAAATTTCCAAATGTTGAAATCCTGAAAGTAAAATTCTGGAGAAGGGATTAGTGCATTTTCAGTTGTACATAGGATATCTGCATCATGTTAGTTGCATCATGTTAGTTGCATCATGTTAAATGGAACTATCACCATGTTATTATCTTCATTTGTAAATTAAGTATGGTTTAGGAAAATGTGTATGGGTGCCAAGTGGACAATTTTGGGTGTCAAGTTGACAGTTTTAGGTGTCAACTTGACTGGATTAAGGAATACCTAGAAATGTGGCAAAGCATTATTTTAGGCGTGGGTGTCAAGGTGTTTACAGAGGAGATTAAAGTGTGAGTCTAAGTGGACTAGGTAGGGAAAATGTGCCCTCAGTGTGAGCAGGTACCATCCAATCAGCTGGGGGCCCAGAGAGAACAAATTCTGAAAGTAAACTGATTTCTCTGAGCTGGAACAGATTTTTCTTTTGCTGCCTTAGACATCAGAACTACAGGCTTGCTGGCTTTTGGACTTCAGGACTTACACCAGCAGTCCCTCTGGGTCGTGAGGCTTTTGGCCTTGGACTATGAGTTATACCATTGTCATCCCTGCTTGTAAGGCCTTTGGACTTAAACACAGCCATGCGACCAACATCCCAGGGTCTCCAGCTTTCAGATGACCTGTCGTGGAACTTCTCAGCCTCCATAATCACATGAACAAACGGCCCTAATAAATCTCCTCTCTCATACATACATATACATATATATATATGAATTCATACATACATATACATATAATATGAATTCAAACATATATGTATATACATGAATATGTCCTATTGGTTCTGTCTCTCTGGAGAACCCCAATACAAATTTGGTATTGGGAAAGCTGAATATCATTTCTTCTTACTCTGTTTCTTGAAACACACTGGAAGAGATCTGTGAAATTGTTCCCTGATGAAAATGCTGCAATAAGTTAAGTGTATGAGGCTACTTAATGGTGAAAGATAAAAGTTTAAAAGCTAATTACTATTGCTGTTGCAAAAGCAGAAAGTCACGTAATTGTAATGGCCAAGCAATGACCAGACTTTCAAATGAAGAGCATTAAGTTACAAAATTTGTAGACCACAACCACTCTCCAAATACAAGTGCCGCAAGTGTTTTGACGATCACAGATGAAGTAGAAATGCAGGTGAAAAACAAGAACTCTCCCCTCCCAAATTATTTGATCATGTATGACTTCTGCCCCTTTACACTCGGCATTGATTCACTATGCTATGCATTTCATCTTTGCATCATTTCTGATACTGGAGGTACGCATTTTGTAAATATTTTAGATAACTCTAATGAATTGTATGCTTTTTTTTTTTTTTGCAAATTTGACTCTGCAGAAGTGCAATATCACAATGTTGACTTTCTGTGTAAGCAATGTGCATGTTGAAATTTTCTCATTAAATGAAGAGATGTCCTTTGTATACACCTGCATTTGTGAAAAGTAAAACTTCTCAAGATCTCAGCTCTTTGAGTGACTGCATATGCAGTGATAACTCATTGTGGGTTTTGATCAATCCTTTCAAAAGACACAGGTTGTTAATCATGGTATTTCTGATGACTGTGTTTATAAAGCCTGGTGCATACAATTACCAATCACAATGATATGTATTTATACATTTTGCTTTTTAACCTGTTTCGTTATGAATATAGTTCATCTGCTCATAATGGATATACCCATCCAACTGTTATTTTTTTTATTTATTTATTTTTTTTTTGGAGACGGAGTCTCGCTCTGTCACCCAGGCTGGAGTACAGTGGTGCCATCTCGGCTCACCGCAAGCTCCGCCTCCCGGGTTCACGCCATTCTCCTGCCTCAGCCTCCCGACTAGCTGGGACTACAGGCGCCTGCCACCACGCCCAGCTAATTTTTTTGTATTTTTAGTAGAGATGGGGTTTCACCATGTTAGCCAGGATGGTCTCGATCTCCTGACCTCGTGATCCACCTGCCTTGGCCTCCCAAAGTGCTGGGATTACAGGCATGAGCCACCACGCCTAGCTGCAACTGTTATTAATATACCTGAGTGTTCATACTTGCAGAAATATATAGGCTATTATTGCCTATTTTGCTATATAAAGTAGCCTATGAAGTACCCTGTTGTGTTTTTATGTTTCTCAATCTCCTTTTTAAAATGTACATAAATGTCTTTTAAATAATTTTTTAAAATTATTTTTTCCAGAATTATGTTTTTGGGATTTAGATCTTTTGAGATTTCAGCATTCAGGATTATGGCACTTGAGATTGTGTCTTTCAGGACAGTGGCCCAAACCCATGTTCCCAATACACAACTTAGATGCCCTCCTGAAAACAAGAGTTTTCCATATTAGCGTCATGCTCCATCTGTTTTCATCCAACCTGTCAAATATCAGTGCTATATCAGATCAAACAAGTATTCACTACAGCCCCTGGGATCTAGTGACTGGTGCTCCAGTCCTGTTTAGAAGTCATTAGCTCTTTCACGCCAATTATTACTCACGGATCCTGATGAACTTCAATCTCAGCTTACTTCTTCCCTGAACCCCAAAGTACTATTGTGACATGCACACTCTATGCAAGCATTCAGAAAGATTAAATTTTCATAAAACTTATCTTAAAATCTATAAAGAAAATATTAATTGAATAAGCATTGCCAGAGACATGAAGTGCTATTAGAGAAAATAAAATAATAGACATTAGTTCCCTATAAATCTTTTATAGGATGGAAGATATCTGTTTTGTTAGGTTTAAGCTTAGTATACCCAGTGGCAAAGAGGGTTTGACAAAGCCAGAAGTTCATTGGTAATTTCTTACTTAAGTAGATCTGGTTTCCATATTTTAAAGTGGAAAACATGAGCATGTCAAAATCAAATATGCAAAACTCAAAGGTATTGGCTGTAGTTGATCATCTTCCAACGGTATAAAAACATGTTTCCTCTGAATTTTCAAATAAAAGAAATTTCTAGCTTAAATTAGTTCCTTCCAACCTCACCTCATCTAACAACCTTTTCCTCCTAACAAGTAGCTTTAGAATAACAATAATTCAATATTTTCCCATCTAGTTACTCATTACTATGCTGTTATAAGTAAGAGCTGGGTTATTGAAAAGGTTGTTTGTATTTCGTAACATAGATACATGACAGACTGGTTTATGCATCATTTTTTATCTGTATGTCGTTAGTCATTTTGTCCATTTTGTTTTAGAGTGGTTAAGGTTGTGGGGGTTCTCTAAGTCCTTCATGTCTTAAATTAAAGCAGCCTTTTGTTCAGTTTGTATAAATATGTTATGCTTGTTGGAAAATGTTCAAAAAATACGAGTTAAAAAATAAGTTTAAAATACATGTAATACAGGAGAAAACATAGGGAAAAGGTTTTTGACATAGGTCTGCACAATAATTTTTTGGTTATGATAGCAAAAGCACAGGCAACAAAGGCAAAACCAGACAAATGGCACTACATCAAACTAAAAAGCTTTTCCACAGCAAACAAAATAATCAACAGAGTGAAAATCTACCTACAGAATGCGAGCAGATATTTGTAAACCATATATCTGATAAAGGGTTAATATCCAAAAAATATAGGAATTCATGCAACTCACTAGCAAACCCACAAATAGCTCAATTAAAAAATAGGCAAAGTGGTGTACTCTCAGTCATAACAGTAAATAAATTAAGCTTTGAAAAAAAATAGGCAAAGGACCTCAGTAGACATCTCTCAAAAGAAGACATACAAATGGCCAACAGCTATATGAAAAAAATGCAAATCAAAATCACAGTGAGATCTCACCTCACACTGGTTAGAATCTATCACCAGAAAGATAAAACATAACAAGTGTTGGGGAGAATGTGGAGAAAAGAGAATATTGTTGGTTTGAAACGTAAATCGGTACAGAGATTCCCCTTAAAAAATTAAAAATAGACATGCCTCATGATCCAACAATTCCACTACTAGGTAAAAATGAAATCATTATCTCAAAAAGACATTTGTACTCCCATATTCATTTCAGAAGTATTCACAATAGCCAAGATACAGAAACAGACTAAATGGATTTTAAAAAATGAGAGATGCACACACACACACACACACATTCGCACAATGAAATATTATTCAGCCTTAAAAGATAAGGAAATGCTACCATTTACAACAACATGGATGAACCTAGAGGACATTAAACCAGATGCAGATATGGTCTCGCTTATATATAGAATCTAAAAATATCAAATTCATAGAAACAGGAGTCCAATGGTCATTACCAGGGGTTGAAAGGAGGGAGATATGGGGAAATGTTGGCAAGGAGGTACAAAGTTTCAACTCTACAAGAAAAAAAAGTAAGTTCTGGAGATCTAATGCACAATGATGTGACTATAATTAACAAAACAGTATCTCTCTCTTTTATTTTATTTTTTGACATAGAGTCTCACTCTGTCACCCAGGCTGGAGTGCAATGGCGCAATCTTGACTTATTGCAACCTCCGCCTCCTGGGTTCAAGTGATTCTCCTGCCTCAGCCTCCTGAGCAGCTGGGTCTATAGGCATCTGCCATCATGCCCAGCTAATTTTTGTATTTTGTAAAAAAAATAACAGCTTATGATTCAGGTGATCCACCCACCTTGGCCTCCCAAAGTGCTGGAATTACAGGCGTGAGCCACCGCGCCTGGTCACAATACAGTATTTCATACTTGAAATTTGCTAAGAGGGTAGTAGAACTTAAGTGTTTTCACTACACTTGAAAAAAATGGTAACTCTGTGAGGTGATATACGTGTTAATTAGTTTGGTGGTGGTGAATATTTCACAATGTATGTATATATCAAATCAATCAAATTGTACACCTCAAATATATATAATTTTTAATTCTCAACTATATCTCAATAAAGTTGGGAAAAACATCTTGCAAGCTGGCCCTAAATTGTGGAAAGCACTGAATCCATGCTCTTAAACTATAGTGTCCAACCTTTTGTGATCAGACAGGCTATTTATTCATTCACTTATTGAATAGTAGGTATTTATCGAATATTTACTATGTGCTAGGCATGCTTTTAGACCACGGATCAGCAAACCTTTTTCTGTAAAGGGCCAGAGAGTAAATATTTTCACTTTTTCAGGCCATATGCTCCCTTCCACACCTCCTCAACTGTGCCTTTATAATGTGAACACAGCTACAGACAATACACAAATGAATAAGTGTGGCTATATTCCAACAAAATGTTATGTGTGAAAAAATGAGTCAGCCCAGATTTGAACTGTGGGTAGTAGTCTGACAACCTTTGGTCTTGACCCTTAAGATATTCAGTGAATAAAACAGACAAAAATCCCTTTCCTCGTGGAAGTTATATTCTAAAAAAAAAATCTGTAAAAAAATTAGCATTTATCCCCAAAATATGTATATGAATTTATTTTTAAGATATAGCTGCATTAATAGCATGTAAGTACATTGTGTTGTGTACATCATTAAATGTACCCAATATTATAAATTACAAGCAATAAGATAAAAATATTTTAAATTTTAAATATTTTAATATTTTTAATACTTTATTCACTTTTTTCACTAAAATTATAACTACTTTCATATTTTAGTGAGAACAATGTGATTGAATAATGGTTTATAACTTTCAATAAGTGTCAATATTTTTTAAATTGTGGTTTAACAGCTTATGATTCAATTCTATACCAGTTATTTTAGATATTTGGTTTTGGTGGCTGTCATGGTAGAAAATTCACCTCACAAAAATATATAGCTCCAAATGGAAGAATTGAATTTTTGGCTATGCTTGTTACAACATGATTATCATTTTTAAATCTCAATTGCCAATTATGCAAAGAGTTTCATTAAATTTTTGGCTTGTACATTTACATCTTCCTCAGTGTAAATGGGTTGTTACTGACAACTAATTGGAAGGTAAATAAACATTTGTTGACTTACTGAATAAATGAATAAAAATTCATTGAAACCATTTGAAAGATTTTTAAAGATGTTTCCAAGTTGATAAAGTATGTTAATGAGAGTTAGGCTGAGGCAGGCGGATCATGAGTTCAAGAGATCAAGACCATCCTGGCTAACACGGTGAAACCCCGTCTCTACTAAAAATACAAAAAAATTAGCCAGGCGTGGTGGCGGGCGCCTGTAGTCCCAGCTACTCGGGAGGCTGAGGCAGGAGAATGGTGTGAACCCAGGAGGCAGAGCTTGCAGTGAGCTGAGATCACGCCACTGTACTCCAGCCTGGGCAACAGAGCAAGACTCCATCTCAAAAAAAAAAAAAAGAAAAGAAAAAAGAAATATATGACATACTTACATGGTTTTAATCAACAAACTATCATCACTAAAATTTAAGGCACATAAATATACTACACCTAACAGTACATTGGGGGATGGAAAGAGTGATGAGACCATTGTCAAAGTCTTCATGCAGTAGAATACTCACAGTTCCCCAAAGGAAGTTCTCCTAAGTAATGTAGCACATGACCATTCAGCAAGCAGAAGAGGAGAGAACTTCAAAGTCAATCCTTATGTTTATTTATTTTATTTTATTTTATTTTTTTGAGACGGGTCTCCCTCTGTCGCCCAGGCTGGAGTGCAGTGGCGCGATCTCGGCTCACTGCAAGCTCCGCCGCCCGGGTTCACACCATTCTCCTGCCTCAGGCTCTCCGAGTAGATGAGACTACAGGCGCCCGCCACCACGTCCGGCTAATTTTTTCTATTTTTAGTAAACACGGGGTTTCACCGTGGTCTCGATCTCCTGACCTCGTGATCCACCCGCCTCGGCCTCCCAAAGTGCTGGGATTACAAGTGTGAGCCACCGTGCCCGGCAATCCTTATGTCTAATATCAGTATTTTTTTCTGTCTTTTTCATTCTTCCTTCTTTTTTCTCCTTCCTTCCTTCCTTCCTTCCTTCTTTCCTTTCTCCCTTCCTCCCTCCCTCCCTTCCTTCCTTCCCTTTCCTTTTTAAATATAGGGTTAAATATAATCCATGCATCATGTCTTACACACTTTGGGGCTCACTTTGAAGAAAACCACTCTTGAGAACTATTTATTTTGTGTGTATTTTGCATTCAAAGAGTGCCCTTTCCAACACTATTTTCTATTTGTATAGGATTTCAACCTGTATTGTTAGATGTAACGGAGAGATTCTGCCAATCTGGTTCACCTTCTCTGTGTGCATATTTTTGAGAGTAATAATTTCCCATCACAGCACACTTGCTATAAGAATGCAGAGAAAACTCAGATTCGATGAATCTCTTTCATTCACACCTAACTAAAGCACAAACATCTCTCTGGGTAGCTATTTTTGCTTTCTAACTTCTATGTCTGCTCCTCTCTGGAAGTTAAGCATCATTAAACTTTAACTATCTGAACTGTTTGGCAGAATCTCCACAACTTCAGATGAACTTTAGCCAAGTTTTCTGTGTCCCTAATGAGAGGTTATTAATCAATAGTATGTTTGTAGTCATGAAAGGGCTGTTTAGAATTTTAATAAATGTCATCTAGAAAATTAACAAAAAAGTAATTAAGAAGATTTATTACCTGATTCCCTATCACCTTCATGGTCCAACCAAAGGAAAGTGTGATAAAGAATGAGGATTACTAAAACCCGAACACTTTATAAATATGTTCTCAAAACCATTCCCAAATAGCCAGAAAGTTCAGCACTGGTCTTTCCCTGCTCAAGTGATATTCTACAGCATTTTTCACAATGTTAGGTAATTAGTTGTTTATTTCTCCAACCACTCCCCCAACTCTGGAAAGAATTTTAGCATAGGGAATTTTATTTTTTTTTCTTTTTTGTGTCCTCTAACACACGGCAGTGTTCTCTTAGCATTTGCTGAAATTAAATAGAATGTTGTGGAAGTTCTCAAGGCCATTTTAAATTTTCATGAACCACAATTGAAGAAAACCTCAAAATATTAAACTTCATCTTGTGTTCCTGAAAAATAGATGGAAAATACTTCCTTCTTTGTGTAGTCACTTTAATTTAGGAAAACCCTTGTGTAAATATCATCAAGCCTTGTAGCACCAAGCGCTCTTCATGAAGTGTATTTCAAATACACGGAGTTTAAAATAAGAAATTAATTTGACCTCACCTTCTCATAAAAGGAATAGTTAAAACTGTCATTATTTGCAAATGACATGATCAACCACACCAAAAAATCTACCAAAATCACAGACAAACCCAGAATTAATAAGAAAGTTCAGTAAGGTTACTAGATATATCAACTTTTAAAACAAACAGCATTCTTCTATATCGAGAACAACCAACTAGAAAATATAAACATATACTATTAACGAGAGCATCAAATTCTATAAAATATCTAGAAATTAACTTCAATCAAAATACACAAGACTGCTGTAGAAAATTTTTAATTCAATGAAAGAACATAAAAGAAAATCAATAAATGAGAATTTCATACTTCTGAAAGGATGACTTAATATTTTAAATATGTTGATTTTCCCCAAATTGATCTATAAATTCAATGCAATTCTAATAAATATTCCAGTGGCATCTATTTTGATGAACTTGATAAACTTCTAAAATTTGCCTAGAAGTCTAAAGCTCTACAAATACCTAAGTCGACTTTGAAAAAGAAGACCAGAAAGTAAGAAATTTCTTTATCAGGTATTAAAACATATTAAAAGTCATAATAAAAAAGACAGAATGGTCTTGGTGTAAGAATGAACAAGAACACCAGTGGAGCAGAAGGATGAATCGTAATAGAACTATGTAGAACTATATTCCTAATATACGATAAAGATGGCACCATACACAAATCAAAAAATGAATCATTTAGTGTACAGTGTGGGAAAATCCTTTTTGACAAAAACTAAACTGAATTTCTATATAACTTCTCACAAAAGTTGGACTCCAAGTGGATTAAAGACCTAAATATAAAAAGTAAAATTAAAAAGTAATAAAAGATAATGTAAGAGAATAGCTTCATAACCCTGAGATAGGCAAAGATTTAAAACCCAAAAAGCACGATCTATAAGGTAAAATGCAAATGAGTATTATTATAGCAAAATGAAGGATTTTGACAGAACAGGACAAGTAATTTGAAAAGTCTAACATTGACAGGGAACTAATATCTGGAATATAAAAGGAACACCTACATAATAGGGACCCGTGACAAAATGAGCCAAGGAAATGAACAGTCAATTAAGTCAAGAAGAAACCCTCGCATATTAAGAGATGCTCAAATTCACTAGTAACTAGAGAAATGTACCACTTTAATGTGTCACACTTTTAATATATCAGATTAGCAAAAAATTGGAAAACTGGAATTCCTGTTACTATTGCTACATAACAAACTACCACAAAACTTAGTTGTTTAAAACAGCAACAATCATCTTATTATTTCTCATGGTCTCTATGGAATAGAGATTCAGTAAGGGCTTGGCTGGGAAGTTCTGGCCCAACATCAGATGTCTGGAGCTAGAAAGGCTGGGGTTCACCAGGCATCTCCCCTCATGTGGCCATCTCCTTGGGGTCCATCACATGGGCTACTTTGGGATTCTTCATAAGCAAAGTTGACTCAAGAAAGTCAGTCCTCTTACATGGTAGCTCAGGACCCCAGGGCACGTATTCCAGCAGGGAAGGTGAAATCTATATCGCCTCTTAGGATCTGGCTTTGAAACTCACACAGTGTTACTTTGCCATGTTCCTTTGGCTGAAACAGTCACAAAAGGCTACCCACATTCAAGAAGAGAATTGGACTCAACTTTTTGATGGTGAATGGCAAATTTCTTAGAAGAACAAGTGGGATGGAAGATTGCAGCTATCTTTGGAAAAATGTAATCTGCCACAGCTAGATAATTCCAAGTATTTGAGGGCATGTGGTTAGATAGAGTAGAGATAGGAACAGATATTCTGGAAAGCAGTCTGGAAGTGCTTAAATTAAGTGAATCTAAATCATTTGATCCAGAACTCTCATTCCTGGATATATATTCCTGAAAATTTTTCTCAAAATCTGTAATAGGACGTGTACAAGGATGTTTATCACAATACTCTTTGAGGTAGCAGGGAGGTGGAAATAATCTATGTTTCATCACCAGGGGAATGAGTAACTAAAACGTGATGAATGCATAGTATGGATTACTATGCAGCAGTTTGAAACTATAGGGTAGGTGTATACACAGTATAGAAATTATGGTGCTGGCCAGGCGCGGTAGCTCACATCTGTAATCCCAGCACTTTGGGAGGCTGAGGCGGGTGGATCACGAGGTCAAGAAATCGAGACCATCCTGGCTAACACGGTGAAACCCCGTCTCCACTAAAAATACAAAACATTAGCCGGGTGTGGAGGCGGGCGCCTGTAGTTCCAGCTACTCGGGAGGCTGAGGCAGGAGAATGGCATGAACCCAGGAGGCGGAGCTTGCAGTGAGCCGAGATCGTGCCACTGCACTCCAGCCTGGGCAACAGAGCGAGACTCCATCTCAAAAAAAAAAAAAACTTATGGTGCTGGAAAATAAAGAAAATGAGATTCATAGTACAATACTATTAGTATTTCTGTTTACTAAAAATTCATGCACACACAATACACACATTTCAAGAGCACATAGAAATGATGGGTAGACTTCAACCCATTAAATGTTTACCTATGGGCAGAGAGAAGATTGGGAGTAAGGACTAGTGGGGAAAAAAAAGAAGAAAAATTAAACAAAACAATAAAGAAAAACAGGGACATTGTGTTGGCCAATGGTGTACCTTGAACTAAGGAGTATAATTAACCCTGTCCTTTGCATTGATTTAATAATAACCTTCAAAGGCATAGCAAGACCAATTGTATAAGGCAGGCATCTAGTCCAAAACCCAGAAACATAGAATGAAACTTTGGTCAAGTTACAAATATTTCTGTAACTCACTTTATTAATCTCTCAACATATAATTTGAAATATAGTCAATATTTTGAGATCAATGAGAAAGAATTTCTCAGGCAGAAAAGCTTTTCTAGAAGTCTTAAATTTACACATCACATGAGTCTCACTTTAATCAGGATTAGAACGTGTACTTTAAAAAATATACTTTAACAATGTGAAGATTCCTATATATTTGGTGCTTAGAAAAAAAATGAAATTTTTAAAATAACCTCTAAAGTAAACTAAATAGACACTTGCAAAACAACAATACACATTCTGCAATAAAAAGACATTAAAATGGTTGCCTATGAGGCAATGAGGGTGAAATATGTGCATAAAAGAAAAATGTAATTTCTTCTTTTTTTTTCTTTTTTGAGACGGAGTCTTGCTCTGTCGCCCAGGCTGGAGTGCAGTGGCACGATCTTGGCTCACTGCAACTTCCGCCTTCCGGGTTCAAGCGATTCTCCTGCCTCAGTCACCCGAGTAGCTGAGATTACAGGTGCCTGCCACCACTCCCAGCTAATTTTTTGGGTATTTTTAGTAGTGATAGGGTTTCACCATGTTGGCCAGGCTGGTCTTGAACTCCTGGCCTTAAGTGATCCGCCTGCCTCGGCCTCCCAAAGAGCTGGGATTACAGACATGAGCCACCATGCCCAGCCAAAAAATGTAATTTCTTAGTACATTTAGATTTTAAAAACCTACATTTAAATTTTTAAATTAGCCAACATAAATATTTTACCAAAATAACTACATTTCTTTTGTTGTTGTTGTTGTTATTGTTGTTTTTGTTTTGAGACAAAGTTTCACTCTTGTTGCCCAGGCTGGAGTGCAGTGGTGCGATCTTGGCTCACTGCAACCTCCACCCCCCGGGTTCAAGCGATTCTCCTGCCTCAGCCTCCCGAGTAGCTGGGATTACAGGCATGCACCACCACACTCGGCTAATTTTGTCTCTTTTTTTAAGTAGAGACAGGGTTTCTCCACGTTGGTCAGGCTGGTCTCGAACTCCCAACCTCAGGTGATCTGCCTGCCTCAGCCTCCCAAAGTGCTAGGATTACAGGCGTGAGCCACTGAGCCCGGCCCAAAATAACTACATTTCTAAGAGAAAATATATTAACCACTCAATTATTCCTATTTATCACAATATTTTAATCTCTATGATGTCTCAGGGATTGAATCTGATTTAATACAATAATAAAACCACAGGTCCAATGGCAGAATGCTGGGAAATAGCCAAAGACTCTGTTTCATTTATCTGATGTAACTTTGACAAGTGAGTTCAATGTCGGTTGACTGGCATGTGCCTTCCTTTTCTTGGCATTCTCTTTTATTAACGTAGTCACAGCTGTAAGGCTTGAGGTACTGTCACAAGAGACAGAGAGGGCTGAAGCTAAACTAAAACACTATGAGAATATTAGTGCTTTGGGGTGAAAAAAATATTAAAAAGTCAACTATAGCCCTAGGTTTTCACACCAGGATGCTTTACAAAATTAACAAAAGGGTACTTTAATTTCCAACCCCCAGAAGACATCCTAATGAGACTGGAAAAGAAAAACGGCCCTGCATCCCTTACTCTCTCCCATTTGGAACCTGAGAAAAATTGAACAATTTGTATTTAACCTCTTTCACAGGGTCACCAACAGTTTGTTTACTGGTTATTCACCTTCAAGGAGTCTGAAAGGGAAAAGGCTTAAAAAAAACATAGACCCGAGATAGCCGTATTAACGCAATTCTATAACCCCATTGCAGCCCACTGTTTCCAAGCACTGATATTTAACTATTTGTGAAGGCTTCAGTTGGACACAAGCAGACGGCAAGCCAGGAGCTGCACCTTCTAGTCTCAATTAAAATTGAATTTCTTGTGAGTGAGCTCATACTTTGGGTTATCTCCTTTCAAAAGACACTAATATTTAACAGTTTCCTCAAAATACCAAAATAATTTGAATTGGTAAAATGCATGAAGGAGAAAAACATCCTTTAAAAGTTTCTTTAAATAAAAAACCAAGTTTCTACAAACTTCTTTTTCCAATATGAATAATCTTACCTCCATTCTTTAGCCTTTACTTGAATTTAAAACCATAACATGTACATTAGGTTCTTCTCAAGATGCATCATAAGGTAGGCACAGTGAAATTCAGCAACATGCCTTTTTCTTTAGGTTGGTAGCTTCAATTAGAGGGAAAATTCCACTAATAATTTCAGTAATAAGACACTAATGAATATGTATTAACTGTAGTTAATTACTTAGCTTAGTGCCAAACACTCTTTTAAATACTTTCATGTATTAACTCATTTAACCCTTACACCAACCCTATTAGGATTAGAACATGTGTACTTTAAAAAATATACTTTAATAACAACATGAAGATTCCTAAATATTTGGTGCTTAGAAAAAAAAGAAATAAATGAAATTTTTAAAATAACCTTTAAAGTAAAATAGACACTTGCAAAACAATATTACACATTCTGCAATAAAAAGACATTAAAATGGCTGCCTATGGGGCAATGACAGTGAAGTATGTGCATAAAAGAAAAATGTAATTTTTTTTTTTTTGAGATGGAGTCTCCCTCTGTCGCCCAGGCCACAGTGCAGTGGCGTGACAATGCTGAGGTTGGTGCCAATGTTATTCCCATTTTACAAAACCTTAGAAACTGAGAGACAAGTAACTTGCTTGAGATCACAGAGCTAGTAAATGGTAGAACTGGGACTCGACCCTAGGCAGTCCAGTAACAGAACCTGTACTCTTTTTTTTTTTTTTGAGATGGAGTCTCGCTCTGTTGCCCAGGCTGGAGTGCAGTGGCGTGATCTTGGCTCACTGCAAGCTCTGCCTCCCGGGTTCACGGCATTCTCCTGCCTCAGCCTCCCTAGTAACTGGGACTACAGGTGCCCGCCACCATGCCCGGCTAATTTTTTGTATTTTTAGTAGAGACGGGGTTTCACCATGTTAGCCAGGATAGTCTCGATCTCCTGACCTCGTGATCCACCTGCCTCGGCCTCCCAAAGTGCTGGGATTACAGGCGTGAGCCACCACGCCTGGCCAAGAAGGTTCTTTGCAATCTCCCCCATCCTTAAGATTCTTTGTAATTCTCCCCACCCTTGAGAATGTACTTTGTGAGATCCACCCCCTGCCCGCAAAACATTGCTCCTAACTCCACCACTCATCCCAAAACCTGTAAGAACTAATGATAATCCCACCACCCTTTGCAGACTCTCTTTTCGGGCTCAGCCCGCCTGCACCCAGGTGAAATACACAGCCTTGTTGCTCACACAAAGCCTATTTGGTGGACTCCTCACACGGACACGCGTGACACCCAGTATCTGGGATTACAGGGGTGCACCACCATGGCCGGCTAATTTTTGTATTTTTATTAAAGCCAGGGTTTCACCACGTTGGCCAGGCTGGTCTCGAACTCCTGACCTCAAGTGATCCACCCACCTCAGCCTCCCAAACTGCTGGGATTACAGGTGTGAGCCACCACCCCTGGCGAACCTGTACTCTTCATTATAATTCAATACTACCCCATAAAAAAAGTTACCAGAAGAGAGACTGAAGCAATTAGCTAAAGCAACTTATTTTTTACAGTAAGCTTTGATTGGTCAATAATATTCTTAATGTTTCCTTGCCTTCCATAACTACTGTTTAAATTATTATCCCTTTTCAGAGATGCTAGCAGACCTCGTCTCCTGAAAGTTACTTCAAATTCCCACTATTTGGTTTTTTTTTTTTTTTTTTTTTTTTTTGGAGATGGACTCTCACTCTGTCGCCAGTCTGGAGTGCTGTGGTGCGATCTCAGCTCACTGCAACCTCCGATTCCCTGATTCAAGCAATTCTCCTGCCTCAGCCTTCCGAGTAGCTGGGATTACAGGCACATGCCACCATGACTGGCTAATTTTTGTATTTTTAGTAGAGAGGGCGGTTTCGCCATGATGGCCAGCCTGGTCTCGATCTCCTGACCTCGTGATCTGCACACCTCGGCCTCCCAAAGTGCTGGGATTATAGGCGTGAGCCACCGCATTCAGCCTGGTTTTCTTATCTATAAAGATATGACAGGTCCAAAGTCCAAAATGCTCTGGAAACTAAAGGCATTTTTTCTTATTATTCAGCCAATTCATTAGACTTGACCTAAACTCACTTAGTCTCCTCACCTTCCATCCCTTAACCTCCTATCCAATCTTATTTTGTGAAGCTTTCTCTGGAGCCTCCTACTCTGTCCCGGCAGAGCCAAGTACTCCTCCTCAGTGCTTCTATAGCAGTTCAGGTCTGACTTTGGCTACACAGGACTGTGTTTAAGTCAACAGTCTTGTCCACCCACCTATTCTCATCCTCATCTCCTCACACTTTTAGTTAGAAGTCACCCACAATGCTCTTCTCAGACACTAAAAATAAAAGGGTTCAAATTCAGAGTTTACGTTATCCAAAGTACAAAATTGACAAGTATGTAATAAAGCAGAACATAATCTTAGGAAATCCCAATAAAGTATCCCTGGATGCAAGGATCTACAGAAAAAAAAAATAACTTCTGTCTCTGAGACGGGCACTAGTCTCAACACTTAATAAGAAAATAATAAGCCGGGGCATGAAATATCTCACGCAGGCATATTTCTACAACCTATACCAGATTGTTGGGCACCGATGGAAAGAATGACTGTGATAGTTAGGATTTATTATAGAAGAAGAATTCCATGGTGAACATGCAAGTAATTCAGGTAGTTGGCAGCCTTTTTATTGAGAAATATTGTTTTTATTATTATTTTTTATTTATTTTTTGAGATGAAGTCTTGCTCTGTCACCCAGGCCAGGGTGCAGTGGCACGATATCGGCTCACTGCAAGCTCCGCCTCCTGGTTCACACCATTCTCCTGCCTCAGCCTCCCAAGTGGCTGGGACTACAGGCACCCGCCATCACGCCTGGCTAATTTTTTTTTGTATTTTTAGTAGAGAGGGGGTTTCACGGTGTTAGCCAGGATGGTCTCGATCTCCTGACCTCGTAATCCGCCCACCTCGGCCACCCAAAGTGCTGGGATTACAAGTGTGCGCCATTGCACCCAGCTGTTTTTATTTTCTTAAGAAAAAAATGAAAATTGCTGATAGTTGTCTTTATTAACTAAAAGAAAGTATAAAAACATCACAGATTGGTTATAGTTTCATATATGGACTATATGACATTTAAAGTCTTTTTGTTTTTTGAAATGCAGTAACTTTGGAATGGCAATTTATTTTACAACCCATACGTTTTGCTAATTAAGACATGATGGTTTCAATAAAAGAAAGTATAGAAACATAATATACATTGGTTATAGTTTCATATATGGACTATAGAACATTTGAAATCTTTCTTTTTTCCTGAAATACAGTAATCTTAGAAGGCCAATTTGTTTTACAACCCATAGGTTTTGCTAATTAAGATATGGTGGTTTCAGGCTGGGCACGGTGGCTCATGCCTGTAATCTCAGCATTCTGAGAGGCTGAGGCGGTCGTATCACTTGAGGTCAGCAGTTGGAGGTCAGCCTGGACAACGTGGCGAAACCCGGTCTCTACTAAAAATACAAAAATCAGCCAGGTGTGGTGGCATGTGCCTGTAATCTCAGCTACTCAGGAGGCTGAGGCAGGAGAATCGTTTGAATCTGGGAGGCAGAGGTTGCAGTGAGCCAAGATTGCACCACTGCACTCCAGCCCAGGCGACAGAGTAAGAATACATCTCAAAAAAAAAAAAATATATATATATATATATAGAGAGAGAGAGAGAGAGGTTTCAGCTTGCAGATGTCAGCATGAAGAGGATTAACTATCAGATTTTCAAATTTTCAGCTTATTGTGGTGCTCCATGCCCTTTTATTGTTAAACAGAGAGACAAGCCAATTTGCTTCTTTATTTTTTCAGTAGGTCTTTGGCTAATAAGTAATGTCTGTTCATAAACAAATGCCATGTCATGCTAACAGCATAAACTGTATAGTTTTAAAAGGTCTTTCAAGGGGATGAACACTGAATTTTTTTCTGCAAGATACAAAATGACATACGTAGTCAGGTTTACCTTAGAGAATACGTATCCTAAGTCAGCCTCATACGAAACGGCAAATCTATAAGGTATGGTAGCATATTAAATAAATCCTTTTAATAATGTTTCATTAAATTATAACATGTCATCCAGGGGTTCATTGCATTTTGAAATTTCGTTGTTTTCCTATGAGAAACAAATAGAAGTAAATCAGACAAATCCCCTTAATGTATTCAGAGATTCTAATTCAGAGTTGTCCCTTCTTTGTTATGATAAAATTACTTTGATGTCACATTTTCCTAAGCAAATATAGTAGGTATCTAACTGAAATAGTGATTTTATTGATTACTAGGCTTACCCGTCTTGAATAAGTCACCTCATAAAGTCTTTTTTTCTCCTTAGTCCCCCTAGCCACTTCTTTCACAGTGGGGAAAAACAGTCTTTGTAATAGAATGCCAATTTGCAGATGCCTTGTTTATATCTTTACGTACATTGTTTGTTTATCATTTATGTCATAGTTCCACTACCACCATTTTCTCATTTCTGCCATGGTATAGTCTCTCATCTCTGGTCACACTTCAATGTGTCATATGGGTGGCATAAAGTTGAAGTGGCTCAGTTTATAGACCATGAAATTTTGATGACAGTTAAGTTAATTTTGCATGAAGATCAAGGAGCCAAAGCTGCAAAAGTCATTCACAGAAAACGACTTTGCAAGTGGAAGGTTACTGTCTAGTTTAACTGGGCCCAGCTCTTTGCCTGAGATTATTTCAAATTGCATTATTCACAGCACACCACCTGTTTGTAACACTGTTTTCCTTTCCAAAAGCTTTATAGTTTAAAACGACATTTTCTGCATGATTTATTCATTTATTTGGTCATTGAAAATATAATGCCCTTCTTTAAAATAAAGTTTGGATCTAACTAGATAATTAAGCAGGTGAAAATCTGGGATTTTTCTTTAAACAATGATAAAATTTTGTTTTCCAAACACCCACAGGCTCATGAATTTCTGAAGGGCTCTGTGTAAATAAGTCTAACAGAACCAGTTAGCAATTCCAGCACAATGGCTCTCAAGATGCAGTCAAATTACAGTGATTCATTGATTTATTCATTGACAAAAATACTGGAATACAATGGTAAGCAAAAGAAACAGTCTGTACCTTTGGGGAGGCACTAGCCTGGTAGAGAGGAAATTTTTCATCAATCACATAAGTTTAAAAAATATTGTATTTGCTGCATAACAAACTACCTCAAAACCTAGTAACTCAAAAAGAAGCATTTATTGTTTTACAGTTTCTATGGGCCAGGAATTTGGGAATGACTTAGCTGGGTGGTCCTGATTCAAGGTCTCTCATGAGGTTGGGGTCAAGATGTTAGTCAGCGCTATAGTCATTTATTAGGTTGACAGAAATTCTGGTTTGCCTGAGACAAGTCTGGTTATGCCCCCTTTCCTGGCATAATTATAATTAGCATTCCCTTTCATTTTTAAAAGTGTCCTGGATTGTACAATACATTCATCACTGAATTAATTAAGAAGCTATATCCAGAACAGACTGCTCCCAATATGAAAAAATATCTGGTGTTTCAATTCCATAGCCTCTCACCCCTCCCTACGCCTCATACATACGTAGTGGCTTTCCTTCCTATTTGCTTCCAAGTTATCTCATCTTCCCATCGATTCTGAGAGCATCCAATATCCATCTAATAAATTTCCATTTGCTTAAGCTAGCCCAAATCAAGTTCTGTTGCTTGCAACCATAGACTCCTACACTAACACAGCCATGATAAGGTGATTTTGTTCTATACTAATAGCAATGTAAATTTATGGAAAGGTTTTAAGTGTATTTCGGTAGAGGGAGAAATTAGATGTTCGTTGCAACACCATTGGTTGTTACAGAGCTAGAAAAATTAGTGATGAGAATGGGAACTAGAAAGCAAGTTAGGAGGTATCGCAACAGTCCATTTGATAATAGATGATGCTGTACACAAGGATATGGGTTATGAAGATAGGAAGATGTGATGGATTCAAGAGATCTAAGAAGTAGAAGAGAAGGTAGTGGTGCATTAGACATAGAAGGTGAAGGAGACATAGATGTTAAGAATGATTCCTATGTTTCTGGCTTGTCCAGGCTGTGTGTGTTGAGTCTATTAGCTGCAACAGAAGATACAAGAAGAGAATCAGACATGTGAGTTTGGGATTTTTTTTTTGAAACATTCTAGAAGGGAAATTAAGTAGATAGTTGAATACATATGAGGAGAGCATTGAGGAGCAGTCTGGGCTAGAGACATATTTGCATGTCATCTGCCTACACACTATAGTAAAAACAAAAAAAAAAAAGCATGGATTTGGAGACATTACCTAGACCAGAACTTCTTAACCCTGGATGGACATTAGAATCACCTGGGGACTTGTTTTTATAAAAGCTGAGGCCGAGGCCCAGAGATTCTGATTTAATTGGTTGGGGTGACCCCTACATTTTAAATGCTTCTCCATGGTTTGAATAACTATACAGGGTTGAGAACTACCGTAGAGTGAGCATACAGAAGGAGAAAAGAAGGGCTAAGACTGAACCTTGAAAACTTCAACATCTACTGCCCACTTACGAGAAGACAAGCTGTCAAATGAGAAAGAGAGGAAGCAGCCAGAGAGGTAGGGATAAGACAAATAACAGGAGATATTAACATGAAAACCAAAGCATGAGTGTTTCAACAGGGAGAAAATGGTCAATTTTGGCAAATGACTAATGAGAAGTAAACTCAGATTAGAACTAAGAAATGTTCATCATATTTAGGGACACTGTTGTCTTTATGGAGAGATATTTCAGTTATCTTTTTTCTTTTTTTTTTTTTTGAGACGTAATCTCGCTCTTTCGCCCAGGCCGGAGTGCAGTGGCGCGATCTCGGCTCACTGCAGGCTCCGCCTCCCGGGTTCACGCCATTCTCCTGCCTCAGCCTCCCGAATAGCTGGGACTAAAGGCGCCCGCCAACGTGCCCGGCTAATTTTTTTTTCTTTGTATTTTTAGTAGAGATGGGGTTTCACTGTGTTAGCCAGGATGGTCTCGATCTCCTGACCTTGTGATCTGCCCACCTCGGCCTCCCAAAGTGCTGGGATTACAGGCGTGAGCCACCGCGCCCGGCTGATATTTCACTTTTCTGATAAGACTTAAAGCTGGACAGAAGTGGGCCGGGCAGTAAGTTGATGATGAAACAATGGAGAAAGATGGTAGAGACACCTCTTAGCTGGAGAGAGCGATGGTGTGGTAGCTGGACATGGCTGAGTACTCAAGTTATTTTGCCTTATTATATATGATAGACCTCAATTAGTTTAAAAGTTGATGCAATGTATTCAACTTTCAGAAAGAAAAAAGTATGCAAGAAAGGGATAAATACAAAAGAGTGTAGAGGTTTTGAAAATATGAGAGATCTTAGGTGGGCATTCTAAAAACAAGGGGAATCAATCCAGACAGGGTGGTGCATGCCTGTAATCCCAGCTACTTAGAAAGCTGAGGTGGAAGAATCGCTTGAGCCCTCAGAAGTTTGAGACTATCCTGGGCAACACAGTGGGACCCCATCTCTTATCTAAAAAATAAAACAAAACAAGAGGGAAGGCTCAATCTTAAATAAGGAGAACATCTTCTCCATGAATTTAGGGGGGAGGAGAAGTATGTAAGAGCAAAGCCAGTGGCTATATTTTGAACTAGAAAGATAAGAAAGTTCCAATCTGATGTTTTTTTTTTTTTTCTGTAAAGTAGAAGGGAAGGTATGAGTTGAAAATAGGATAGGAAGGATATGTGACAGGCAAAAGTGTAGACAGAGTAGCAAACTATTGGAATGGTATTTGTGAAGAGTGTGGGAGTGAGCTAATCAAAGAAAGCAAGTAGAACTGCCAAGCAGTATGGAGAGCTGTTTTAAGGGAAGTCATCATTAATTTATAGAGAAACAAGTGCAAGAACCAAGTTCATCCAAAAATGGGCTTTTTTTCCAGTTAAGTGCAACAAAAAGAAAGGGGACAAGGAAGTTCCATATAGTAAGGAAAAACAGTTATAGAAATGATGTGCCATGGAATCTAAGTTGGACGAGGAGAGAAAGATAAAAGAAGACTGACAGATTGGGGCATAATCAGAACCTCTGATAGGGTCAAAGAACAGAAAAGGTCTATATGGTTATTTTAGGTAGATTTCTAATTAACCTCAGTGGTATTTCATCCAAAATACTGATATTGAATTCCATCGATAAAAGGGCTCTCTTGCATTATTTTGACTATGGCAGTGCAAGAGGAGGGTGGGGCAAAGAGTCTTCATTATCTTTCATCCAAAATTAATGGAGTTTTAAATCCTTTGATAAGGAAAAGCAGACGAGAAAATGAAAGGGAGGAAATTACAGTACTATAATTCAAACTAAAAAAATTCTGAATTAAACAAACTATGGAACAAAAACTGGCAGCAGAATATCGTGATGCTGTAAGCAGCCAAGTAGTCCATTAAGCCGCCCTTAAATATGTGTGACACTCTTATAGAGCTCCGAGTTACAGGCCTTGCTTTAAAGGATAGATACAGAACCTCTGATCCTGACATGAACACAGTTCAGAATCTATCCAGGAACCTGGAAGTGAGAGACATCCCAGGGCCTGCTACCACTAGGACAGAATAACTTACGACATCCCTAGAACCTCTAAGATCCTGAGTAGCTCTGGAGCTTTTTAGACAACTATTTTGCCTGAATAGTTAAACCCATGTGATATAAATGAATCTAATGAAAGGAAGATCAATCACTGGTTGACAAAAATTTTCATACAATTTTCTATGTTCTAGTCATAAAACTAGGCTCTAGAGATACTATAGCTGGCAAACGGAAATGGTCCCTTTCCTCAAGGAGCCTAACACATATACAAGACAGACATTAAAGAATCACCAATATTGAGGTGAATAATTAAGCCGTGCAAAGGGCTACAGTAAAAGAGGTGTACTTTTAATAGATATTTAGGAATATTTGGAATTTATTAATCCTGGAGTAGAGGGAGGAGGTGATAGATTAGAATTCAACAAGAATGCTTCGATATGGGGATGAAGCAACTTAGTGGTGTAGGTGGCATTTATAAAGATAGAGAATCTAGATGAGGAGCAAGTTTGGGACAGGAAGGTGCTGAATTGAGTTTTGGACATGTTACATTTGAGATGCTTGTTAAACAACCTAGCACAGATATATAATAGACAGTCAGATAAAAGTCTAGAGCTCCGAAGAAAGATTTGGGTCAGAAAGATAGATTTTATCCTAGTTGGTCCTTTGCTCAAATGGGTCCCAGATCTAAGCACTGCTGTGATCAATGGCCAACTGATGAAGGCAGGGCAGGTGAAGGAGGAAAAGATGCTCTTTTTCAGAATTCTTTTCACCACATGCCACTCCAGCTCAATAATTATGACAGAGGCAACAGGTACCTTTGACACATCCTCCATGCATTTAACGTGGTATTCTTTCTAAAATACAGTTAAGTTTATGACATTACCTTACCTCTAATCCAGTGGATAAAGTCCAAGCTTCTAAATATGGGGTTCAGAATCTTTTATCATCTAGCTTCATTTCTTCCTATGCTACCCCATAGTCTCTAGAACCCCTTCCATGTCACATAAACTTTTTTCTACAAACACATCAACCTTGATGTAGTCCTTTTAACAGTCCATGTTGGCACTTCTTTCTCAAATATGTTTTTCCCCCTTTCCCTGCCTGGAAAACTTCCACTCTTCCTTCACAATCCTGCTTCATTTATTCACTCATTCAATAAAAATATTTTGAGCCCTTCCTGGATGACACACACTCTGTTAGATGTTTGGCCTATGGAGCCATTCACAAAAAAGATATTATCCACCCACCCTATGTTATATACAGCATATCAGAAAAGGACACAGAGAGGGGATATGGTATACTTATCAGTTTCTCCTCATTGGGAACTGGTAAAATTCTTATCTAATATGCTCAGATATTTATAGTTATATTTATATTTTATTTATTTATTTATTTCTGCTGATACCTACTGGATCTCTCTTTTCCTTGCCTTGTCCAAATTCTGGTGATGTTTTATCATGAATTTTTGCCTCATGCTGGTCTTCCCAGGCATAACATTTTCTTTTATCAAATCATTTAATCTCATTATTCGCTTTTTTTTTTTTTTTTTTTTAGGACGGATTCTCGCTTTTTCACCCAGGCTGGAGTGCAGTGGCGCAATCTCGGCTCACTGCAAGCTCCGCCTCCCGGGTTCACGCCACTCTCCTGCCTCAGCCTCTCCGAGTAGCTGGGACTACAGGCGCCCGCCACCACGCCCGGCTAATTTTTTGTATTTTTAGTAGAGATGGGGTTTCACTGTGTTAGCAAGGATGGTCTCGATCTCCTGACCTCGTGATTCGCCTGCCTCGGCCTCCCAAAGTGCTGGGATTACAAGCGTGAGCCACCGCGCCCGGCCTATTCGCTTTTTTAATTGCTCAAAGTTCACTCTGATTTCTATGAAGGTTTGTTGATTCCAACATAAGAAATAAAATGGCTGCCATTATTTGCTTGAGACTGGCCTCTTTTCCTCTATTTGCAAAACCGCGCTCTCTCTCTCTCTGTGTGTGTAGTGGGTGGGGTGAGTGGGTATATCTATCTTCTAAGTATTCTGAATTCCTCAGCTTTTCTTTTTTTTTTTTTTTGAGACGGAGTCTCGCTCTGTCGCCCAGGCTGGAGTGCAGTGGCGCGATCTCTGCTCACTGCAAGCTCCACCTCCCAGGTTCATGCCATTCTCCTGCCTCAGCCTCCCGAGTAGCTGGGACTACAGGCGCCCGCCACCACACCCGGCTAATTTTTGTGTGTGTTTTTAGTAGAGACGGGGTTTCACTGCGTTAGCCAGGATGGTCTCGATCTCCTGACCTCGTGATCCACCTGCCTCAGCCTCCCCAAGTGCTAGGATTACAGGTGTGAGCCAAGGTGCCCGGCCCTCAGCTTTTATTAGGATTGGAGATGAATGAATTTCTCAATTGGACAGACATATGAGCTATGTATTAATATACTTCCATATAACATCAATAGCCCAGGATTTTCTGTGTAGCCTTTCAATGCTGGCAACTATAACCCCATCTGGTCGATCACTTTCTGCACCTCCTACTAACACCAGCCTTGTCAGTGTCAATTAATTCAGCATGCCATAGTCCTTCTATGCCCCCACCCCCACTCCATATATTAGCCACAGACACTGCTCTGCTTCTTGGCATCAACAACTGGAATCTGGACCACATATTAGAGGATCGTACTTCATCATACCAACCATGGGCAAAAGTCAGATGCAAAGTGAACTAACATCAATCTGTATTTTTTAAGTTCTTGTTATATATTAGGAAAGGTTATTTGTCTCTTGGCAGCTTGGGAAGCCCTGAACCATAAAACAAATCAAGCATTTGATATGTAACAAAGATCATATTATTCATACATATTAGAATTCAAAGCCTATATGTCATGACATGGACTTCTGGGAATTTAATTAGCTTCACGTTATGTCTTTGTGAAGGTATTTGGAAATGAAATTACCACAGAGCTGAACTTATACAACTTACTTATGGATAAGAGTTCTTCACAGTCTAGTTATGTGAGCCACTTAAGAAGAAATGGCAGTGACAGGAAAACTGTAGACAACATAAGTAATTTGCAAAAGGAGAGAGTCACAATTTTGAAGGTCAAATGTGGCCCCTCCTAAATAAGTGAGAATATAGAAAGAAGAAGAAGGGACATATCTGGAGAAAGGGATTTGTTTAAAGCCAAAAGCCAAGACTCTTCATGAAACTCAAAGTTGATTTCCTTAAGTCTCTTTGGTTTTCAATAAAACCAATAATCCTTTATTAGAAACCAAAAAGGCTGATTAAGTAGTTAGTTAGAATACATGCTATTGTGCCCAAGGCCATGGTGTTAATCCTGTGAAATGAGGCTGAATTTCGTTCTGTTTGAAAACTACACCCTGCATTGAGTCAGCCATCTTGAAATTACATGTCTTCAGTGAATTAAAAAACTGGATAGGACTGTTTGAATAATCTAAATCCAGATCACCCCTGCTAGGCTAGGGAAATGCTCAAAAGTACACACTCCTCAATACAGTATTAATAAAAGAGGCCGGGCGCGGTGGCTCACGCTTGTAATCCCAGCACTTTGGGAGGCCGAGGCGGGTGGATCACGAGGTCAGGAGATCCAGACCACGGTGAAACCCCGTCTCTACTAAAAA